>NC_044333.1:5944769-6259926 GCF_007399415.2 Gopherus evgoodei | reverse complement strand
ACACAATAAAGAGTTCCCTGCCTTACACAGCTTGCGATCTTGATTAATGATGATGCAAGAGATGGAGAAAACAAACAAGCAGGTAGGGATGGGGGAGAGGAAGCATGTGGTAGCAACAGTAGGAGCACGTTTTCATGTAGATTAGCAGTGTGCATAGTGTAGCTTGTTTCTTGCATATGTGCTATCTGCTGGCAACACTAGGTAGGAATTGTGGTAAAACTGAATTTTATGGAGGGATTTGAAGGAGAAAAATATAATAGGCTTTTCTTTTGAAAATACGGTGACCAGTGGGCATAGTTTATCAAGGCTCCACAAGTTTTTGCTTGATTATTTCATTGTATCTGTCGCTGTGTTTGTGCGGTGAACTTTGGGTGATGGCAAATGGTGAAGGAAAAGATTGGCATATCAGGATGAAGAATGAATCAAAGAAGGGTGTTTGCTGTGCTTTATTGTATTTGCTCACGCCAAGAGCAATACTAATTCCATGCTGTATACGTTGGTTGGTGACAAAGGATAGAGGCCTGAATGGTCCAACTCAAAGATGGAGCTGCAGTGAGCCCCAAGGTGCAGCGTAGGGCAAAGTAAATGAAAGAGCTGAAGGGCCAGCAGACAGAGCAGACTGCAAGTAATAGGAATTGCGAAGGGGAGTAGGGCACGTCCAGTGGACTCTAAGAGGCTCTAACAGGTGCATTGTTTAAAAAGCTCATTTATTCAGTGAGAGAAAACTGAATAAAGGATGTTTAAGTGTTTCTGATCCTAGTTAGTTTTGTCATTGAGGCCCAGCCCTTCTCTGAACATTTGTTTCACAAGAAAGGTCGCTAGCTAGATGAAGATGCGTTACTGTTATTCTGGTTTTATCTTCATTAACATGATCCTTTCTTTGGCAGAAGCTCCAAGTCGAAACACTGTGGAACCTGCAACAAGTGTGTATGTGGCTTTGATCATCATTGCAAATGGCTTAATAACTGCGTGGGGGAGAGGAACTACTGGTAAGGGTCTGGCCCTATGACACCAGGGCAAAGTCATTCAGGAAATGCTAGTACAGGACTTCTCAGCCTTTCTCATATCTTGGCCCAATTTATATTCAGCTCCTCAAAACCACCCTATGCTGCGATTGCAGGTTCCTTTGAACTGATATCAATATCTTCATCAACGACTTAGATATTGGCATAGAAAGTACGCTTATTAAGTTTGCAGATGATACCAAACTGGGAGGGATTGCAACTGCTTTGGAGGATAGGGTCATAATTCAAAATGATCTGGACAAATTGGAGAAATGGTCTGAGGTAAATAGGACGAAGTTTAATAAAGACAAATGCAAAGTGCTCCACTTAGGAAGGAACAATCAATGTCACACATACAGAATGGGAAGAGACTGTCTAGGAAGGAGTACGGCAGAAAGGGATCTAGAGGTTATAAATATGAGTCAGCAGCGTGATGCTGTTGCAAAAAAAGCAAACATGATTCTGGGATGCATTAACAGATGTGTTGTGAGCAAGACATGAGAAGTCATTCTTCCGCTCTACTCTGTGCTGGTTAGGCCTCAGCTGGAATATTGTGTCCAGTTCTGGGCACCGCATTTCAAGAATGATGTGGAGAAATTGGAGAGGGTCCAGAGAAGAGCAACAAGAATGATTAAAGGTCTAGAGAACATGACCTATGAAGGAAGACTGAAAGAATTGGGTTTGTTTAGTTTGGAAAAGAGAAAACTGAGGGGGGACATGATAGCAGTTTTCAGGTATCTAAAAGGGTTTCATGAGGAGGGAGAAAACTTGTTCATCTTAGCCTCTAAGGATAGAACAAGATGCAATGGGCTTAAACTGCAGCAAGGGAGATATAGGTTGGACATTAGGAAAAAGTTCCTAACTGTCAGGGTGGTTAAACACTGGAATAAATTGCCTAGGGAGGTTGTGGAATCTCCATCTCTGGAGATATTTAAGAGTAGGTTAGATAAATGTCTATTCGGGATGGTCTAGACAGTGTTTGGTCTTGCCATGAGGGTAGGGGACTGGACTCGAAGACCTCTTGAAGTCCCTTCCAGCCCTACAGTCTATGAATCTATGATTCTCATTGCATATTGGAGGACCGCAAGAATTGGTGCAGCAGTTTATAGATTACTGCTGGCAAGGAGCCAAATAAATTCGATTCATGCAGAAATCAGAGAAATTGAAAATGGGATCAGGCTTGTGACACCCAGGCAACTGGAGTGGGTTGTGATGTTCAGGCTGAGAATTGCTGCTGCTGCTCTAGACTTGGGCTAGACAGTTGTAAAAGGGCTTCATTAGTACATCTGCCAAGACCTCTGCTCCATGCTTAAACCTCTTGTAAGTAACTGATCCCGATGCAATAGTGCCACAGTTGGGATCAGCAGAGGTCCTTGAGTGTGATCACCTCTTTATTAGAGGGAAGGAGCTGCTGGCATGGTCTTACCCTTTCCCCAAGGTCCAAAATAGCCAGGTGTGCTGCAAAGCCCATCTGATTGAGTGAACATTGTTCCAGGACTGAGGCAGTTGGCACGTGTCTGGTGGGAAAGTGCAGTGGAGAATTAGTTGGAGATTTTTCCAAAGCACAGAGGGGGCGTTAAGCACCCAACTCTAATCAACTTTCAATAGGAGGTGGGTACCTCTCTGCTCTTTGTATCTTTAAAAATCTCCTTCTCAAGTGGTAGGGTCACAAGGGTGGTGATCAGACGATGTGTGATAGGGAAGGGGGGAAAAGAACTGCTGTTTTGAATGATTTGTGGTTTGTATCTTTTGCTCTCTTGTAATTTTAAATATATGTCTAGGGTGCTTTACCCTGGGGGTGTTTCATGTGACGGATCTTTCAGACCAAAAGCTAAATAATAAATATTTTCATAATTGCTTCTGAAGCAACGTTAAGAAATACTTATTGGAAGTTGTACAGGCATCCCTAAAAGTTCTGAGGCGTAGAGTGGTTAGACAATCACAGTCAGCTTGGGCAGATACACCTAGCTTGATCAGGTGTTTAAAGCATTCTGCCTTCTCACTCTTGTCTCCAGGCACCTGTTTCAATGTGTGATGCTCTGGAAGGGGTAGCAGCAGGGAAAGCAGAAAAAACGTGTTGTTTGTCGACTGTGAGGTCACTGAAGGCCAGGGACTAGAGGGGCAGCTGGTGTATGTATGTGCTGGGGAGGGGAAAGGAAAAGGAGTGTTACTCCTTCCAGCAATCTGTCTGTCAAGGGAAGTGGTATCCACATTTTTCAGCCAGAGCACTGAATATGTTATTTGAAAAAGGCTAAGGTAAAGTGCCACAATCAGTGTTTTGGGGCAGATTCTCTATCCCATTCTGCTCCCTTTGTGCTTCAGAACAAAGAGAATGCAAACTACCCACAGATCTCCAGATCTCCTTCTCTGTGGAGTGTCTCCAATGGGCATATAGCTGGCCAAGCTGTCTCCTGTGCCTCCCTCCCCACAGATCCCACGGGGTGCAGATGGTGGGATGGGCAGTAACTGATCCACATTCTGCTCTGGTTATCCTCAGCTTGTATACTTCCTTTATGGGACTGTTGGGAGCTGGCATGAATTAGGCCAGTGCAGAGTCTGCTCTAGCCTGTGCTGGGGTCGAGGCATAGAATCAGGGAGCCGTAACTGGTGATTGTTTCTTGGCTTCTTTCCTTCATTCCTGGGTTGCACTGGGTGGTTGTGTGGACAAGGATGGCCATCCTGTGCTACGTGCAGGAAATGGAACAGCCAGAGCTATTCTCCTTCCTCGCTTGTGAAGCAGTAGATAGGGAGTAGTAGGTGCCCAGGGAAAGGAGAGCAGATTCTCAGAGCTGCTCCTGGGACCACAAGGAGGGTAGGGGCAAGTGTTGTCCCCTACTGTCTTCTTTCAGTCACACAAGTTCTTGTGCAGAGAGTTCATTTTCCACTCATAATCAAATACACACTGTTTTTCTTACCACACGTGCTCTAAAGGGCCACAGTTTTGAGACTCCAGTACAACATATTGGACACTGGTCTAGATGGTTATCTATAGGGCCCTACCAAATTCATGGTCCATTTTGATCAATTTCATGGTGAGAGGGTTTTAAAATTGGTCAGTTTCATGTTTTCAGATGTTTTCATATGAAATTTCAGGGTGTTGTAACCATGGGGATCCCAACCCAAAAGGTACCTGGAGGTAGGTCTAATCTCACCCCGCCCCAATCCCCTAACAGCCCTGCAAGGGAAAGACAAATCCTGTCCCTCTCCAGCCTGGTGGGGACTTGCAGCTAGGAGCCCCCCTGCTGGGGCACTCCCAGCAGCAGGGGGAGATCAGACCCATCTCCACAAGCCTCCTCCAGCTGCAGGAACCCCTGGGGCTGCTTCCCAGCACTGGAGCTTCTTGCAGCAGGAGAAGGCACTCGGAGGTGGATCTGACCTCCCCCAAGAGCTACCATGCAGCTAGGAGCCCCCTGGCTGGGGCACTCCCAGCAGCAAGGGGGAGATCAGATTTCACGTGGAAGGGCTAATTTCACAGCCCATGACACATTTTTCATTGACATGAAATTGGTAGGGTCTGATCTAGTAGCCATAACTGAGGTATCTGAGCACCACTAAAATTATACAAAAACAACGAGGAGTCCTTGTGTCACCTTAGAGACTAACAAATGTATTTGGGCATAAGCTTTTGTGGGCTAATGAAGTGGGTTCTAGCCCACGAAAGCTTATGCTCAAATAAATTGGTTAGTCTCTAAGATGCCACAAGGACTCCTTGTTGTTTTTGCTGATACAGATGAACACGGCTACCACTCTGAAACTAAAATGATGGCATGTATACAAAGCTGTTTTACTACCTTTGTCTTTTTCTTCCAGTCAGTAGAGGATGGGTTGTTTATTTGTATGTATGTGGTATTATTGAAGGAGTAGGTTTTGCATTTTGCTCTGAAGATGCTGAGGTCTGTTGTGCTTCCTTGGCAGGCTCTTTTTGAACAGCGTGGTATCTGCCATCCTGGGCCTCGTCCTCCTATTGCTCATTGCATTCTATGTCCTTGTGGAGTTCTTCATTAACCCCATGATGCTGCGCACCAACCAGCACTTTGAAGGTATCTGGCCACTCTCTGGATGAGAGCTGCTTCTGATCCACGCATCAGCTGAAATGCCTGGGCTTCAGCTGTTCATTGGGCTTGGACTCCTCTGGGCCCTTACGTGCAAGAGTAGCCTCCAGCTCTCTACCCTGCCTCAAACTATTATGTGACTGCAACCATCTCTGTGACCCCAATGATTCCCTCCTGAGCCCAATGACTTTGCTCTCCAAGGGGGTTCTTAGACAGCCTGCAAGATCCAGAGGCACTCTGGAGCTTCAGGACAGTGAGGAGTTTAGCAATGATGGAGGGATGATAAACGGGAATGTGGATATGGAGGTGGATATTACCGCAACTGAGGTAGAGGACAAACTTGAACAGCTTGATGGGACAAAATCAGAGGGCCCGGACAATCTCCATCCGAGGATATTAAAGGAACTGGCGCGTGAAATTGCGAGCCCGTTAGCGAGAATTTTTAAGCAATCGATAAACTCAGGGGTTGTGCCGTACGACTGGAGGATTGCTAACGTAGTCCCTATTTTTAAGAAAGGGAATAAAAGTGATCCAGGTAATTATAGGCCTGTTAGCTTGACGTCTGTAGTATGTAAGGTCTTGGAAAAACTTTTAAGGGAGAAAGTAGTCAAGGACATAGAGGTCAATGGTAATTGGGACGAATTGCAACATGGATTTACTAAAGGTAGATCGTGCCAAACCAATCTGATCTCCTTCTTTGAGAAGGTGACGGATTACTTAGATAAAGGAAATGCGGTAGATCTAATTTACCTCGATTTCAGTAAGGCGTTTGACACGGTTCCGCATGGGGAACTGCTAGTTAAATTGGAAAAGATGGGGATGAATATGAAAGTTGTAAGGTGGATAAGGAACTGGTTAAAGGGGAGACTCCAGTGGGTCGTATTGAAGGGTGAACTGTCAGGCTGGAAGGAGGTTACTAGTGGAGTCCTTCAAGGATCGGTTTTGGGACCGATCTTATTTAACCTTTTTATTACTGACCTTGGCACAAAGAGCGGGAATGTGCTAATAAAGTTTGCAGATGACACAAAGTTGGGGGGTATTGCTAACACGGAGAAGGACAGGGATACTATTCAGGAAGATCTGGACCACCTTGTAAACTGGAGTAAGAGTAATAGGATGAAATACAATAGTGAAAAGTGCAAGATCATGCACTTAGGGATTAATAATAAGAATTTTAGATACACGTTGGGGACGCATCAGTTGGAAGCGACGGAGGAGGAGAAGGACCTTGGGGTATTGGTCGATAGCAGGATGACTATGAGCCGCCAATGTGATACGGCTGTTAAAAAAGCAAATGCGATTTTAGGATGCATTAGGCGAGGTATTTCCAGCAAGGATAAGGAGGTGTTAGTACCGTTATATAAGGCGCTGGTGAGACCCCATCTGGAATATTGTGTGCATTTCTGGTGTCCCATGTTCAAGAAGGATGAATTCAAACTGGAACAGGTCCAGAGACGGGCTACTAGGATGATCCGAGGAATGGAAAACCTGCCTTATGAAAGGAGACTCAAAGAGCTTGGCTTGTTTAGCCTGGCCAAAAGAAGGCTGCGGGGGGATATGCTTGCTCTATATAAATATATCAGGGGGGTTAACGTTAGGGAGGGAGAGGAATTATTTAAGTTTAGTTCTAATGTAGGCACGAGGACGAATGGGTACAAACTGGATATTAGGAAGTTTAGACTTGAAATTAGACGAAGGTTTCTAACCATTAGGGGAGTGAAGTTTTGAAACAGCCTTCCGAGGGAAGTAGTGGGGGCAAAAGACTTATCTGGCTTCAGGACTAAGCTGGATAAGTATATGGAGGGGATGTTATGATAGGATAGTTTAATTTGGGCAATTGATCTTGGATTATCACCAGATAAGTCTGCTCAATGGTCTGCGGGGGGACGTTGGATGGGATGGGAACTGAGTTACTGCAGAGAATTCCTTCTTGGGTGCTGGCTGGTGAGTCTTGCCCACATGCTCAGGGTTTAGCTGATCGCCATATTTGGGGTCGGGAAGGAATTTTCCTCCAGGGCGGATTGGCAGGGGCCCTGGAGGTTTTTCGCCTTCCTCTGCAGCGTGGGGCATGGGTCGCTTGCTGGTGGATTCTCTGCAGTTTGAGGTCTTCAAACCAGTTTTGAGGATTTCAATAACTCAGTCCTGGATTAGGGGTTGTATAAAAGTGGATGGGTAGGGTTCTGTGGCCTGCCTTGTGCAGGAGGTCAGACTAGATGATCATATTGGTCCCTTCTGACTTATGAGTCTATGAGACAGCAGATCAGGCCTATAGCTAGCTTTTTATCGAAATTACAATATTTCCAGCTATGAGGTTTTATTAGTGAGGGGTGTTTAATGTCTGGACAATCTGTTTCCCCCCAATTCCTTTGTTTTCATTCCTTTACCTTCTACTCCCCCTCTTAGTTCTCTGGCCCAGTCACCTTCTCCCTCCACCTCTTAGCTCCTTACTTTCTGGCCTCACCACTTCTTTGCCCCACATCTGTCCCCACCACTGCAACTTGCTCACTCTCCCTTCCTGATATGTGCTATTGCTGTGCTTTCATTCCATTGTTGTGTTTCTCTTTTTCAGTATTAAAGAACGACACGGACATCTGGTTTGTGTTTCTACCTGCAGCTCCCATCGAGACCCAAGCTTCTGCCATTTTGGTCTTAGCTGGGATTCTCATTCTTCTGGGCCTGTTGACTGTGATCCTGTTAGGCCACCTGCTGATCTTTCACATCTATCTTAGTAGGTATCGAAGTCCGGTTGCACTGCACTGTCCGCTTGATTCTGTCTTCACTTTATGCCATACACTCATTGGGCTTTCACCTGTATCACACACACAAATTGTACAAGAGCACCAATGAAAGCACAGAGGTTTTGGCCCACACCTTGGCATTCCTGCCTCTCTCCTGAGCTTGTTGTTTTGCTCTGCCTTCTGGAGGATGAATAGAAGAAATCCTTGTCTCTTGCTCATTTTTCCTGAAATGTTCTGTAACTTAAGTAAGATTCTTTTGGTACAGTACAGAATCTAGCAGAGAGAAAAGGCCCTGCAAATGCTTGGTTTGTGATGAGACAGCACAACACAGTACCTATTGGTCCCTCCGGTCTGCAGGTCTGTAAACTAATATTTCATGATGTCTCTAAGACTCAAATTAGTTTTGGAGTTCTTCAGTTGTAGAACAACTCTTTACACCTCAGAGCCTTTGCTGAGGTATGCTAAGCCTCAGCTGTGCCTAAACTGTCTCTAGGAATCATCACTGGTCCATCTTTCTTGGGGTGGATGGGTAGCTGTCCACTGTACCTCTCCAAAAGGAGGGAATGAAGCCACTAATGAATAAAGTGCCACCTCTGCCAGGTCCCCCCAAGTGGGTAAGCAGCACTTGCAGTTAATGGTATTAGAGGCTGCTGATAGATCTAATAAAATGAGCATGGACACCTGACTTGTCTATCACAAGGAGATCACTGACCAAGGATACTGATGCTCTCTCATTGCTCTACCCAGGTTTGAATTCAGAGTTATCCTTCTGCAACCATTTCAGTAACCTTCTCCAGAACCACCCTGTGAAAAAGGTTTAAGAGTGGGCAATAGCCGCTAAGTCCTTAATTCAAGTGATGGCTTCTTGAATTTAAGGCTGAAAGGAGACAATAAACTGTCTAACTAAACTGTTAACATATTGGAGTCTCTTGGTTACTATAATAACACAGGCCTTTTATTTAAATAAAAAGAACTTCATAACTCCTTTTCCATTAGGAATATCAACTTCTTAATTGTGTTCCCCTGATAAACATTGTGAAAATTGCACTGCATTTGCCCAAAGTGAGATTTGGAGGAAGATGTAGATGGACGCACAGTGGAGGGGCTACCTACAGTCTCTCCCATCGTCTGCCTCATCCAGGAGGCGCATTCCCATTTAGAAATATAGATGGCACTGAGAACCTCTCCGAGTACCCTTTAGTCAGTCTCCAGCAACAATGAAGCTGACAACTCCCAGCTGGTTTTCACCAGTCATAAGCAGAAAGATCTATCTTCCAAGCTGCAGTTGTCAGCGGTAGCAGATTGGAAGGGAAGTTGAGTGTACCAGGACCGGAATAACGATAACAGCTGGAAAATGAAAGAGCCATTTTAGTAAAATAGAAAAGACTAAAAACGAAATAAATGATGTGGCTGTGTCAGAAAAAGTTCCCTATGGCTAGAATCTATTTAGTTAAGTGCAGATCTAATGCAAGCTATGTGGTTACTGTATTGATGCACAGTTTCCACAAGGTGGTGCTGATTTATTGGGATTAGGCTCATGGAATCATAGATTCATGGGGTCAGAAGGGACCACAAGCGTCATCTAGTCTAATCCCCTGCCAAGATGCAGGATTTGTTGTCTCGAAACCATCCAAGACAGATGGCTCCAGCTGCCTTTTGAAAACCTCCTGTGAAGGAGCTTCCACAACCTCCCTAGGAAGTCTGTGCCATTGTCCTACTGTTCTTCCAGTTAGGATTTTTTTCCTGAGATTTAATCTAAATTTCCTGTGCTGTAGTTTGAACTCATTGCCTCTTGTCCTGCCCTCTGTAGGTGAATAGCATCAGGCCCCGCTGACTTGAATTCGTTCAAATTGGTCAGAAGATCTCTGATATAGTCTTCACTTATCCCATTTGGCATCTCTTTCCCTGTATTGTCTGTGGTGACTTTGCTAGTCATCCAATCACATGTTGTTTTTTGTGAGAAGACTGAAGCGAAGTAGGCACTGAGCAGCTCTGCTTTCCTAGCATTTTCCATTACCAGCTCATCTTCTCCCGTGAGCAGCAGATTCACACTGTCCTTAATCTTTCTTTTCTTGTCTAACATATTTGAAGAACTTCTTGTTGTCGCTAACATTCCTTGCCAGCTGTAACTCATTCTTTGCCTTGGCTTTCCTGGTTTTGTCCCTGCACACTCACTATTCCCATGTATACTTCCTTGGTGACATGCCCCTCCTTCTATTCCCTGTATGTATCCTTTTTGGGTTTTAGGTAGCATTGGCCTCTTGTGGCTCATCTTATCTTTCCTCTGCATCAGAATAGCTTGATGTTGAGCCTCTTGAATTACATCTTTTCGGAACTGCCAGCATCCTTTGACTCCTTTTCTTCCTAACTGGTCTTTCCATGGAATCTTGCCTGCTGTTTCTCTAAGTTGGTTGAAATCTGCCTTTCTGAAGTCCAGTATCCTTGTTTTGCTGTTCTCATGTCCTGCTTTCCATAGGATCTTGAATTCTATTAGATCATGGTCACTTCCTCCCAAGTTCCCGACCACCTTCACATTTGCAACTAATTCCTCCTTTTTGGTCAAAACCAGATTCAAAATGGATGACCCCCAGTAGTTGTTTCCTCAGTTTGCTGAATCAGGACGTTGTCCCCTACACATGCTAAGAATTTGCCGGACATATCATGTTTTGCTGTAACAGTCTTCCAACAGATATCAGGGATGTTAAAATCCCCCATTAAAACTAGCTAAAGTATGTTAGCTAAAATATTGTTACCTGCTGTAGAATGACTCATCCACTTCCTCTTTCTGATTTGTTGGTCTATACTAGACTCCCACCATAACATTACTACTATTCTTTTCCCTTTTTATCCTCACCCAGAGACTTCCAGCAGGTCTGTTGCTCACTTCCTCTTGGAAGTGTATACATTCTTGACATACAATGCAACACCTCCTCCTTTTACCCCCGTATCTGTCTTTTCAGAACAAGCTGTATCCCTCAGTGCTGGTATTCCAATCATGGGAGTTGTCCCACCAAGTTTCTGTAATGCCAATTAAGTCATAATTTTCTTCATATACCATGATTTCCAGTTCATCCTGCTTGTTCCCCATACTCCTTGCATTTGTATACAGACATCGAAGATATTTTGAAGACTGCCTTTTTAATGCAATTGTGATTTCAAGTCTCTTCTCTAGAAATTAGCCCCTTCCCCTCATTACTGTTGCCCGGATTTTTGTCACAACCCCCATAGGAACTAGTTTAAAGCTCTCCTTATTAGGTTAGCCAGATGACTTCCAAAGATGCTTTTCCCAGTATTTGATAGATGGAGCCCATTCCAGCATAGCAATCCTCTTTCCTGGACATCAGCTCATTGTCAAAGAAGCCAAAGCCCTCTCACCAACACCACCTGTGTAGCCATGCATTTACTTCCATGATTCAACGGTCCCTGCCTAGGCCTTTTTCCTTCAACAGGGAGGATGGACAAGACAGCCACTTGCGCCCCAAACTCTTTTATCCTTCTTCCCAGAGTCACATAGTCTGCAGTGATCTGCTCAAGGTCATTCTTGGCAGATTGTTGGTACAAAAGATGGCTTTCCTTTGTATGAAGGAGGATTTTCACCTGCTGAATCAATTTTACTCTGCCTTTTTTAGAGGAATTTTGAGCCAAGTTCAGTTTTGTTTTGAAAACATTTGTGATCCATAAGTTTGAAAGAGATTTTTATTTATTATCCTTATTATTTTACATTAATACCTAGAGAGACTTCAAAAAACTGTGGAGCATTTTGGGACATGACGTTAAGGGTCAGGGGAAATACAATTTCCCAAATATTAAAAAAATTATTCTTGTGACCTGTTTATGGCAAGCTCTAGCAACAGCTGAAGTATAGCAAGGAATATTCCCTATCTGAAAGTTGCTGCCTTTCAGTGTCACAGTGAAAGTTGGTTTAGATTTGACTAGGTCAGGAGGATTTAAAAAGTCTTTGTGCAAATGAAGTACAGTTTTCAGAATGATTGTAGTATTTTTACCAGCTCCTACTGCCATTCAAAGGGAAAGTAGACTTTGCTGTGTTTGCATCCACACTTAACTAAGCAGCCTAGTAATTCTAATGCTCCTAATGAGAAAGCAGACGGAGTTCCACATGCTGAAATGTCTATTTGTTTCATCCCAGTGTGGAACAAATTGACCACCTATGAGTACATTGTGCAGCAGCGTCCCCGACAAGAGATGAAAGAGGTCAACAAACAGCTGGAGTCTTGTCCTCCCCCGGTGAGGCCCACTCAGGTACTGATTGTGCTTTCAGCCTTTCTTTCAAAAAAAACTTTTGTTTGCTGCGGAATGTTTTGGTGCATTTCAGTGCGAAATCCAGATTCATCCAGAATCTCTGCTCAGGATGTTAAGCAGGTGCTGAAGGCAGGATTTTTGAGGTACTTTGGTGGAGTTGTGAGGGGCTCCAAACAGGAGTAGCAGTTTATAATTGAGGTGCATCAACAGAGGTAAACAAGGCTCCAGGACTGGACTAGCACAGAGAAAGCATCGTTTTGGGAATATCAAGTAGCAAGTTGTATCATCTAGGAAAGAAAGGGAGTGTAAATCATGTTTGGAGAGTAGCCAGCCATTCCCCATAGTCTTAAATTTAACCCCAGAGTCAAAGGTGAGTTTCAGGGATCTTATCAAAACCTATGCACTGGTGTGTTATACTCTGTTACTAAAACATGTCTCCATATTTTACAAATCCTTTTGGGTTATGTTATAAATTGGGAGATTTCTCGTCTTTTCTTCTGCAGGAAGGCAATTCCTCGTGTCTCTTACCTAGTCCGTTACAGCTAAATTACCTGTTACTAGAACCGCTTTGATGTTCTGTAAGAAAAGAATTATTTGACTTCTCTCCATCCTTAATTCATCTGGAGCCATGACAAATAGTACACGGTAATGTAAATAAAGATGGCATTTTAATATTTGAACACAAGGTAAAGCTACAGTTGTCGCTTCCGGCGCACACTTCCAGACGTTTGAACGTTTAACTTCACATTGCATATGTTGTTATTTATTATTTGGTTGTGTCTCGAGGCCATAACTGAAATCTGAGTCCCATTTGTGCTACACGCTGTATAAACAGTGTAAGAAGAGACAGATTCTGCCTCAAAGAGCTTCCAATCTAAATAGATGAGACAAGGGATGAGTGGAAAGGGATATTAGATACAAGCAGCGCACACAGTGTGAAGCATGGCAAATATCAGGTTAGTGCCATGATATCTGTGGGGAAGAGGGTAGCTTTGTGAGGAGATCAGCTAAACTGAAAGGAAGGGGGAGGAGACACTAGGAAATGAAAAACACCACACACTGAGCATACAGCTATGCTGAGCTAACCCCTGGTTGCAGACAGCGCTATGCCAGCAGGAGGGCTTCTCTCGTCAACATAGCTACCGCCTCACTAGGAGGTGGAGCACCTACACCAAGGAGAGAAGCCCTCCTCTTGGCATAGGTGGCGTCTTCTCTGATGCGCTACAGCAGTGCAGCTGTGCTGTTGCAGCTTTTTAAGTGCGACCTGCCAAAGCAACACCACCTCCCCAAGCAGCACTGAGCCATGGCTGACATATTGACATTGGTGCAGCACGAATGTAAACACTGTTACCTGTGTCAACCCTAACGTTTTCCAGCAACTTTCCCACAATGCCAGACACTAACTGCTTTAGGCATAATTGTGAGCTCCACTGTCCAGGGGTCACAGAGACCAGAAGGCCCCCTGCCCCTTTCAAGCCCTGCAGATTTTTGAAACACCTTATCCTGATTGCTCAGCTTGGCAAACACGCCTAACAGCTCACCTTTCTTGTGTGCAGCTGACCGTGATGGCTACACACTCCATTCAGGCTCTGACTTGGAGTAGATAGGAGATATTGGATCGCTGGGGTCTGTGGGGAGAAGAGGCTGTGCAGACACAGCTACAGACCAGCCATAGAAACATCAACATCTAGGAGCAGATTGCAAGGGGTATGACAGGGATCAGCAGCAGTACAGTGTGAAAGCAAAGGAATTGTGGCAGGCATATCACAAGGCCAGGGAGATCGAGAGTTGATCTAATGCCAAGCTGCAGACCTGATGCTTTTACAAGGAGCTGCATGCCATACCTGGCAGAGACACCACTGCCACCCTGCACATCACCATGGATACTTCCAAGGAGTCCATGCCACAGGCCCCTGAGGATGAGGAGGAGGAAGAGGAGGATGGGAGTTGTGACCTGCGAGTCCAGCTGTGCCATGAGCCAGGACCTGTTTGAGACTCCACTGCAGTCTAGTCAGTCCCAGCAGATGAGCACAGGCCAGCCCAATGCAGGAGAATGACCCTCTGGTAAGTGTGTACATTTATTTCCCATTGCAGTGATGGGGGTCCCCAACTTAACAGGACACATCTGTCGACTTTGCATTAATGTACTCATACCAAAAGAAGTAGTGGTACAACAAAGAGAGGTAGCGTTCTCTGCTTTTCATTCCCCTAGGTAAGGAGAGCCTTATGGAACAGTTTGTTTGGATATGTAAGAATATCCCTTCCCAAGGATGTCTCAATGAAACTTCCCTGGATGTACTCAGCAATCCTCTCCCAAAGATTTCTAGGGATGGCAGCCTTACATCTTTCCTCACGATAGGACACTTTCCCAGGCCAGTCAGTGATAACTTCAGCAGGCACAATTGCAGCACAGAGACTAGCAGCATAAGGGCCCAGGTGGCTTTGGAATGCCAGTAGCAGGTGTGCTCTCTGTGTGTTTGTTACCCTCAGGCATGAGGTATCAGCTAAAATCACCACCACCTGTGGAAAATGGTGCCAGTATTCATTATCATTGCCCTATACTCATAGTTTCATGCAACCTAGCAATTCCCTTCTCATTTCCCTCATGCCTGGAAGGCCGTAGTCACTGTGGCTGGTGCTGTGAGTGGCACTGCAGACAAGTGCTCTGAAGCAGAAGTGTCAATAAGCATGTCTTGCTTAAAACTTTAGGGGAGCCAGGGAAGGGAGTTCTGAATATTAACTTTCATTTTCTGTTTTGACTGTAGTGACAATTGTACCTCTTTGTGTTTTATCTGCAGCTGTTGTGGCCTGGAGAGGTTCCCCTCCACACCCATAGAATATATGAACCAAATAAGGAGGAGAAAGATGGGGACTCAGGATGACATGTTCAATGAGATCCTGCAAGTCAGTGCTGCTTCAGACCATGAGCACAGGGCCTGGAGGATGAACATTGCAGAGAGCCTGGAGAAGGAAAGAGTGGAGCAGAGAGAGACCCAGGTGTCCCATCAGGAAAAGGAGAGGAAGATGCGCCAGGACATAATGGGCCTTCTCCACCAGGAAACACAGCTGCTGCAGACTCTTGTGGAACCTACAGGTTCAACAATCCCAAGCTCACCTCCATTTGCAGTCCATGGAGAACTCCACTGCTGCACCTCTCTGCCCTACTACTCAACTTCCACATGGCATCAGGGGCCCCAGCCCTATCTCTGCCTCTCCGTGCAGGAGGACGTTAAGGACAACCACAGCTTCACATAGGCTGACCTGTGAAAGACATGGTATCTTTATGTGTAGCTAAAATGGACATGAATGTTCTTTCCCATTGTTAACTTCTGTTCTATTAATTTATTAAGTTTTTAATGTATTTGCTTTTAAATTGCACAGATTTTTCTTTGCACTGATTTTGTTACTCAATAAAGTTATATTATTTGGAAAAGAATTCATCTTTATTAGTTCACAACATATGCTGCAGAATGCCTAGCAGTTCTGAAAGCACCTCCCTTCTGGTTACTGTCCAATGTGACACAACTCATAGGATCAGTGACAAACACAGTGTAATAATCATAAACATACAGCAAGCCCTGCCAAATTAATAGCCGCATGGACGATGTTATATTCATACATGTCCACCAAGGACCACACCATCCCTAACAGGCCCCAAAACAGCAGGCTTAGATAGAGAGCCATACACCACTGCGGCTCACTGTTCAAGTGTTTATTCAAAGCCTTCCTGCGCCATATAGCTCTGTTGAGCTCTTCTAATAGCCTTTGTGTCTGGCTGTTCAAATTCAGCAGGCAGCTGCTATATGCCTGCCCACCCTCCACCCCAGTTGCAGCTTCTCTCCCTTTGCCTCACAGATATTATGCGGGACACAGCAGGCATCTATACCCACTGGGATATTTTTGTCACTGAGGTCAAATCTTGTGAGTTAACAGTGCCAGAGTCCCTTCAAGCGACCAAAAGCACATTCAACTGTCATTCTACATCTGGTGAGGTGGTAGTTAAAGCGTTGCTTGATGCTGTGAAGGTGGGTGGTGAGCTGGGGGAGCAAGGGGTAAACTTGGTCGGCAAGGATCACTATTGGCATTTCAACGTTGCCAATGGCAATCTGCTCATTCGGAAAGAGTCCCTGCTTGTGGCTTTATGAACAGCCCTATGTTTTTAAAGATGTGAGTGTCGTGCATCTTCCCTGACCAGCCCACAATGATATTGGTGAAGCATCCCTGGTGATCCACCAGTGGTTGCACAACCATAAAAAAGTAGCCCTTTCTGTTGATGTACTCTGTGGCAAGGTGTTCTGATGCCAGAATAAGGATATGTGTGCAATCTATTGCGCCACCATAGCTCAAAGACCCCACTGCTGCAAAACCATCCACTATGGCCTGCATGTTACTGAGAGTCCCAGTCCTGCATAGCAGGAGGCAATTAATGACACTGCACGCTTGCATGATACCGGTCTCTGCAGTGGATTTTCCAATTCCAAAATGATTTCCCACTGACTGGTAGCAATCTGACGTTGCAAGTTTCCACAGTTCAATCACCACTTGCTTCTCTAGTGTCAGGGCAGCTCTGAAATTCTGCTGTCTCTGTGCTGGAGAGCTGAGGAGAGCTTGGCACACGGATCCAGGAATGTGGCCTTGCACAGCCAATAGTTCTGCTCATGATCCCAAGCCTGCATTACAGTGCAACCTCAACAGTCCGTGCTCATTTCTTGGGCCTAGAAGCAGCGCTCCACCATCTGCAGCTGCTCCGTGCCACCATCAACCTTTAATTGAGTCTCGCTATGTCACATAGCAGTCTGTCCTCCAAGGAATCGTCCTGTTCCCCCGCTGATTTGGTTATTCTTGTGGTTCTGCAAATTCCAGAGGATTGTGCGTCCTGTGCTTGCAGTGCTTATGACAATAGTGGAGAGCTGTACATGCCCCGGGCTTCTGTCAGAGATGGTGGGTAGCAAGGGGGGCTGCATGAGTTCATGGAATTTTGAAAACTGGTGTGAAAATTATGGGATATAGCTGACTATGGAATGGAGACAGTTGCATGCTGGTAATTTGATCCTTTGCTCCCTGTCACCCCGTGCAATTCATTTTGGGCCCACAATGCATTGCCAAAACTTTCCTGGATGGTGGTGGGTTGCACGCTGGGATATCTACCCATGGTGCACCACACTGCATTGACACAAGCACTCCTGGTGAGTACGCACAGCACCAGTGCAAGGAGACAAGTACGTATGCGCACAAGCGATATACTATGTGCGGTGGCTTTATGCCAGTGTAACTTGCGATGACAAAAGTTTGTAGTGTAATCATGGCCTTGACCTTGGAATGTGCAGCGAAGGCTGTGGAAGCTGTGAAAAGAGTACCCTGGCATTATTCATGTATGGTAGGTTTGGGATATCTGGTTAATTTGAAGCACTACACAGTCATGGCGGTAATATTTATTTTATGTTGCTGCAGAGGTGGAGGCTAAGTTTTTTGACCACTGTGTTGCTGGGAGGTGGTTTTGGATAATCTAAGGCATAGATTCTTCTGCCCCCCTAGACGGAGGAGACTAAAGAACTGTGTCCTATTACGTGATGCTCTGAGCCAAAGAGGGGATTATGGCTGTGTTGTGCAGTATTCCTCTTGTGAGAGTTCATCACATTTACTAGCTGTCAGATCTGCCTCCATTTGTTTTTGCTGGTCAGCCCTTATGCCTTACTCTAGGGGTGGCCACCCTGAGCCTGAGAAGAAGCCAGAATTTAACAGTATACACTGCCAAAGAGCCACAGTAATACGTCAGCAGGTCCATATCAGCTCCCCCACCCTGCTCCTAGCACCTCCCACCCACTGGCAGGCCCACTGATCAGTCCCTCCCCCTCCCTCCCCACACCTCCTGATCAGCTGTTTTGTATTATTAAGGAGGCTGTGGTGTGGAGGAGCGAGGGCATTGCAGGCTCAGGGTAGGGGGCGGGAAGGGGTGGAGTGGGGGATGGACCTGTGGCAGAGCCATGGGTTGAGCAATGAGAACCCTCTGGCACATGGGAAAGTTGGTGCCTGTAGCTCCAGCCCCAGAATCGATGCCTATACAAGGAGCCGCATATTAACTTCTGAAGAGCTGCATGTGGCTCCGGAGCCACAGGTTGGCCGCCCCTGCCTTACTCTGTTCAGGTGTCATGTGACCATTATGGTTATATGTGACTGACAGACTAAAATGAATAAAGTGGGTTTTAGAAGCTTTTTTTTCCTCTAGGAGAGGGTTGCTCAGAAAATTCCTGAGATGTGTCCTTTGTTAACCTTACTGGTGTTGCCAGGCCTGCGTTGCTGTTCACTCACGTGTTTGCATTCTGTGGACATAGCATAGAAAGTTTTCCAAGCATATGTGATGCAACGGATGATCAATGTTCCTCTTGTCTTAATGGGTAGCTTCTTTGTCTGTAGGACAACAGAATACTTTCCCTAGTGATGAAAGAGTATACAGATCAACATGAGAGGAAAACTGGAGAGCTTTGTTGCTAACACATTTCTCACCCAACTCTGTTAAGGGAGGAGATGTCGCACTTTGTTACTGAGCAATAACTGGATAGCAGATTGTAGGGTTGAACTCAGCGTTGAGAAACTCCTTCTTTGTAAACACTAAGCCCTAATCACTCCCAATAGCTATGCCCTGTAATGGCCAGTCTTTCACTTGGATCTCTCCAGGAGCAGCTCTTTTCAGCCACAAGGTGGTTTTCTCTGAAAAGATATAAATCTCTCCTGCCTTGGTGTGAGATTGTGTCTTACTGTGGCCTCCCTGTTGCCTCATTTGACATATACACCCTGCTCATACAATGTGAACAGCTAAGTAATTCCACGCTCCCAAAGTGGTTTGTTGACTTGAAGAAGTTCATATATTTAAATCTACTAAGCCAATTATTTTCAAACTTGTCTTGATATTTAAAAAATGGGTTCAATAGTTCTAAAGTTATGAACATTTAAAATTTAAGACGAACATGTTTGAAAAGTTGGCAGCTCTGAAGTATTCTGTTTTGCTTTCCTTTAATCAGGAGGTAAGATGGTACCAGGACTTCAGACATTCAGACCAAGATTTTCGGTGCCTACAGTTTTGGGTGCCTGACTTGAGACTGATTTTCAGAGGCTGGGTGCTCAGAATTTTCTGAAGAGCAAGCCCCTTCAAGATTTCCCAAAGTGGATGTGACAGAATGCACACCTGTATTCACACCTTACACACTATTGTAATAATCTTTGTACCTTTATGCCTTGTGAGGTATCATTTAAAACCCATAACTTGCTGGTCAGTATTGTCATGGTGAAATATAGGTAGCAACATTGTATGTGAAGTTATAAGATTCCTCCTGTATGGTGTTATTAGCACATGTTCCAAACCCCACAGCCCAGCCCAGGCAGAAGTTGGCAAACAGGTCTATCCTAAACAAGGGAATGTAGGCTTGCCTTAATTTCCATTTAAGCAGTAAACAGAATCATCAAGCAGAAAGGGGAATGGAGGAAACAAAAGGAAACCCTCATGTGAGCATACATCAGCGAAAAAACTCAGCAGGGAACATCCTTCCCCACGGACTCTTTGTCTTCTGGGTCTCAGCTGAAAATGCTTTTCAAGAGGGGGACTGACACTTATAAAAGGAGAGACAAACAGCCCATGACACTTCTCCTCTCCCTCCCTATCCATTTCACTCTTTGCACCTGAGAAGACAAAAGAAGCAGCCATTGAACTTTGGGGGAGGGATCCTACTTAGAGGTTTGGTCAGTATGGCTATTGGAAGCATGTGGTGAGGAACTTTACTTTAAATCTAATGTAGTTTGTTAAGTTAGGCAGTAGAAAACGTTTTATCTTTTATTTTTCTTGTAACAATTTCTGACTCTTATGCCTCTTATTGCTTGTACTCACTTAGAATCTCTCTCTTTATAGTTAATAAACTTTCTTTATTGTATTACCCAATCCAGTGTATTTAAATTAAAGTGTCTGGGTATCTCTATTTAAAAGTAATAAGCTGGTGTATATGATTTGTGTAAAGAAATAACAGACTTAATATATTTGGACTGTCCGGAGAGGGCTGTTCAGTGCAAGACATTCATTTCTGGGGGATAATCCAGGTCTGGCAGTATTGGGGTTGCCCTGGAGAAGGAACCAAGGCTGGAGAGAGCCAGAGTGTAGTGTGGCTGGCAAGTTGCAGTTTCACACAGACGCTCAGGGTGTGATGTGTATGTTGGAAGGCTGTTTGTAAGCGGCCCCAGTTGGACCTACTGCAGCAAGGCATTGTAAGGCACCCAGGGTTACAGGGCAGCGGTAACATAGCCCCTGACTGGTCTGAATTGCATCTTGGTATGTCACAATGGGCAAGATGCAATTCAGACCAGTCAGGGGCTATGTCTGGCAAGTCACTATCACTTTTAATAGTCTTGCCATCATAACTTTAAATCAACTGTAGTGATTTTCATTAAGCTTGTCTTTAAAGTCTCCATGAAACCTACAAGCTAAATCAGTTTTGGAGAAGACTGGCTTGGTCAGGTTTCAAATGAGTTGGAAAAAGTGAACTCATCTGAGGTGTCTTTGCCCTGGCTCTCCTGAACCAAATCTGTCTTCTCTGATGGCTGCCAACCAATCTTGATGCTTTTGTATTCTGGCCATCTCCATTGCATAGTGAGGTTTATTTATTTCTTTATTGGGGTGGTGGGTAGGTTGGGGGGCCTTCCCCTTAATCCAATTATTGGGATTTAAAAGATGTATTAACTCAGCCGTCATGTATATTGACATCATAATGTAATATGTAAATTCCAGATCATATGTTATCTTGGATATATGTACGTCTACAAAAACATTCGTCCAAAGGAGTAGCGTTAACCTTCACTGTTGCGGTTCCTGGCCTTTGCACACTTCTCTTTGAAACATCAATGTTGAATTAACAGGAATTTTTGTATTTAATATTCGAATAACTTTTTCTTTAATCCAGCTGTTTGGGTCTGGTGAAAATTTTTCTGAGGGACTTTTTTTAAGGTCCAAAGAAATTGAGGTTGGTGTTCATTTCTCCATTGTGATTGGACTGCAGATCTAGTCTCAGTTGATTGATCCAGTCGGTATTTCATACAGTGGGGTCTCATTAACCAATAGACCCCACTTATATGTCTCATTTGCTGGCTGGCTGAGCAGAAAGCCTTCCTTCCGACTTGTGATTAAGGGGAAAAACCCGCTCCTTAATCCTGCTGATGTGTGTCCTTCATCAGGTGCCCATATAGTTTTATTAATGTTTGTTCTTGTTCTTTTCAGGAAGTGGATTTTTATGCAGGAAACCTTGGCTACACCAACCCTGAGATACAGGTGGAAGACTCATCAACAGTGACATCAGGCAGAGAGTGAGTACAACTAATGCTAGCAGAAGTTTCCTGGCATGGTGTGTGCTGTGTATGAAATTGACACCCAAGTCACCCCCTGTGACCCCAGTGGGGGTAAAAGTGCTTAGGAGACTGAGGCAATGCATTTGTGTGTTCGAGCATGCCATGCTTTAACCTTGGTGCCTAAAAGTGTGTAAACACCTCCAGAGGTTCTTTAACCTACCAGGAAAACATCTTTCCTAGAACTCTCTAGCGCAGGGGTGGGCAAACTATGGCCTGCGGTCCGGATCCAGCCCCTCAGGGCTTTGGATCCGGCCCATGTGATTGCCCCCTGTTGCACCGTGGGCCCCGTGCCGCTCTCAGAAGCAGCCAGCACCACGTCCCTTTGGCCCCTGGGTGGGGGGCAGAGGGCTCCATGCGTGGCCTCCAGGCACGGCCCCCGCAGCTCCCATTGTCCGGGAACGGGGAACTGCGGCCAATGGGAGCTTTGGAAGAGGTACCTGGAGGCGCGGCAAGGACAGCCCTCGGCCCAAAAAGTTTGCCCACCCCTACTCTAGCAGGACTGTCTTACATTAAAATGTCTTATGGGATCTTTGGTGTTGAAAATTCTGCTTGTGGTCTTGAAAAATTCTGTGCACTCTGACTGAAAACCAGAACACTAAGCTTTGTTCTCCACTAGGGGTGTGCGCTTGCCTTTGGAGTACATGGAAGCTCCACAGGCAGGTCTGAGAACATGACTGGGATCAGAGAGCTTTCAGATAGAAGCAGGAAGCAACTGGGTATCTGAGACTGCCTTACCATGAAAAGGGCTCTGCTGTTCTGAGAGTTCGCCACGCGACTCTCATTAGATTTTTACCTGTCCTTGGGCACTGTGTCATGAACCCTCTGCAGTACAGCATGTTGACAGAAAACTATCCTGGGTAAGAAGCGGTGAACTTTATTGCCTGGCTGGTTACTATAAACACATGAGGAAAATACTCTTTACTCCTGCCGTAGGGGTCAACTGGCAGAGACGACGTCATCTTATCCAAGTACCTTTTAGTGAAACTGTAGGGGATTCTATCCTTCCATGATGCACTGTGACGAGGTTGCACCTCCCTTCATGCCTTCCAGCTGTTCTCTCTGAATGATGGCAGTGCCATCCAACATCTACCTCCGGAAGAGACAGGCATGAACCTAGTAGTCTGAGCTTGGGCCTGGGAGCCAGGAACTTCTGCATTCTAATCTTGGCTCTGATGCTGATTCATTCTGTGGCCTTGGACAAGTGACTTAACTTTTGTACATCAGTCTCCCTACCTGTAAATTGGGGATAATAGTCACCTAGCTCACAGAGGTGCCATGATGTTTAATGAGTTAGTGTTTGTATAGTGCTTTGAAGGCAGAAGAGTGCTCGGTACTCTTATTCTATATGGTGAGGCTGAACCCTGATTTCTATATCTGAGGTGCTTTTGATTCTCTTTGCCTAACAAGTTTCCCCACAGCTCCTCCGGGTATCGCAGGATCAATAAATGTTTAATAAAACTGACTTTAATTCAAGCCTGAATGTGTTTATCTAGGGAAGAGGTTTGTGTGAGTGAGGGAGCAGTGAGAGCCTGTTGTTAATGGAAGTGGAAGGAGGTATGTGTGTCTAGGAAACCTGCTTCATTATGCTCCCCCTCCAGCCTCTCTCTGCACCCAGGACTACATCATCAGGCCAGGCCATCCAGGGAAGGGATAGAGAGGAGAGGAGAAAAAGGACAGAGAGGAATGTATGCCACTACTTTTATGCAGTTAGGACAGTAGGAAAAGCCAGAATTGGACAACTGGATACACTCCATCCCAGGTATATAAAGTGGAGTGCCCCAGGGGTCGGTCCTGGGGCTGGTTTTGTTCAATATCTTCATTAATGATCTGGAGAATGGCATGGATTGCACTCTCAGCAAGTTTGCAGATGACACTAAACTTGGAGGAGTGGTAGATACGCTGGAGGGTAGGGATAGGATACAGAGAGACCTAGACAAATTAGAGGACTGAGCCAAAAGAAACCTGATGAGGTTCAACAAGGACAAGTGCAGAGTCCTGCACTTAGGATGGAAGAATCCCATTCACTGTTACAAACTAGGGACCGAATGGCTAGGAAGCAGTTCTGCAGAAAAGGACCTAGGAGTTACAGTGGATGAGAAGCTGGATATGAGTCAACAGTGTGCCCTTGTTGCCAAGAAGGCTAACGGCATTTTGGGCTGTATAAGTAGGGGTATTGCCAGCAGATCGAGGGATGTGATCATTCCCCTCTATTCGACATTGGTGAGGCCTCATCTGGAGTACTGTAGTGTGGGGCCCAAAACTGGACACAAGAAGGATGTGGAAAACTTAGAAAGAGTCTAGCGGAGGGCAACAAAAATGATTAGGTGGCTGGAGCACATGACGTATGAAGAGATGCTGAGGGAACTGGGATTGTTTAGTCGGCAGAAGAGAAGAATGAGGGGGGATTTGATAGCAGCTTTCAACTACCTGAAAGGGGTTTCCAAAGAGGATGGATCTAGACTGTTCTCAGTGGTACCTGATGACAGAACAAGGAGTAATGGCCTCAAGCTGCAGTGGGGGAGGTTTATGTTGAATATTAGGAAAAACTTTTTCACTCAGAGAGTGGTGATGCACTGGAATGGGTTACCTAGAGAGGTGATGGAATCTCCTTCCTTAGAGGTTTTTAAGGTCAGGCTTGACAAAGCCCTGGCTGGGATGATTTAGTTGAGAATTGATCCTGGTTTGAGCAGGGGGTTGGATTAGATGACCTCCTGAGGTCCCTTCCAACCCTGATATTCTATGATTCTATAACCCTCCTCTAAAACACCAGCATGAACCAGCTGTTCCTCTGTGAGAGGGATATGCACCAGGCCACGTGCCCCTGGCATCTGCTCCCTTAGGGCTGCAGTAGGGATATGAGAGAGACTTTCTACTTTCCTTGCACTTCCAGGACTCCCCTTCTCTCTGATTGGGAACTCTGTGACTTGCAACATAAATAACTTCCTGTGGAAGTGGTGGTTCTGCCCAGTTTGACTTCACTTTGAGATCCCCTGCTGTCATCACACCGATAAGGGGAAAATTACTAAGTTTGACTGCATGGCTAACCTTCATGTACAGCCCTGTCACATTCCATGGCACATGCTACTATGAAGTTCGGTACTTGGAACACACCGTTGGGGTCCTGGTTGGAATGTGTTCAAAATCCAGCCCCTTGTTTTCTTCCTCGCTCATGCTGGACACAAAACTCCCAGGCCCTCACCACTGTGCAGTGTGAGACTCTATAAATACTTCACACGGTTTCCTCTCTCCTTCCCACATACACGCACCACTAGCCCCTCGATATCAGAAAGGATCCACACACCAAACCATACAGTGTTATTTCCTTTACCATACCCAAAAGTCCATCCTCTCTTTTTTAGACCAACTGCTAAATTGGTTAACTCTCACCTTGACTACTACAACCTTCTTTTCTCTGGTCTCCTTGCCTGTCACTTTGCCCCTGTCCAGTCCATTCAAAATGGATCTTTCTTGCACGACACTCAGATCATGTCACTCCACTATTCCACTCCCTTCACCGCCACCTTCTCACTGTTCACATTATGTCCAAACTTCTGATCCTTCAAAGTTCTGCCTAGATTCATAGACTCCAAGGCCAGGAGGGACCACTGTCGTCATCTAGTCTGACCTGAATAACACAGACATCCCCAGCTCCTGATTTGGTCTTTTGAGGGGGCTCTGCTGCTCCTGACTGTCCCTCCTTAGTCTGACCTCAGTCAGGGCAGTTCTTGGACCCTCAACTCTAAGTCTAGCAGTCTGCTTCAGGTTCTCATCTCTGTTCATGCGGGCAGCCTGGTGCAAAGGTGTCACCCCTTTGCTGTCCTAGGCCTTTCAGCCTCCCTTTCCTTCTCCGGACTCTCCTGTTTATAGCAGGCCTTGTTTCCTCTGTTGGCTGCAGCTCTCAGTGCCTGCCTCCGTGATTGGCAGCTCTGGCCTCTGCATGCGGAGGTGGTCAAGCTGCTTGTCTGTAAACTGTAGAGGCTCTTCTCCCTCTTCTGTCTGTGCTCAGTATGGGGTTTAAAGACCCCTTGACATAAGGCCATAGAACGTACTCAAAGTAACTCCTGTTTGACATACAGAGTATCTTTTAAAAATGACCTTTTTCTCACTCTCCTACTCCCTTCCCAGCTACCATCTCTCCCATCTATTTACAGCTTCTGTGATGCTCCTTGCTCTTCAAACTCCTCGTTCTTACTACCCCCTCTTTATTCAAATTCCTCTCTTCCATGAGGCCCCCCCATTCATGACTCCTGAGGAACTCAATTATAGATCATGATTGAACTAAAATAAATACTTTTTAAAAATCATTGTTTTGAGATTGGACTTTCACCTGGTCTCCCAAGGTTACTGTTTATTTTGTTTTGGAATCCTGTTTCTGTGAGGACTATGTTAACGCACACTAGGCCTTTCATTTCGCACCAGCACCAGGAAGGTCTTCACGGGACAGTTAGAGCAGAACACGGAGCACTCTGCAGTTCACACCCCCATAGCTTGGTCTGGCATCAGTGTAGATGGGCCCTGAGGTTAGTTTTGTGGTAGATTATAGATAATTTAGTTTTGCTGGTGTTTCAGTCACACTGCAGAGATATCCGGGATTTAAGATATGTTCAACTTGCAAGGCCGTAATGCCAGGAAATGATAAACAGTCTCTTTTGTTTGGGAGAAGACATGTGAGGGACAAGTGTCTTATTTGCACCCCATTCCCTTCAAGAACTAACAAATCTGGAGATCTTCAGGAAGACAACACATCCCTCTGCAGACTCTAATGGCCCTGCTCATGAGAAGGCTGAAATCTCATCTACCAAAGTGCTCTTTCAGCTGCCTGGTGCCTAAGGTGAAACCTGGGGAAAAGAGGAGTTCTTCTTCTGCCTCTGTGGCTTCATCAAAGCCAAAGAAGTCCAGTTTTCTGATGGAGGCTGAGGCCAGATTGAAAAAGTCTTCACCCACAATTCTCAGGAGTGATGAGTCAAGTAAAAGACACAAGTCCTCTGGTACTGTGCTGAAGTCAGAACACAAGTAACAGTCTTCTCTGGTACCAACCGGCAGAGGCAACACCATCACTTCTAGCACAAGGCCATTAAGACAGGTGCCTTCAGCATTCAAGATTATTCCAACTCTGGTACCACCTTCATGTACTCTCTGTACACAAGTCCATTCAGCTACTTTTATACCCATACCACTGGGACCAGTACTGCCTGCTCTACCTACTGAGGCTGTGCCTCTTATTTTGGTCCCCTGGATGCCACAGCTTTTTTGGCTGCAAAAGACTTGTTATGTCTATTGATACTGCATTTACCTCTATTACATCTTCCAGTACTGACCTCTGGCAGGACATTAATAATGGTGCTATTGGTACAAATGACAGTACAATCAGCATTTCACCCTAGTCAACTACCTCAACAGTTTCATCAGGATCGCCATTGATGCAGACATCGGTACCGCCAACATAGGGACCTGCATAGCCAGTACTAAGATCATCTTTAACTTCAAATGGAGCTGCTCCACCATTTGCTGTGGAGATCTGCATTACTTCCTTAGAGTTGGATGGTAGCAGACAGGCTTCACCAGCCAGATTCTTCTGTTCACCTTACTTTTAAACACAACGTTGACATACTGCGAGGACCTGTGCTCTCACACAAGAGCATTACTTGTCCAGATATTCGGCCGTGGTGCCCTCCCATCGCTTGCCTAAGGCAGGAAAAAGTGATGGGGCCACAAGCCCTGTGGCCTCCTAGTGGCCCCCCCTGTTCCGGGAAGGGGGCAGAGAGGAGGGAGTGGCAGGTGGGAAAGCCTTGGAGAGGTGGGGACCTCGGAGGAGGGGGCAGAGAGGAGTGAGCTGAGGGCGGGCAGGGCCTCGGAGGAGGATGCATAAGAACATAAGAATGGCCATACTGGATCAGACCAAAGGTCCTTCTAGCCCGGTATCCCGTTTTCCAAGAGTGGCCAATCCCAGGTGCTTCAGAGGGAATGAACAGAACAGGTAGTCATCAAATGATCCATCCCAAGTTACCCATTCCCAGCTTCTGGCAAACAGAGGCTAGGGACCGCATCCTGGCTAACAGCCATTGATGGACCTATCCTTCATGAATTTATCTAGTTCCTTTTTGAACCCTGGTATAGTCTTGGCCTTCATAACATCTTCTGGCAAAGAGTTCCACAAATTGTGTGAAGAAATACTTTCTTTTGTTTGTTTTAAACCTGCTGTCTATTAATTTAATTGGGCGACCCCGAGTTTTTGTGTTATGAGAAGGAGTAAATAACACTTCCTTATTTACTTTCTCTGCACCAGTCATGATTTTATAGACCTCTATCATATCCCCCCTTAGTCTTCTCTTTTCCAAGCTGAAAAGTCCCAATCTTCTTAATCTCTCCTCATATGGAAACCATTCCATACCCCTCATCATTTTGTTGCCCTTTTCTATACCCTCCTAGTTATCAATCCCGTCTGCATGTTGAACAGGAGGGGAAACAAGATGGCACCCTGAGGAGTTCCACAGAACAGTGCCCTTGGGGAGGGGAGGAGCAGTTGCCCCACAGCACTCTCTTGGAACACCCTGCAAGGAAGAAGCCCAGCCCAGCTGTTTCGAGGCACTTGGGCATCAAAGAGTTAACTGTTCCTTAAGAAAGCTGCAATATCTTGTGTATTCTTCATGTGTTTTAGCCTTTCAAAGTTCTGTGTCCACAACGATGGAGCAGACCCTGAGCTCAATTCTTCTCCTGAGCTCCCAGCTCTTCAGTCCATAGTCCACCCCCAGGTAAGTGGGAGACCTGCTATAGCCTGTGAGGTGCTGTGCTTGTACAGTGTTGTCATGTCTCTCACAGGCACAGACACAAACAGTGCACCCTGCTGTCACTTCATTCAGATACATGTCTCCTCCTGGCTTCTCATCTTGTGCTCACACACAGGGTATGTCTGCCCCACTGTAGCCGTAGTGTAGACACTTACTACAGAAACAGAGCGTTCTCACCCCCAGAGCAGCATAGCTAGATTGACCTAACTTTCTAGTGTAGATCAGCCCACAGAAACAAATAGTCGTATCCCCTCACTTCACACATATGGATAGGCTCTCCTATCCCTCACTTCATGCATGCAAACACCCACATATGCATCTCTTCTCTTTTCTTTCACAAAGAACATACCCTGCCCACAGTAACCCAACACGTGCACCGCACTGTGACCTCACAGACGTACCCCAGCGGCAGTGCATGCTGCATGTGCACTCTCCTACCGTCTCATCCAACTCAGTACAATACAGAATGCTTTATTTCCAGAGTGAAAAAGGCAGGAACTGTGGCTTCCCTTGGAGCCTCTGCCCAGGGAAAGACTGTGTGTTTGTGGCTTCCCAGTGTGCTTAGAATTCAATCACCCGTGCCACTATACCACTGCTCTTCATTCCTGACCTGGTGGCAAGTTGCTATGTAGTGTGATTCTCTCTCCTTTCTCAGGGCTTATGCCCAATTATTTCTCATTTCTTTTAGCAGAAGGCCTTACTAGGCGCTTGCACACTTCATAGCTTGTGTCGGCCAAACTGAGTGCACTTAGAAGGGGCTCCTTGCATCGCTCCCCCGACCCCCTCAATTCCTTTCCTCCCAAACTCTAAAATGAAATAATTTATAAAACTCGCGTTTAAAAAATGAAGGAAGTTAAAACAGAGACAGGAGTTATAAAAGCTGCCAGTGCAGCATCTTTGAACTAATGAGTGGATCTTCCTTCATCTGAGCTTCTTGTTTTCATAGCAGCAGCAGAAGCGGAAGAAGAAAAAGGTGCATAAGGTTCCATTCTCAGTCATGGATGAAAGGTCCAAGACAAGCAGTCAGCCCAGGCGCCCTCTCCCAGCTACCCAACCAGGTGAGTGTGCTTCAGTAAGCCCCTCTGCTCCAACTGCATTTACATGACAGTCAGGCAGGCGAATGTGCCATAGAGAGCTCCTCTCCCAGCACCCTAACCAAGTAAGTGAGCCACAGGGAGCCCCACAATTAGGAGAACTGTAAGGGAATTAGCAGGGAAGCGTTAGAAAAACAGAAGAGAGAGGAAAGCCAAAGTGAAGAATGCAAATCCCTGGGGGGTAAACTGGTTCCAAACTGAGCTCTCAGGAGAGCTGGCTTGTCACGTGATGCCAGTTCGCCCTTGCTTGTAGCTCCTTCCTCAGATATCAAGGCTCCTCAGTGGGAACGAGGCTGGAGGAGCTGGGAACAACTAGGAATGGCCAGTCCAACTTTTAGGAACTACAGCTTCAAAAGAGGAAGGGACTGGAGCTGCCAATGAGAAAGGGATGTTTAGGGGGAAGGGAATGAGGTGGCCAAGTAGTATGTGCAAGTAGGTGAAGCAAAGGACTGTGTGGCAGGGAAGCACATGCAGGGGACGGGAGGAGACCACATAACAAAGAAAGGAGTATGTGCCGGGGGAGCAAGGGAAGAGGGAGGAAAATAATAAGTGGAAGGGGGAGATGCAATGAAGAGCGAAAGCAGAGTGTGTGATGAACTTTGGAAAGGACCAAACGCTTTTCACACTAACGACAGTTATAGTGATCGCATCTTGGAGTAGCGTTGCCTGTGCCCCTTCCCACATGGCTGCCCTTAAAAGGAGAGAATGAGGAGAAGGTACTTCCAGACTGAGAGCAGCAGTGAGGACCAGAGAACTCACTATCCCATGCCCCTGGACCTTCTCTAATATGAGGGTGGGAGTGTCCATTGAGCTTTACTCTCCAGCCTGGGATGGAGGGCAATGTGCAGCGACTTCTGAGCAATTCTCCTCCCGTGGGCTTTAGGCATGGCTGGCTGGAGAAATGCGGACCTTGGGCGTCCAGCAGCAGGAAGGATGACTTCACTGTTTGTAGAGCCAGAGGGAGACTCCTAATAATAGCAGTGACACATGGGACCCCCACTGCTCCCCACTCTGTCACTTGACAGATGGGTAAATTTCTGAAGTTAAGCTGAGGAGCTGCTGCTGTTTCAGACACTACCCGTCCTCCTCTCAAACCTGGGGGGTAGAATCTATTCAGCTTCTAAGGCTCTTCTTGCTTGGGGGAATGGTTTTTCTGAAGGAGCAAATATGAGGAAATAGCAGACAGGATTAAGCTGCCATTGCCTTTCCAGGACTCTAATGGCACTTAACAGCTATGGAGTCAGGCAAGCTGCAGTACCACAGTGGGTTCCAACCAGCTCTGCACCGCAGAGCTCAGTGGTGTAGGATTTGACCCCCCAGGAAAATGAGGCTTCAGTAGAAAGTGAGGGCAAGTCCTTTGAAATGCACTCATGAAATTTGGGACTTTGACTTCACTTTATCATTAGGTGCCATGGATTGCACATGTGATTTCATGCCATGATACATGAGGGAATGTAACTGTAGGGTCAGGGGGCTTGTGGGACCTGTATGTGGAAAAGAAGATAAAGGGGGTATATGAACCCAGCAATGGGGAGAACATAGCCTGCCTTAGAAGGGGAAATGAATTGGTCATATGGTGTTGGAAATACTGTAAAATGTTTCGTGCATGTATTCTTCCATTATTGAGAATTGACTTGTGGGCCTTTTTACATCTGGTTTTGCTTGAGCATGTATGGGCTTCTTTAATTTTGGTGGATCAGTCCCTTTTTTATCTTAATTGCCCCTGGGACTGGGGACGTGTCTGGGAATGAGGGAAACCACAGTCTCCTTTGATGCTTCCATTTTCCTTTCTTTCCACCTTCAGAATTTTCAGCCACTGCTGCCATCTCATCATCCTCCCACAGCCTTCATCTCCCTATGCCAGCTTTCCCTCACAGAGCTGCCATGCCTGCAAGCAGCATTGGCCATGTCCAGGCAGCTGGACCTCCTGTTGAATACCACTCAGAGTCTGCAGAATCCATGGATGAGATCCCTGTGGCTCAGACCCGCCTGGGGAGCGCTGCCCCTATGGGGGCTTCCAACAAAAGCCTTAACAACTTTCACCATCATTCCTTGTCCACAGCCCATGCCAGAGGTGATGGGGAGAAGAATCTATATCCTGGGCACCTGGTAAAAAGGAAAAGCTGCCCGAGAGCCAGTGATGGGGAACAAGAGCTGGAACTGCTCTCTAAGATACCTGCTGTGTTTGTGAGCGAGAGCAGTGGTGAGCCTCCAGTCCAACCTGGTGAGATAGTATCCAAGCCCCATCACAGGAAGTGTGGTAGCAAACAGCATGTGGATGAGCAGGACCCACACTTGTGGGACATGAGGACAAACACAAGAGCAGCTTAGTTATCCGCCTTCCAAAGCTTACTTGCCAGGATTTTGTCTTCAAGGGAAGGGAAAGGAAGTTGCTCACTCTACAAATATGTTGGTGTCCAAAGATGTTGATTCCAGTGACTCATCTTATTCCATGGAGTCAACTGAGTTCAGATTCTTTGATTGAAAGATTCTTCTTTCCAGCAGACCAAGCTGCAGAGCAGGAGGAGACCTGTTATCCCACCTTCCTGACTGCTGCCTGCTTCAAGATCAGCAGCATGTGCATCAGAGCAGGGTGAGATGTTAGCAACTCAGCTTCCTTCCCATTACCCTGGGGAAGCAGTGGGTGTCGTTGGGGCATAGACTGTAATATGGGGACCTCAGATGTTCCCCAGTGTACTGGAGAGCCCACACTCAAACTGTGGTCACCACCAGACTGCAATGAGACATTTACTGCTGCCCCACCAGGGGCAAGAGCTACCATGGTGACAGGTCAGAGAATTCTGCTTACCTTGGCACATTACTGTGGGGTACTCTGGAAATCTGCTTTCCCAAGGCAGAAGGACACTACCTCTCCAACTGAAACTTGTGCTGATTCCACCAACATCCTGGTCTTCTGGAAAGTTGTTCTCCATTAATGTTGTTAGATGGAGTATGCGTGAAAGAGAGGTGCATTGAGCCCAGATATCTGAGGATTGCTTTCTCACCATCTCTGTGCATTGGCTTACCTTGCAAAAAACCTGGATTGGGATGGTTTGACCCCTCAGAGGACTGAGTGACCCATATGTGCTAGCCACCAAAATTAATATGCTTAAATCTCCAAGAGGTGATTCCTATGGTCTCAATCCAGAAGGCAGTTTCCCTCTTTTATACTGCCCATTAGTAACATGGGCCTTTGAGCATGATGGGCAGCACATGTGTTCGCGTGTGAGCAATACCTGTAGGGCACTCAGCCTGAAAGCAGGGATAGAGCCATCATACCACTGGTGTATCACTGCTAGGTAATGTCCTTGTAGTGTTCTTTCCACTTCTCTCATCTGTTATTGTCTGTATCTGTCATCTAGGTGAAATTCACCTTGTGCAAACTCTGTGCTTGAAATGATCAGAAGGCCGATTACTCCCATTGGCCTGGAAGGGGCTGGAAAATTCTCTCAAACAGTAGCCACTAAATCACAACTTATTCCTTTATGTTCTCTCCTCATGCAGCAATATTCTGAGTCTTGTTGTGTGGAGCTCCATAATCAGCTTTGTCCACAATAAAATTTTCTATGACCTTTGCTAATCATTTCCTATCTTTGTTGCAATAGCTGTTTGTTCCCTTGTCCCTGGCCATTTGTTGGTGCCCAGGGTATTAAGAGGTGTATAGGCAGCTTCACCTATCTCAGCTGTCCCAGCTAGTCCTCATATGGCTAACCTGTCCCCTGTCAGAATGAGAGCCTATGCGCAGCACCTCACTGGCCATCAGAAAATATTGCTTTTTCTTGGATGTAGAGAAGCAGCTCCCTGATCAAGTGGGTCATGTGACAGTGGCCGAGTCACTTTGCTGCAGCTGGAGTTGAATGACGAAAGAGGCAGGAGAAGGAGAGCAGCACCAAGTGTCCATTTTAGCCCACAGCTGTGATACAGTGGACAGTGGGAATGGGCATGGTCGGCTTTAGGAAGTGTGGGGCCCAATTTGAACAGTTTTGACGGTGCCCCAGCAAGGATGACTTAAAAAAAAAAAACGTAAAAAAACAAGTGGGGCTTGTATTCACCGGGCGGTGCTCCGAGGCTTCGGTGCCGCTTCGGTGCCACTTCGGCGGTGCATCCTTCACTTACTCTGGGTCTTCGGCGGCACTGAAGGAACCACTGCTGAAGTGCTGCTGAAGACGCGAAACGAGTTAAGGATCCACTGCCGAAGTACCGCTGAAGGACTGGAGTGCCGCCAGGTGAGTAAAAATTAAGAAAGTGCCTCTAGCCAGGGAAGGGATTCTAACTGGGTGCGGGTCTCTCTTAGGGGCGGGGCTCAATTCAGGGGAATTGGTGGAATAGGCCTAAAGCCGGCCCTGGTTAGGGTTCCTATAGGTAGGGCTTCCTGCCCTAGGGTTAGGGTTCCTAAGTGTAGGGCACTTGGTGCTAGGGTTAGGGTTCCTAAGGGTAGGGCACTTGGAACTGGGGTTTTGGTTCCCATGTGTAGGGCACTTGAAGCTAGGATAGGGTTCCTATGGGCAGGAGTTTCCTGACCTAGGGTTAGGGTTCCTAGGGGTAGGGCACTTGGAGATAGGGTTAGGGTTCCTAAGAGCAGGGCACTTCGAGCTAGGGTTAGTGTTCCCATGAGTATGGCTTGCCCCCCCTAAGGTTAGGGTACCTAACGGTAGGGCACTTGGAGCCAGGGTTAGGGTTCCTATGGGTATGGATTCCAGCCCTAGAGTTAGGGTTTCTATCGGTAGGGCGCCACGACCTAGGGTTGGGATTCCTAGAGGGTAGGGCACTTGGAGCTAGGCTTAGGGTTCCTATGGGTAGGATACTTAGAGCTAGGGTTAGGGTTTCTATGGGTAGGGCGCCCCTCCCTAGGGGTAGGGTTCCTAAGGGTCAGGCACGTAGAGCTAGGGTTAGGGTTCCTATGGGTAGGGCACTTGGAGTTAGGGTTAGGGTTCCTATGAGTAGGGCTTTTCACCCTAGGGTTAGGGTTCCTATAGGAAGGGCGCCCCACCCTAAGATTAGGGTTCCTATGGCTAAGGCTCTGCGCTCTAGGCTTAGGGTTCCTATGGTAGGGCACTTGGAGCTAGGGTTAGGTTCCTATGGGTAGGGATTCCAGCCCTAGGGTTAGGGTTCATATCAGTAGGGCGCCGTGCCCTAGGGTTAGGATTCCTGGAGGTTAGGGCACTTGGAGCTAGGCTTAGGGTTCCTATGGATAGGACACTTACAGCTAGGGTTAGGGTTTCCATGGATAGGGAGCCCTGGCCTAGGGGTTGGGTTCCTAAGGGTCGGGCACGTAGAGCTAGGGTTAAGTTTCCTATGGTTAGGGTACTTAGAGCTAGGGTTACGGTTCCTATGGGTAGGGCATTTGGAGCTAGGGTTAGGTTTCCTATTGGTAGGGCTTCCTATCCTAGTCTTAGAGTTTGTAAGGCTAGGGCACTTGGAGCTAGGGTTAGGGTTCCTATAGGTAGGGCACTTGCAGCTAGGGTTAGGGTTCCTATGGGTAAGGCACTTGGAGCTAGGGTTAGAGTTCCTGTTGGTAGGTATTCCCACCCTAGGGTTGGGGTTCCTATGGGTAAGATACTTGGAGCTAGGGTTAGGGTTCCTGAGGGTAGGGCTCTCCGCCCTAGGGTTAGGGTTCCTGAGGGTAGGGCTCTCCGCCCTAGGGTTAGGGTTCCTGAGGGTAGGGCTCTCCACCCTAGGGTTAGGATTCCTAAGGGTCGGGCACTAGGAGCTAGGGTTAGGGTTCCTATGGGTAGGGCACTTGGACATAGGATTAGGGTTCCTCAGGGTAGGGCACTTGGAGTTAGTGTTAGGGTTGCTACGGGTAGGGATCCCACCCTAGGGTTAGGGTTCCTAATGGTAGGGCACTTCGAGGTAGGGTAGGGTTCCTATGGATAGGATACTTAGAACTAGGGTCAGGGTTCCTCTTGGTAGGGCTTCTCTCCCTAAGGTTAGGGTTTCTATGGGTAGGGCACTTGGAGTTTGGGTTAGGGGGTCCTATGAGTAAGGCTCTGCCCCCTAGGGTTAGAGTTCCTATGGTTAGGGCACTTAGAGCTTTTTAGCGTTCCTATGGGTAGGGCTTCCTGCCCTAGGGTTAGGGTTCTTAAGGCTAGGGCACTTGGAGCTAGGGTTAGGGTTCCTATGGGTAGAACACTTAGAGCTAGGATTAGGTTCCTATGGGTAGGGTGCCCTGCCCTATGTTTTGGGTTCCTAAGGGTTGGGCACGTAGAGCTAGAGTTAGGGTTCCTATGGATAGGGCACTTAGGGCTTGGGTTAGGGTTCCTATTTGTAGGGCATTTGGAGCTAGGGTTAGGGTTCCTATAGGTATGACTTCCTGCCCTAGGCTTGGGTTCGTAAGGGCAGGGCACTTATAGCTAGGGTGAGGGTTCCTATGGGTAGGGCACTTGGAGCTAGAGTTAGGGTTCCAGTGGGTAGGACTTCCAGCCCTAGGTTTACGGTTCCTATGTGTAGGGCACTTGGAGCTAGGGTTAGGGTTCCTATGTTTAGGGCTTTCCACCCTAAGGTTAACAGTTCTAAGGGTAGGGGACTTGGAGCTAGGGTTAGGGTTCCTATGGGTAGGGCACTTGGAGCTAGCGTTAGGGTTCCTATGGATAGGGCACGGTGCCCTAGGGTTAGGGTTCCTATGGTTAGGGTACTTGGAGCTAGGGTTACGGTTCCTATGGGCCGGGCTTCCCACCCTAAGGTTAGGGTTTCTAAGGGTAGGGGTACTTTGAGATAGGGTTAGGGTTCCTATGGGTAGGGCACTTGGAGCTAGCGTTAGGGTTCCTATGGATAGGGCACCGCGCCCTAGGGTTAGGGTTCCTATGGTTAGGGCACTTGGAGCTAGGGTTAGGGTTCCTATAGGTAGGACACTTGAAGCTAGGGTTAGGATACCTATGAGTAGGCCTTTCCGCCCTAGTGTTAGGGTTCCTAAGGTTAGTGCACTTGGAGCTAGTGTTAGGGTTCCTATGGGTAGGGTTTCCCGCCCTAGGGTTAGGGTTCCTATGGGTAGGGCACTTGGAGCTAGGGTTAGGGTTCCTATGGGAGTTCACTTGGAGCTAGGTTTAGAGTTCCTATGGGTAGGGCTTCCCACCCTAGGATTAGGGTTCCTAAGGGTAGGGCAATTGGAGCTAGGGTTAGGGTTCCTATGGGTAGGGCACTTGGAGCTAGGTTTAGAGTTCCTATGGGTAGGGCTTCCCGCCCTGTGGTTAGGGTTCCTAAGGGCAGGGCACTTGGAGCTAGGGTTGGGGTTCCTATAGGTAGGGCACTTGGAGTAAGGTTTAGTGATCCTATAGTAGGGCACTATGAGCGAGGCTTAGAGTTCCTATAGGTAGGGCACTTGGGGCTAGGGTTAGGGTTCCTATCGGTAGGGCCCTTGGAGCTAGGGTTAGGGTTCCTATGGGTAGGATACTTAGATCTAGGGTTAGAGTTCCTCTTGGTAGTGCTTCCCTCCCTAGGGTTAGGGTTCCTATCTGTAGGGCCCTTGGAGTTAGGGTTAGGGATCCTATTGGTAAGGCTCCGCGCCCTAGGGTTAGGGTTCCTATGGTTACAGCACTTAGAGCTAGGGTTAGCGTTCCTATGGGTAGGGCTTCCTGCCCTAGGGTTAGGGTTCCTAACGGTAGGGCACTTGGAGCTAGGATTAGGGTTCCTATGGGTAGGGGACCTGTAGCTTGGGTTAGGGTTCCTATGGGTAGGTCTTTCCTCCATAGGGTTAGGGTTCCTAAGGGTAGGGCACTTGTGTCATAACTTTCCTACTCAGATCTGAACCTTAGAGTTCAGAACATGAGAAGCTAGCATGAAACCTCCAAACTTAATTACCAGCTTGGATCTGATATCACTGCCACCAGCCAGAAAATACCAGTGTCTGGCTCACTCTGGTCTCCCCAAAACCTTCCCTGGGGGACCCCAAGACTCAGATGCCCTGAGTCTCACCACAAAGGGAAATAACCCCCTTCCCTTCCCCCTCTTTACCTCCTCCCAGATTTCCCTGTCCTGGGTACTCTAGGATATTCCCTGCTTCAAGTCCTTGAAACACAAGTACCGAGAGATCAAATCTCTCTCTCCTCTCACCCAGAGAGTATGCAAAGTCAGGCTTAGTAAATCTAACACAAAGAGATTTTCCCCCTCCCTTCGTTTCTTAGCCTTAACCAGTGAAAAAACTCAAACAGGTCTTAAAAAGAAAGCTTTATATAAAAAGAAAGAAAAAGACATAAAAATAGTCTCTGTATCAAGGTGACAATATACAGGGTCAATTGCTTAAAAGAAAAAATGAATAAACAGCCTTATCCAAAAAGAATACAATTTAAAACATTCCAGCAACTACACACATGTAAATACAAAAAAACAATATAAACCTATTGTCTTACTATCCTTGTACTTACAACTTGGAAACAGAAGATTAGAAAGGCTGGAGATAGAGAGATCACTCTCAGAGCCGAGAGGGCCACCGAACCAAGACAAAGAACAAAGAACTCACCCCTAAACTTCCCTCCACCCAGTTTTGAAAGTATTTTGTCTCCTGATTGGTCCTCTGGTCAGGTGTTTCAGGTCACTGTTTGTTAACCCTTTTATAGGTGAAAGAGACATTAACCCTTAGCTATCTGTTTATGACAACTTGGAGCTAGGGTTATGGTTCCTATGGGTAGGGGACTTGGAGCTAGGGTTAGGGTTCCTATGGGTAGGGCTTTCCGCCTTAGGGTTAGGGTTCCTAACTGTAGGGTACTTGGAGCTACAGTTATTGTTCCTATAGGTAGGTCTTCCCACCATAGGGTTAGGGTTCAAATGGATAGAGCAGTTGAAGGTAGGGTTAGGCTTCCTATGGTAGAGCTTCCTGCCCTAGTGTTAGGTTTCCTAAGGGTAGGGCACTTGGAGCTAGGGTTAGAATTCCTATGGGTAGGACACTTGGAGCTATGGTTAGGGTTCCTGTTGGTAGGTCTTCCCATCCTAGTGTTAGGTTTCCTATGGTTAGGGCACTTGGAGCTAGGGTTAGGGTTCCTATCAGTAGGGCGCCCCGCCCTAGGGTTAGGGTTCCTAAGGGTAGGGAACCTGGAGCTAGGATTAGGGTTCCTATGGGTAGGACACTTAGACCTAGGGTTAGGGTTTCTATGAGTAGGGCGCCCCGCCCTAGGGGTAGGGCACCCTGCCCTAGGGGTAGAGTTCCTAAGGGTCGGACACGTAGAGCTCGGATTAATGTTCCTATGGGTAGGGCACTTAGAACTAGGGTTAGTATTCCTATGGGTAGGTCATGTGGAGCTAGGGTTAGGGTTCCTATGGGTTGGACACTTGAAGCTATTGTTAGGGTTCCTATGGGTCGGGCTTCCCGCCCTGGGGGTAGGGTTTTTATGGGTAAGGCACTTGGAGCTATGGTTAGGGTTCCTGTTGGTAGGGCACTTGGAGCTAGGGTTATGGTTTCTATGGGTAGGGCACCTTGAGCTAGGCTTAGGGACTGGTGCCACAGCATCCACGCTCCTATTTTTAGCACACTAGCACGAGCCCCACTTGGTCTCAGCTGCAGTCTTGTTATACCCAAAGATACCAACTTTTCCTGGCACCAGTTGGTGCTCAGCTCCCCTGCCCCCACTTGCCCCCATTTCAACCCCTTCCCCAAAGTCCCCACCCCAACTGTACCCCCTCCCTGCCCCTACTGGACTCCTTCCCCAAATCCCCGCCCCAGCCCTGCCTCTTCCGTGAGAGTGCCCTGTTCCCCCTCCTCCTTCCCAGGGCTTGCAAGTGCTGGGCTCTAGGGGGAGAAGTGGAGCTGCAGTGCATTCTGGGGAGGAGGTGAGCTGGAGAGTGAAGCTGCTGGTGGGTGCAGACCACCCACCAATTTTTCCCTATGGGTACTCCATCCCCAGAGCATCCATGGAGTCGGTGCCTATCGTCACACCCCAACATAATATCAAAACAACACAACTTAGCGCTAAGATAACAGCATCATGTATTGCTGGAGGTGCTGTTCACACTGGCCGTTACAACTCTTCCGCCCCACCCCACTTTAGTTTCATAAGAATTTGAAAATAGTAACACAAGTGTTATTGATGTAACTCCTAGGAATTCTGACAGCCATTCGGGTTTCCATGGTGGTCTGCCTATTCAGTGCTTTAGCCAGTTATGGAGTCATCTCTTGTAGTTGGCTCTAGTTTATCATTGAATAAAGGGTTCGTGTCCTCCACATTAGGCCTATCTATTGTGGGAAGATCCTCTCCTGAGGACTGTAGTATGGTGCGTTTCTGAGGACATACCAGCAATTCTTTGTCCACGGCTGGTCTCCAGTTACAGACTATAGGAACCTGCTGGAGTATTTCCAGCCTACTTCTGCCACACCCTGTGACAGCTGCTGAGTATCCTCAGTATCTGCCTGCCGCAATGACTCTGTGAACCGGTTCCTGATATGCGTTTTGTCTTGACAAGGATAAATTGTTTAGTTTCTTAGTGCGTCCCCTCCAAAAAACAATATGTTTGGACTTTTTTCCTGGCTGCCTTTTCTAGCTGCGTTACCACACTTTCTCACCTACCTAGATGGACACACAATTCTCTTTCCTTGCAGGTTATGCCTGGCATGCTTGATTCCGGCTCATCTGTTCCTCCACCTCCTAGCGTGCTGATCTCAGCTCACTGATATAAGACACTGCCAATGCCAAGTGCACGTGGGGGGAGGCCTTGCTGGTTCTTGCTGTCAATACATCATGTCACAGGGAAACAAGAGTTTGGAGTCCAAAAATATTGTCCTGAACAGAGGAATGGATAGTTGAGTGCTGGCTGGTGTCATACAAAAAGATGACAAAAGGCAACTTTGCATCCGAGTGTCATTGGTTTTAATGTAAGAACCTAAGAAAAGCCATACTGGGTCACACCAATGGTCTATTTAGCCCAGTATCATGTCTTCCAACAGTGGCCAATGCCAGGTTCTTCAGAGGGAACGAGCAGAACAGAGAAATTATAAAGTGATAATCAACTGTCATTCAGTCCCAATGCTTGGCAGTGTGAGGCTTTAGAACACCCAGAGCATGGGGTTGCATCCATGACTATCTTGGTAAATAGCCATTGATGGACCTATCCTCCATGATTTTAATTCTTTTTTAAACCCAATTGTACTTTTGGCCTTCACAACATCCTAGGGCAACAAGTTCCACAGGTTTACTGTGTGTTGTGTGAAGAAATACTTGCTTTTGTTTGTTTTAAAACTACTGCCTGTTAATTTCATCAGGTCAGCCCTGGTTCTTGTGTTATGTGAAGAGGTAAATAATACTTCCTTATTCACTTTCTCCACACCAGTCATGATTTTTTTAGACCTCTATCATATCGCCCCTTAGTCATCTCTTTTCCAAACTGAACAATGCCAGTCTTTTAAATCTCTCCTCATATGGAAGCTGTTCCATACCCCTAATCATTTTTGTTGCCCTTCTCTGTATTTTTTCCATTTCTAATATATCTTTTTTGAGATGGGGTGACCAGAACAGCACACACCTTAACCCTAGCTTCAAGTTCCCTACCCATTGGATTCCTAGCTCTAGCTCCTAGAGCCCTAACCATAGGACCCTTAACCTTGGCTCCAAGTTTCCAACCCATAGGAATCCCAACCCTAGCTCCAAGTTCCCTACACATAGGAACCCTAACCCTTGCTCCTAGAGCCCTCACCTTCGGAACCCTAACCCTAGCTCCAAGAGCCCTACACATAGGAACCCTAACCCAAGCTCCAAGAGACCTACAAATTGGAATCTTAACCTTAGCTCCAAGAACAATACCCATAGAAACCCTAACCCTAGCTCCTAGATCCCTTCCCATAGGAACCCTCACCCTAGCTCCTAGATCCCTACCCATAGGAACTTTAACCGAAGCGCCAAGAGACCTACCCATGGGAATCCTAAGCCTAGCTCCAAGAGCCCTACCCACAGGAGCGATAACCCTAGCTCCGGGAGCCGTACCCATAGGAACCCTAAACCTGGCTCCAAAAGCCATACCCATAGAAACCCTGACCCTGTCTCCAAGTTTCCTAATCATAGGAACTCTAATCCCAGCTCCAAGAGCCCAACCCCTAGGAACCTTTACCCTAGCTCCAAGAGCCCTGGCCATAGGAACCCTAACCCTATCTCCAAGTTTCCTAATCATAGTAACCCTAATTCTAGCTCCAAGAGCCCTGCCCATAGGAAAACTAACCCTACCTCCAAGTTCCATACCCAATGGAACCCTAACCCTAGCTCCTAGAGCCCTATGCATAGCAACCCTAACCCTCATTACAAGAGCCCTACCCATAGGAACCCAAACCCTAGCTCCAAGAGACCTACCCATAGGAACCCAAACCCTAGCTCCAAGAGCCCTATCCATTGGAACCCTAACCCTAGCTCCTAGAGCCCTACCCACAGGAACCTTAACCCTAGCTCCAAGAGCCCTACCCATAGGATCCCTAACCCTAGCTCGTAGAGCCTTAACCATAGGAACCCGAACCCGAGCTCCAAGAGCCCTACACATAGGAACCCTAACAATAGCTTCAAGAGACCTACCCTTAGCCACCCTAACCCTAGCTCCAAGAGCCCTACCCTTCGGAACCCTAACCCTGGCTCCGAGAGCCCTACCCATCGGAACCTTAACCCTAGATCGAAGAGCCCTACCAATAGGAACCTTAGCTCCAAGAGCCCTACCCATAGGAACCCTATATCTAGCTAATACAGCCCTACCCATTAGAACACTAACCGTAGCTTCTAGATCCCTACCCATAGGAATCCTCACCATAGCTTCTAGAGCCCTTCTGATCGGAACCCTAACCCTAGCTCCAAGAGAACTTCCCATTTTAACCCTAACCCTTCTTCAAAGAGCCCTACCCATGGGAACCCTAATCATAGCTCAAAGTTCCCTACCCACAGGAACCCTAACCCTAGCTCCAAGAGCCCTACCCACAGGAACCCTAACCCTACCTACAGGAGCTGTACCCATAGGAATCCTAAACCTAGCTCCAAAAGCCCTACCCATAGGAACCTTAACCCTAGCTCCAAGAGCTCTACCCATAAGGAACCCGAACACTCGCTCCAAAAGCCCTACCCACAGGAACCCTAACCCTAGCTCCAGGAGCCCTACCCACAGAAAACCTAACCCTAGGTCCAGCAGCCCTACCCATAGGAAACCTAACCCTAGCTCCAAGACCCGTCCCCATAGAATACCTTACCCTAGCTCCAAAGGAACTACCCATAGGATCCCTAACCCTAGCTCCTAGAGCCCTACCCATAGGAACCCTAACCCTAGCTCCAAGTTCGCTACTTATAGGAACCCTAACCCTAGTTCCAACAGCCCTACCCATTGGGAAACTAGCCCTTGCTCCAAGTTCCCAAAACATAGGAACCCTAACCCTAGCTTCTAGATCCCGTCCCATAGGAATCCTAACCCTTGTTCCAAGAGCCCTGCCCATAGGAACGCTAACCCTAGCTCAAAGAGACATGCCCATAGGAACCCTAACCCTAGCTCCTAGAGCCCTACCCATAGGAACCTTAACCCTAGCTCCAAGTTCCTTACCCATAGGAATCCTAACCCTAGCTCCTAGAGCCCTACCCATAGGAACCTTAACCCTAGCTCCAAGTTCCTTACCCATAGGAATCCTAACTCTAGCTCCAAGAGCCCTACGCATAGGAACCCTAACCCTAGCTCCAAGAGACCTACCCATAGGATCCCTAACCCTAGCTCCAGGGGCACTATGCATGGGACCCCTGAACCTAGCAGCAGGGCCCCTACTCATAGGACCCCTAACCCTAGCTCCATGCACCCTGCACATAGGAACCCTAACCCTAGTTCCAGGGGCCCTATCCATGGGACCCCTGACCCTAGCTCCAGAGGACCCTCCCATAGGACCCCTAACCCTAGCTTCAGTGGCCCTATCCATGGGACCCCTGAGCCTAGCTCCAGGGACCCTACCCCTAGGAACCGTACCCTAGCTCCAGGAGCCCCACCCATAAAAACCCTAACCCTAGCTTCACGGGCCCTACGCATAGGAACTCTAACCCTAGCTCCAGGTGCCCTACCCATAGGAACCCTCACCGTAGCTCCACAGGCCCTACCTATAGGAATCCTAACCCTAGATCCACGTGCCTTACCCATGGGAACCCTAACGCTAGCTCCAGGGGCCCTACCAATAGAACCTTAACCCTAGCTCCAGGGGCCCCACCCATAGCAACCCTAACTCTAGCTCCACGGGCCCTACCCATAAGACCCCTAACCCATACTTAATGGGACCTACACATAGGAACCCCCACCCTAGATCCAGGGGCCCTAGCCATAGCAACCCTAACCCTAGCTCCACGGGCCCTACCCATAGGAATCCTAAGCCTAGCTCCAGTGGCCCTAAACATGGGAACCCTAACCCTAGCTCCACGGCCCCTAACCATGGGAACTCTAATCATAGCTCCAAGGACCCTACCCATGGGAACCTTAACCCCATCTCCACGGGCCCTAACCATGGGAACCTGAACCCTAAATCCACCGGCCCTCCATATGGGAACCCTAATGCTAGCTCTAAGGGCCACCCCCATAGGACCCTTAACTCTAGATACAGGAGCCATACCCATAGGAAACCTAACCCTTGTTCGAGGGGCCCTAAGCATAGGACCCCTATCCCTATCTCCAGGGGCCCAACCAATGGGAACCCTACCCCTAGCTCCAAGGGCCCTACCCATGGGAACCCTAACCGCAGCTCCACGGACCCTACAAATAGGAACCCTAACCCTAGATCCACGGGCCATACTCAGAGGAACCCTAACGTTAGCTCCAAGGGCCCTACCCATGGAACTCTAACCCTAGCTCCAGGGGCCCTACCCATAGGACCCCTAATCCTAGCTCCACAGGCCCTTCCCATAGGACCCCTAACTCTAGCTTCAGGAGTCCTAAACATTGGGCCCCTATCTCTAACTCCAGGGGCCCTACCCATATGACCCCTTACCGTAGCTCTAGGGGCCCTACTCATAGGACCTCTATCCCTAGCACCAGGAGCCCTACCCATTGGACCCCTAAGCCTACCTCCACATGCCCTACTCATAGGACCCCTATCTCTAGCTCCAGGGACCCTCCCATAGGACCTCTAACCCTGGCTCCAGGGGCCCTAACCATTGGACCTCTAACTCTAGCTCCAGGAGCTCTACCCATATGACCCCTAACCCTAGCTGCAAGGGACCTACCCATAGGACCCCTAACCCTAGCTCCAGGGGCTCAACCCATAGGACCCCTAACCCTAGTTCCACGAGCCGTACCCACAGGACCCCTAAACCTAGCTTCACAGGCTGTACCCATAGGACCCCTAACCCTAGGTCCGGGGGCCCTACCCATAGAAACCCCAACCTTAGCTCCAGGAGCGCTACCCATAGGACCACTAACATTATCTCCAGGGTTCCTACCGATAGGAACCTGAAACCTAGCTCCAGAGGTCCTACCCATGGGAACCCTAACCCTAGTTCCAGGGACCCTACCCATAGGAATGCAAACCCTAGTTCCAGGGGCTCTACCAATAGGAACCCTAACCCTAGCTCCACGGGCCCAACTTTTGGAGCCCTAACCCTATCTCCATGGTCCATACCCACAGGAACCCTAATCCTAGCTCTATGGTCCCTATGCATGGAAAACCTAACCCTAGCTCCAAGGGCCCTGCCCATAGAAATCCTACCCCTAGCTCCAGGGGCCCTACTTTTGGGAACCCTAATCCTAGCTCCATGGACCCTACCCTTGGAAAACCTAACAATAGCTCCAAGGGCCCTACCCATGAGAACCCTAACCGTAGCTCCACGGTCCCACCCATGGAAACCTTAACGCTAACTCCAGGTGCCCTACACATAGGAACCCTAACGCTACCTGAGAGGGCCCTACCCATGGAACCCTAACCCTAGCTCCAGAGGCCCTATCAATAGGACCCCTTAACGTACCTACAGGGGCCCTACCCATAGGACCTCTATCCCAAGCTCCAGAAGCCCTACCCATAGGACCCGTAAGCCTAGCTCCATGGGTGCTACCCATAGGACTCCTAACCCTAGTTCTTCTGGACATAATCATAGGACCCCTAAACCTATCTTCACGGACCCTACCCATAGGACCCCTAACCCTAGGTCTGGGAGCCCTAACCATTGGAACCCCAACCCTAGACCCAGGGGCCCTACCCATAGGACCCTGAACACTATCTTGGGGCCCTACTCATAAGAAACCAAACCCTAGCTCCAGGGGTCCTACCCATAGTAACTCTAACCCTGGCTCGAGGGAGCCTACCCATATGAACCCAAACCCTAGTTCCAGGGGCCCTACCCAAAGGAACCCTAACCCTAGCTCCAGGGGCCCTACCCATAGGATCCCTTAACTTAGATCCACGGCCCTACCCATAGAAACCCTACCCCTAGCTGCAAGGGCCCTACCCATAGGACCCCTAATCTCGGGTACAAGGGCCCTATTTTGGAAACCCTAATCCTAGCTCCACGGATACTACCCATGGGAACCCTAACCCTAGCTCCAGGGGCCCTACCCATAGGACCCATATACTTAGCTTCAGGGGCCCTACCCATCGGACATCTAACCCTATCTCCAGGAGCCCTAACCATAGGACTCCTAACCCTAGCTCCAGGGACTCTAACCATAGGACCCCTAAACCTAGCTTCATGGGCCCTACCCATACAACCATTAATAATAGCTCCAGGGGCCTTCCGAATAGGAACCCTAACCCTAGCTCCAGGGGCCCTGCCCAAAGGACCCAAACCCTCGCTAGAGGGACCCTGCCTGAAGAACCCCTAACCCTAGCTCCAGGGACCCTGCCCATAGGACCCCTAACCCTAGCTCCAGGGACCCTGCCAATATGACCCCGAACACTAGCTCCCGGGTTCCTAGCCATAGGAATCCTAAGCCTAGCTCCAGGGTTCCTACCCATAGGAACTCTAAGCCTAGCTCCAGGGGCCCTACCCATAGGAACCCTAACCCTAGCTCCACGGGCTCTACCCATGGCAACCCTAACGCTAGCTCCACCGGCCCTACCCATGAGAACCCTAACCCTTGCTCCAGGTGCCCTACCCATAGGAACCTTAACCCTACATTGAGGGGTCCTACCCATAGGACCCCTAACCCTAGCCCCAGGGTCCCTACCAATATGACCCCAAGCCCTATCTCCAGGTTCCCTACCCATAGGACTCCTGAGCCTCACTCCACAGGCCCTACTCATAGGACCCCTATCCCTAGATCCAGGGGCCCTACCCATAGGAATCCTAACCCTAGCTTCAAGGGCCCTACCCATAGGAACCCTAATCCTAGCTCCAGGAGCCCTACCCATTGGAAATCAAACCCTGGCTCCGGGAGCCCTACCCATTGGAACCCTAACCCAAGCTCCATGAGCCCTACCCATGGGACCCCTATTTCTAGCTCCAAGGTTCCTACCCATAGGACCCCTAACCCTAGCTCCAGGGGCCCTACCCATAAGACCCCTAACCCTAGGGCGGGAAGTCCAACCCATAGGAACTCTAACCCTAGCTCCAAGTGCCCTACCCATAGGAAGCCTAAAACTATATACAAGTGCCCTACCCATAGGACCCCTAACCCTAGGGAGGGAAGCCCTACCCATTGGAACCTTAAACCTAGCTCCAAGTGCCCTACCCATAGGAACTCTAACCCTAGCTCCAAGCTGCCAAGGTATGATTTCCCCACTCTGAACCTTAGCGCCCAAAAGATGGGGTACCTGCATGAACCCCTCTAAGCTTAATTACTAGCTTAGAAATGATAGAGCTGCCACCACCCAAAAATATAGTGTTTTGGGACACTTTGTGGCCCCCAAACCCTTCCCTGGTGATCCCGTCTCACAACAAAGGGAAATAAACCATTCCCCTCTCCTTTCTTCCTCCCAGATTCTCCCCTCCCTGGGTAACACTGGGAGATCCCTGTGATTCAACTCCTTGAATCTTAAAACAAAGAGGAAATTCACCTCCCCCGCCCTTCTCTCCCCCTCCCAGACTCTCCCTGAGAGAAAGACAGTGATCCTAACACAGAGAGAAATCAGGCTTTTCCTCCCCTCTTCTCTCCTTTATCCCACCAATTCCCTGGTGAGTGCAGACCCCCTCCCCTTGGGTCTTACATAGGAAATAAAAAAAATCAATCAGGTTCTTAAAAAGAAAAGCTTGTAATAAAAGAAAGAAAAAAAGTAAAAATTGTCTCTGTAAAATCAAGATGGAAAATGTTACAGGGTCTTTCAGCTTATAGACACTAGAAAGAATCCTCCTCCCAGCACAAATACAAGTTGCAGCAAACAGAGATACAATCCTTCCAGCAAAATACACATTTGCAAATAAAGAAAACAATCAAAAGACTAAACCGCCTTTCTAACTGGTACTTACTAAATTGAACAGAAGAGGCTGTTTCAGAAAATTGGAGAGTCTATATACGTCTGGTCCCTCTCAGAACCCAGAGAGAACAAAGAAAAAACCCAAAAAGCACAGACAAAGGCTTCTCTCCACCGAGATTTGAAAGTATTTTGTCTCCTGATTGGTCCTCTGGTCAGGTCTTCCAGGTTTACTGAGCTAGTTAACCCTTTACAGGTAAAAGAGACATTAACCCTTAACCATCTGTTTATGACATGCCCCCTAAATCGCAGACAGTGGGGAACCTCACTGGCAGTGATTTCTTCCTAGAACTTTAAAATAAACAGGTTAATACAACACATGCACCTTTACATATACTCCTGAGTATGTAAACTACAAGACATTTTACATTTGAAGGACAATTTTTAACCAGTTGATTGTGGGAAACTTTCACGGGAGAGTGCCTCTGCTACTTTGTTAGAAGCTCCCGAGATGTGCTGAATTTCAAAATCAAAATCTTGGAGAGCTAAACTCCATCGAAGCAGTTTTTTGTTGTTTTCCCTTGGCAGTATGAAGTCATTTTAGCGCAGCATGGTCAGTTTGTAGCTGGAACCGCCGTCCCCAAACGTATGGAACCCTAACCCTAGTTCTAAGTGCTCTACACATAGGAACCCTAAACCTAGCTCCACGTGCCCTACCCACAGGAACCCTAAACCTAGCTCCAAGTGCCCTACCCATAGGAACTTAACCCTCTCTCCAGAGCCCTATCCATGGGAATGCTACCCCTAGGGCGGGAAGCCCTACCCATAGGAACTCTAACCCTAGAGTGGGAAGCCTTATCTATAGGAACCCTAACCCTAGGGCGGGAAGCCCTACCAGTGGGAACCCTAGGTCTAGCTCCAAGTGCCCTACCCATGGGAACCTTAACCCTAGCTCCAAGTGCCCTACCCATAGGAACCCTAACCCTTGCTCCAAGTGACCTACCTGTAGGAACCCTAACACTAGGGCGGTAAACCCTACCCATATTAAAACTAACCCTAGGTCCAAGTGTCCTACCCATAGGAACACTAACCCTAGCTTCAAGTGCCCTACCCATAAGAACCCTAACTCTAGGGTGGCAAGCCCTACCGATAGGAACCTTAACCCTAGGGGAGGAAGCCCTACCCATAGGAACCCTAACCATAGCTCCAAGTGCCCTACCCATAGAAACTCTAACCCTAGCTCCAAGTGCCCTACCCATAGGAACCCTCACCCTAGGATGGGGCGCCCTACCCACACGAACCCTAGCTCCAAGTGCCCTACCCATGGGAATCTAACTACAAGTGCCCTACCCATAGGAACCGTAACTGTGGCTCCAAGTGCCCTACCCTTAGGAACCCGAACCCTAGGGCAGGAAGCCCTACCCATAGGAACCCTAACCCTAGCTCCAAGTGCTCTACCCATAGGAACCCTAACCCTAAAGTGGGAAGCCCTGCTCAGGCCAGCTACCTGCACTCTGAGCCAGGACATAGAGGGAGCTCAGGTCACTAGCTCCTCTGCCAAGGCTGCAATCTCCACACTGCTATTTCTAGTGTGCTAGCGTGAGCCCATCTACCACATGTCTGTCTGGGTTGGAAGACTCACTCTCATCTGCAGTGTAGACATACCTTTGTTTCAAGGGGACTCAGAGGACGTTAATGCTGCCTGTGCGTGCTGGAGTTGTTACTTACTCAGTGGAGCTGCTGATAAATGCCAAGCAATGCACATTGGAAAATGTAATCCCAGCTATATCTGCAAAGTGTTGAGGACTAATTTAGCTGTTCCCACTCAAGACAGAGATTTGGAGTCATGGATAGTTCTCAGAAAACTTCTGCTCAATGTGTAAGCCGATGTGACAGTACCCTCCAAGGGGACATTGCACCTCATTCAGGAGAAAACTGCAGGTGTCCCTAAACCAGTGCAGCATGGCCCCAGTGCAAAGCATTAGAGTGCTAAATAATCGATGGATGGCCCTGGCCTAGGGAACCCTCCGACACAGAGGCGTTTTGCCAGAATCTTAGTAAGTCCCAAAGAGGGACAGGAGCCATGAGCCTGTTAATCTAGACTGTCATGGGGTGCAATGGGAGGACAGGTGGACCTTCCTGCAACTTACTCAAGGCAAATGGTCCTAGGAGGCCTGTGCTGCAGGGTAATGCTTCATGCATGGAGCACTGGCCCATCTGTCCATTCCTTGTTTCTCTTGTCGGTGTTTTCTCTGGTGTTGCTGAGTCACAACAGAGACGGCGGTCCATTCCCCAAGACTCCGTGCAGACTTGTTTTCCACCCGCTTGCTCCAGTTCAGCTTGTTGCTTGAGGTTTGCTCTGCCTGGCTGCCTCCTGGGAGGCTCCTTTGGAGTTGGAGCATGCCCTGGAGCATGCACAGTCACTGAGAGCCCAGACTCTCCTTGCCCAACATCTCCAATTGTCAGTTCTGTGCACCCACCTCGCCCCTGCTTCATGAGAATAGCCAGAAGGAATTCTGTTGGAGGGGAGCTATCCCTGTGCTGGAGCAGACATTGGTGCAGGGGTAAGGAGAGGTAATTTGTGGCCCCCGATCCTGCTGCTGCTGAGGGCTGTTCTGATTTGCACACTGTCTGCAAGGAAGCATCCGGGCCCTGTGGCAGCTGAGGAATAGAGGGGGCACAGTATCCCCTGGTTTGCACACTCTGTGCCCTTGAACATGGGTGCTTGTGGGCAGTGTAGCCAGCTCTGCAGCCCTGGTGCTGGCCCCTTGCTCTGGGGATAGCCTTTGGGGGAGGGTCATGTACAGCTGCTTTGTAGCCACTTCCTGCCAACCTAGATATTTCCTTCCAAGAGCCTCTCTCTCCTTGTCCTCACTCTCCCCTGGGCTCCCTTCTAACATCTAGAGGAGCTTCTCCCCACCCCGAGCCCTTCCCTGAACTCTGGATATAGATTCCCAGCTTCCCCCGCTCCCTTATGTGAGGCCTCTGTATCCCAAGGTGCTATGGTGACAACTAGACACACAACAAAATTAGTTGCTTGGAAAACAAGTCTGCTGTGAAACCCAACCCTCCGTTGACAGCTGGGTGGGGTGGGGCAGCTTGCCAGCCCTGTGGCAGGCATACATGGCTGGAGGTAAGTGCAGAGCTGCAGCGGCTCTCCAGACATGAGCGCGTCTTGCCTCTTCTCCTCAGGTTCTCAGCCCCCCCCCCCCCAGGAGGATGGAGAGATGGGTGAGGAGTGGCTGGGGGACAGGCACCAAGCAAGTTTATGCAGCTTCTCCAAGCAAATGAGTCAGACTGCAATTTTTTCACCATCATAAATACAGTTCATTGGGGTGCTGCGTTGTACCTCACAAAGGGAGGCCAATGCCAATATTCCCAGCCCAGCTTTCAAGCCCAGGCTTAAGGAGCTAGTCTTCTGCTCCTTAGCCAGCACACCAAATATTTGAGACGATGCCAGCATGGCCTTCAGATGCGTGTCCAGGACTGAAACAGCACAGGATTGCACCCCCGGTCTGTGTCCACCTTACAAAATGGGGAACAGCCAGAAGCTGATCTCTGCTGGGCTTTGGTTCAGTTTGGTCTGCAAAAAACAGAAAAGTATTTCAGCATTGCAACTCTAAACATGTGTCTCCCAGCCTCGGGGAGAAGCAGTCCAGCCACCCGTGAGAGCTTCTGTCTGTGTGCCAGAGGCTCAGCAGTGCTCACAACATCCGCAGTGAACACAAATGTTTCCTTCAGCATTCTGCCCCTTACTCGACACTAGGCTGGCCTGATATATAGTACTAGTGTAAGAAATCCTGTCTACTGAACCTGGCACCTGCACAATCCCTGGTGTCCCTGGTTGGAAGCCAATTTAACTTAGACCCTGGCCAGAACTCACGTGTCTCACGTGCTGCAGGTTCTGAGCCTCACATCATCAGAGTGCAGAGACTACCCTGGGGCCAGCATCCCTTACCTGCAGCAGAATCAGGACCTGCCATAGAGATGCCATTGCAAAGCAGTTACCTAGGCCACATCTATACTGCAAACTTATGTTGAAGTAGGTTACATGGGTATATGGCTGCTGCAGTCAGTACACCGGGTGTGCATGTGCAAACTTGGCCCCTGGTGTCAGCAGCGCGTGTCCTCATCAGGGGAGTGCTTGTATTGATGTGTGGTGCTGTGCGCCACAGGCAGACAACCCACTGTGCAACTCACCACAATCCAGATCGCTATCTTTTGGGATGTTTCAGCAATGCACGATGGGGCCAAAATGAGTTATACTGAGGTGACTGGGAGCATGGGGTCAACTTCCCAGTTGCAACTGGCTCCATCCCATGATGTTATCCTTATCCTGTAATTTTTGCACCTTTTTTTCAAAATCCCACAAACCTGTGTGGCCCTCCTTGCTGTCCACCATCTCCAATAGAAGCACGGAGCCTGCACAGCTCTGCACTATTGTCGTGAACATTGCAAGCATGGGACACAGGATCCTGCAGTATTTGGAGAGCCTCGAGGAACATGACGATTCCTTGGAGGACAGATTGCTTTGGGACATAGCAAGAACCAATTCAGTTGGTGGTGGTGTTCACAGAGCCGCTGCAGATGAAGTGCCAGTTCTGAGCCCAAGAAACTAGCACTGATTGCTGGGATCGCATTGTCATGCAGGTTGGAGAACTTTTGGATGCGCAAGGCCATATTCCTGGATCTGTGTGCTGAGCTTGCCCCAGCCCTCCAGTACAGAGACACCAAAATCAGAACTGCACTGACAGTGAAGAAGCAAGTGGCGATTGCATGGTGGAAACTTGCAGTGACAGATTGCTACTGGCCAGTTGGGAATCAATTTGGAGTCAGGAAATCCACCATTGGGGCCATTGTGATGCAAGTGTGCAGGGCCATTAATTGCCTCCTGCTATGGCCTCTCAGCAATGTGCAGGACATAGTGGATGGGTTTAGTGCAATAGGGTTCCCGAAGCATGGTGGAGCGATAAACAGCACACATATCCCTATTTTGGCCCCAGACCACTTTGCCACAGAGTACATCAACGGAAAGGGCTCCTTTTCTATGGATATGCAAGCACTGGTGGATCACTGGGGACGCCCCACTGACATCAGTGTGGGCTGGTCACCTACCCACTCACATCTTCAAGAACACAGGACTGTTCAGACAGCTACAAGCAGGGATTTTCCTTCCTGACCGATGGATTACCACCGGCAACGTTGAAATGCCAATGGTGATCTTGGGTGACCCAGCCTACCCTTTTCCCCCCTGGCTTATGAAGCCATTCACTGCCCATCTCGACAGCTCCAGCTGCTGGCTCAGAATGACAGTTGAATGTGCCACTGGTGTTTACTCACAAGATTGAACCTCAATGAGAAAAATGTCCCAATGGTTATAGGTGCCTGCTGTGTCCTGTATAATATTTGTGAAGCAGGAAAAGTTTTCGCAGGGGTGGAGAGCGGAGGTGGAATGGCTCTCTGCTGAATTTAACAACCAGATCCATGGGCTATTAGAAGAACTCAACGTGGAGCTATACGTCTCAGAGAGGCTTTAAAAGACCATTTCAATAGTGACCCTGAGTTGTGTGTGTTTCTGTAGTGTACTCTATCTGACCCTGCTCTTTTGTGACCTGATGTGAATCATGTGGCAATGTCTGTATATGTAGGAATATAACATCATCAATGTACCCATTCGTTTTGTTTGTGAATGATTTTATGAGTTGTGTGACTCGGTGCAGTAACAGGTAATTGGTTGTGTTCAGAACTGCTGAATATCAGCCAGCATGTGTTGTGAACGAATAAAGATGAATTTTGTTCCAGGTAATAGAATTTTATTCTGTTACAAAATCACAGAAAGAAAAACCTGGAAAATTTAAAAACAAATATATGTAAAATGTAATAAAACTTAATAAATTAAGAGAACAGAACTTATGAAGGGGAAAGAACATTCATGTCTCTTTCAGCCTCGCATATGCCAATGATGGCTTTCACAGGTCACAGTATGTGAAGCTGTGATTGTCTCTAATGTCCTCCAGGTGGAGTGGTAGGGGTAGTGCAGTAACCCTTGATTTTAAGTTGAATATTGACGGGGGTTGTGATGCAGGTAAACCACATGCCTTCTCTTGCCAAGTCTGTAGGTGTGAGCTGAGCACTGACAAATTCATAGCTAGAAACCAGACCAGCTCACCTATTTGTTAATATTGATCAAGATAGGTGTTACACTTGTAAGGATGTGTTTACACTCTATAAAATGCTTGCAAGCTGCCACATGCATCAATATTACTTGTAATGGCTGTATTCCAGGCCATAAGGTAAAATATGTTTGTTTTATAATTGTAAAACTGCCTGCTCTGAACATGTGAACTCAGATGTGAAGAGTGGCTCCACTCGCCCATCCAGGAGGACTATCAAATATAAGTGGGCCATTGTAGAATACAAGTTTAGTTAATTGCCCCATCCATGCATGGAGAAGTACATGCAGAAGGCCTCTTTCCATCAGTTTGAATGCTGGACGAGGAAAATAAAAATAGCTGACATGAAGATTGTTCATCTCTTTGTTGTTTGGACTCTTAGAAGGGCTGGAGGTACGAAACAAAACACAAAGATCTCCAGGGTCACCCTGGGTTAGCCCTGAAAAGACATTCAGTGCTGACAGATGACTACATCTCTGTCAACTTTTGGAACCACAGACTTTGTATATATGTAGCCTGCTTTAACCTGTAAATAACTCTCTCATTTCTTTTTCCTAGTTAATAAATCCTTAATTCATTGGCGACCAGCATTGGTTTTGGTGTGAGATCTAAGGTACAAACTGACTTGGGGTAAGTGACTGGTCTCTTGGGACTGGGAGCAATGTGAATATTTTGTGATTCTTGGTGTAAGTGACCATTTATCACCAAGTCCAGCTTGCCTGGGGGACAAGATAGACTGGAGAGCCCAAGGGGACTGTCTGTGACTCCACGAGTCCTCTTCTTTCTCCTCCTTATCTGGCTCAGGTGTTCCACAGGTGCGAAAGCGGAGACCCTGAAGGCCGCAATGGCAGCAGCTGCAGATAAAACACACAGCGGTACCATTGTCAGTGTATTCACTAAGGAAAGTGAAACTTCAGATGCTGAACTTGCTCCCCTAAAGTTTTAAGCACTATATTCTGGCTTCTGCGTGGGATTGCTTGTGCCCGGCACCAGTCACAGCACCAGTCATGGTGAATGCAGCCCACCGGGGGTTGGGGAAATGAGGAGGGAATTGCTTGGTTGCATGGGTCTAGTAGTATAGGGCAATGGCACTGAATACCGGCACAGGTGGTGGTGATTTCAGCTCCTATCTCACTCCTGCGGGTAACAGGCAGAAAGAGCACAGCTGCTGCTGGCATCCCAAAGCTGCCTGGGCCCATATACTGGTAGCCTGTGCTGCAAGAACTGCAGCAGGCACTGCTGAAGTTATCACTGAGCAGTGTGGCAAAGTGTCCTGCCACAAAGGAAGAAATAAGGCTGCCCTCCCTAGAAACTGTCAGCCGAGGATTGCAGAGAACCTCCATGGAAGCTTCATTGAGATCTCTCAGGAGGATTCAACAGATATCCCTATGTACATAAACAAACAGCTCTGGATGGCCACCCCTGCCAAACCCTACAGGAGACTGAAAAGCAGATAGCAACTCTACCTCTCTTGGTTGTGCCTCTGCTTCTTCTAGCACGAGTAAATTAATGATCAAATGATGTGGCCTGCTACTTTGCCATCCCTGTAATTTAAAATTGAACTGCACACTTATCGGAGGGTCCTTCCCCTGCATCGGGCTTGCTCATGCTCAGCTGTCGGGACTGAGTAGGCTGCGGTGGAGTCAAAACCAGGTCCTGACTCACTGCACAGCTGGATCCTCTGGTCGCCTGTCCCCCATTCTCCTCCTCCTCCTCTCGTCCTTGTCCACCTCCTCCTCCTCCTCACTGTTCACGGCAGGGTCCTGTGACTGGCTTCTCAGAGGTATGCACGGTGCTGTGGGTGGTGGTGTCTCCACTGACCATGCAGCTCTCTGAAAAAGTGGCAAGTCTGCAGCTCAGCACCAAATTGATTGTTGGCCTCCCTGGCCGTTTGGTACACCTGCTGCAGCTCCTTGGCTTTCACCCTGCACTGCTGCTGGTCCCTGTCGTAGCCTGTAGATGTCCACATTTGTACAGGTGGTTCGGAGCTCTGCCTGCACAACCTCTTCTCCCCAGAGGCCCAGGAGATCCAATACCTCTTCTGTACTCCAAAGGATGTGTAGCCAGCATGGTCAGCTGGACAGCTCCACGCAACAATGGAGAGCTGCCAGGTGTGGCAATGAGGAAAAGGAATTTCAAACATTCAGGGGGCTTTAAATGGAAGGAGGGGCTTCCAGCCCTCTGTGACCCCTGGACAGCGGAGTTCACAGTGAAAACCAGAGCAGTCAGTGCAGAGCATTGTGGGACAACTGCTGGAGGACAGTTAGGGTTGACGTAAGTAATGCAGTGGGTCTGCATTCACAATGCCTCGACCTAATTACATCAGCTGTGACTCTGCGCCACACGAGGAGGTGGTGTTATTAAGAAAGTGTAACGGGGTATTTACATCAGTGGGAGACAAATCTAAGTGTAGACAAGTGCACAACTAGGTCGACGTACGCTGCCTTGCGTCTACCTAACATTGTATTGTAGACCAGGCTCTCGTCCAGGCTAGGTTCACAATGAGACTTCACTGTGGTGTCACTCAGCATTGCCACACCTAAATCTTAGGCGCCTAGAAAAGCACTGTGGCCTGGTCTACACTAGAAAATGAATCAGTTTAAAAATCGACACCCCTGAGCGGTGTAGTCCGGCTGACCTAAGTCCTTGTGTAAACAGAGCCTGGTGAGGTGGGAGATCCTCTACACCGATGGGGGATAGTCCCTCCCATTGGAGAAGGTAGCATCTAAATGGAAGTGCTACAGCCAGGGTAGGTAGCAGGTTCCTCTGGTCTTGTCCCTCTCCATCCCAGAGAGCACTGGGATGTGAGGAGGCCCTAGTGCATGCAGTGACTCGGAGTGATACCTGGGTGAGAGCCTGCTGGATGGAGAGTCAGAGACATTAATAATGACAGGAAGAATTAGTAACAATGCTTTACCACTGTACAGTCTCTGGTTTTCCCAGACCCCGGGGGAATATGATAGATGGAACTGGCTAGGTCTTTGCCATCCCCGATTCCCTTGATTAGGTGAACCTGGCATTTCAAAGCCTCAGCTCAGATGTGAATTACTGTGGGGCAGGTCTCTGGCCTGTGCTAACAGGAGGTCTGACTGGTTGATCACAATGGTCCCTTCTGGCCTTGGAATCTATGAATCTACAAATCTATGTGTCAGGAGTGAGAGCCCGCAAAACTCCAACAGGAAGTGACAGAACTGCCCCATGGTGGGCGAGGCAATACTTTGTGTCAGCACTAACCATGTCAGTTGCTTTGACCTATTGCTCTGCTCCATTCCGTGAGTACAGAACAGAGGGAGGAATTTCAGGGGCCTGGAATATCAGGTGGTTTGCAGGATTGTGAATGGGAGAATGCAGTGAGTCCTGTGAAGGAACTGTTACAGTGACTCAGTCCTGATAAATCTAAAGCTCAGACTAAATCTTATTATCTGCAGAGAAGTTCACATAACTGTGAATTGTAGCACAAGCCGACAGGGACATCTGACAGAGGCAACATCTGACTGAATGTGCAAACTAAATGGGGGCTAGGATCTAGAAGGGACTCTGGGATCCAAACAGGGCCAGCCCCGTGGAGACTGTGGGTTACCTGTTTACCCTGGATTGGATGTGGAATGATACCAAATCCCAACATCCTAGAATCTGCTTGCCAAATTGGAGGGGGAGGGGGGAACAGATGAAGTTACATTAGGACAAACTGCCTTAATGGGGTTAGGACCTTGGATTGCGGAGACTGTATCTTGTCTGTCCTGCCCCAAAGATGGGAAATTTCCACTCCAAAACATGCTGTGCTCATAAATTTCCACTGACTTCTGGTCAGCTTGTCTGCGTCTATGAACCCTACAGTCTCTACAACACTTAAGGATAGAGGTTACAGCATAAAAGTTGTTTCTTCTCCCCCTCCACCCACATAGGAAGCTTCTCTCCTTTTAATCTCTGTGCCTCTCCCTGGAGTGCAGGAGGTTTTGTCCATGAAAATGCAGCCTTTTAAATTCTAATGTACAAGCTAGGGGCAGACAAAAGGTGAGTCGAGACAATGGGGTAGGAAGACAGAAATCATCTGGCAAAAGGACCTGTGTCACACTTTCCCCTCCAGTGAACCCTCGCGTATAGAGCTACAGTGACTCTGCTTCTCAGGTCAGGAGCCGCCTCAATGATAGAACCTCAGTCACGCTGGGGATAGGGATAAACATGGTAGCCTCTGACTTAGGCCAGGTCTACACTAGGAAATTAGGTCGGTATAACTACATCACTCAGAGGTGTGAAAAATCCAACCCCCGAGCGATACAGTTAAACTGACCTAACCCCTGGTGTAGACAGCACTAGGTCGACCTCTTAGGGAGGTGGATTACCTACGCCGATGGGAGAAGCCCCCCTCTCAGCATAGGTAGTGTCTTCCCTGAAGTGCTACAGTGGGACAGGTGCTATGTTTTAAGTGTAGACAAGCCCTTATGTCCGTCCCTCAGTGCTCATGAGACTGAGCCATGTCTCCAAAGCACGATGCAGCTGTCACACTCCGGCCTGGAGTAGACAGGAGATATTGCATGTCCTGGGTCTGTTGGGAGAAGAGGCTCCACGGGCACAGTGCTGAACCAGCTACAGAAATGGCAGCATTTCAAAAATTCACAGGCATTTTAAAGAGGGAGGCAGCTTCTGGTCTATGTGGCCCCTGGGCAGTGGAGCTCACAATTGTGACCAGAGCAGTCAGTGTCAGGCATTGTGGGACAGTGGCTGGAGGACTGTTAGGGATGAAATAAGTAAAGCAGTGTCTACACATGCTCTGCATCAACCTCCATACATCAACCATGTCTCTATACCGCTCGGGGAGGTGATGTTACTGTGGTGGCATAATGGGGCACTTACATCGGTGGGAGACAAATTTCAGTGTAGACACATGCGCACTAGTTTGACCTTAAGCAGCTTATGTTGGCCTGACTTTGTAGTGTAGACCAGGCCTACTGCTCTCAAAGCTCTCTTCTGTCTAGAGGGGTTTACCAACACTAGCAGACAGAGATGTGTATGCTAGCTTCATTCCACTGCCAGGCATGTGTCTGGGCTTACCAGCAGCACAGCCGATGCTCTCTTGATTGCATGGCAACAGATTCAGAGCACTAAGAGGCCGAGGAAGCACCAGAACAGGTGCTGGCAGCCCTGTGAAATCTTGGTTGCTAGAGGCAGCCCAGGGAGCACATGTGCTGCACCCCTTTCTCGCTCACATCATGGCATTGAGGCCTTCCAGATGGGCTGAGGTTCTACCACCGACCCGGCCTAGACCAGGACTCCAAACTTACCAGTTCATGGTCCAGTTATCACTAACCAGTTAGCCAGGGTGGCCTTTGACTGGAGATCTGTGGACTAATGTCAGGAAGTCAGTGACTTTGCAGGGCCTTAGGCAATAAGTTGAGGTTCTTCCTGGGGTCCACCATTTGGGGGTGAGGCTGTACTCTTCAAGACAGACTTTATGTTGGTTTTCTTTGGGGCCTTCTGAGTCTATGAGAGGTTCCCTTCTGCCAAGGGAGACTCTTTACGGTAGAGTCTCAAACTACAGGACTCTACAGCTCAAGGTCTGCAGAGCAAAATCTGATCAACTTGGGGCTGGCAAGACTGTTGCTCTACCCCACTCTGGTGAATTGGGCCTGAGTCCTGGACGGGCACTGCAGGCATATGTGACTCACTGGGGGTCTCCTGTTCCTGCATGGGAGTCCTAACCACATTCCGGTTTGTGGGAGTGGTTAGGGAAGGGCTGTCAATCCTGGGCTTGCCACCTGGAGAGTACAGCTCCCACTGGGTCTGGGGGCATCAGAGGTCCAAGTTATAGGGCGTGAGTGATTCAAGGCCTATAAGTCCCATGTGCAGTTGCCTGAGAGGAGGCCAGTGCAGGAGGTGGGCCGTAAGCATAACCATGTCTTTTTCTTTCCTTGTGTCCATGATATAGACTGTATTAGTGCATGCCTATGGCTGGGGATATGGATTTGCGGGCACAGCCTTGTGCACTGGGATCCCAGGAGAGGGTGTAATTCAGCAAGGGGCTTGCAACTGGCTTTGGGGATGGATGCAATTTTTGTCTTGGCACAGCAGACGAGGCTTTTGCGTGGGCTGGTGCCCCATGAGGACACGCTGGACGTCACTGTTATCCTCTTAGGGAAGAATGACCTGCGAATGGGGTGCAGGCTCCAGCTGATTTGGAAGGCTACATGGGATATTGGCCAGCTGATGGGCATGTTTCTGGTGTGGGGACAGTATGGTTGGAGACAGTAGCCCACAGGGTTTGGCAGACTGCAGTCCATTCATTAAAGAATGTGGATCGGGCCCATAGAAAGGCCAATTGGAAAGTATCGACATGGCTGGAGTCCTGAGATGGCTCAGTTATCAACCCACTGTGCAGCCGAGTTTTTATCGAGAGGATGGAGTGCACCTCTCCAATATAGGGCAGATGTCTTCCTGGATGATCTTGGTATTGGATTGGCTGAACTTCTAGGTAGCTCATGCAGGGTGGGGTAGAGGCAGCCAAGCTGATGCTGGGGCCTCCTTGTGGCAGGTGCCCAGAGCAGAAACTCGCTGATTTAGGCTCTAGATCCAAAAAGGTAACATAGTGGGCATCTCGAGAGCATGGGAACTTTGTGTCAACCCCCCTGAGGCAAATGCAGACCATGGGCTGGGGCACTACCTGGGGGGAACCGCCCCACCATTGCATGGGATGGTGGTGCTCGCTGGGGAACAAGGTCCCCTCTCACCTCAACTCCCAAAACGGGGAGGGATGCTAGTGAGCGAGTGGAGGTGCCCAGAGACCCTCCTCATGTGATGATTGGCTCACTCGATGGTGGGAGCCCCCAAGAATCGGCAAAAGACCAATGAGGTGTGAGTGACTGCTCTGGGCTGTCTCCCAATGGGAATGAGCACATAATTAGGCTAATACATTTATGGCCTGGTTAAAACCCATCCCATGTGTCCTTGCCTTCTTCTGTGTGGTGAGCATACAAGCATTCATGCCGGATAGGCTGTAACAGTCAATCAATCAGTTTTACTTCCAGAACCTTCTATAATTTAACAAAAAAAATATACTCAGTTAAAATTGAAGCTCTGAGTGTATATTTGGACTTAGCAAATTACCTGAGTTTCTGCGAGGGAGGAAGTTTACTTCAGTGACAGATCATAAAGCCCTTGTTAAAGTTCTTAGACCAAACCTCAGTATTGCGTCTAGGAATGCCTGGATCTCAGGGATGGGCTTATGCTAACATCTTAGCACACACATCAGGATTCCAAAACATACTGAAATGCTGATGCATTCTCCGAACTGCTACCACAATCCCATTTCTAGGGCCTCCTCCTGGGAGAACCTCCCGGCCATCACTGCAGAAAAAATTGCAGCAGATGCTGAAAAAGATGCTAATGTAGCGGCTGGATGCAAAAATCATATTGGTGGACAAGTAAAGATTAAGAGAAAGAATGAGTGAGTGGACAGGCAGAGGATGCAATGGCCATCATCCAATCCCTGCTAACCACAGAGAGATGGTTCTGCAGCATTTAAGTAGCTGAATATTTCATATGTAACACAAGGTCAGAGAGTGAGTCTGAGCGTGTTATAACTGCCACACACACAAAAAGGAATGATGCTCCTGGCCATTGTGCAGGGCACCAAGGTGCTGAGACAAGGCAAAGGGACCAGAGGAGAGCTTGCTCCGGCATACAAACAAGGCTTTTCAGGCTGCACTTCGGTTTGTCATTCTCCAAAGTGGTTGGCTGCATCCTGATTGGGCTCTGCCCCATTTCATCAGCCACTCAGCGTCAGTCCCCTTGCTGTGTAACCTTGGCAACAGGCTCTTCCACTCCTGATGGGCCAGGACCCTTCATTTTTCTTCTCCCAGGCAGCAGTTCACATGCCTCAGCCATTGACCCGTCATCACCGATTCCAGCCCATCCTTGCTCGCTTAAGGGCTGGCTTACACCGCAGCACTTCTTCTCCCCTGAGAGATCTGAAAGGCTTTTAGCACTAACTCCTTGTGCTCCCTGGTTTCCTGTAATTTTCCCTGAAAAGCCCTGTTAGTTCCAGCCCACTTGCCAGTCCAAGCTCTCGTACGCTCTGAGCAGCTCTTTGTAAAGCCACATTGGCTGCTGCTTTTCCCCCGGGGTTTTTCTTTAGCCGAGCGATGCTCAGCTAGGCCTTCATTAGCACAGCTGCAGGTGCCAGCTGGGTTCATGACATTTAAAAAAAAAAGTCTATTCATTACACTTCATCCATAAGCACCGCAGTGACCCTATGGGCAGGTCTGCTGTAGCTGCTACTTATGCTGAGAGGAGGGCGTCTCCCATTGGTGTAGGTACACTACCTCCCGGAGAAGAGCAGCACCTGTCTACACCGGAGATGAGGCCGATTTAACTGTGTTGCTCAGGGCCCGGGGCTAGGGGGACCGACTAGCTAAGCAGTAGTTCTGCAGAAAAGGACCTGGGGATTACAGTGGACGAGAAGCTGGATATGAGTCAGCAGTGTGCCCTTGTTGCCAAGAAGGCTAATGGCATTTTGGGCTGTATAAGTAGGGGCATTGCCAGCAGATCGAGGGAAGTGATTATTCCCCTCTATTCGGCATTGGTGAGGCTACATCTGGAGTATTGCATCCAGTTTTGGGCCCCCTATTACAAAAGGGATGTGGACAAATTTGGAGAGAGTCCAGTGGAGGGCAACGAAAATGATTAGGGGGCTGGAGCACATGACTTACGAGGAGAGGCTTAGGGAACTGGGGTTATTTAGTCTGCAGAAGAGAAGAGTGAGGAGGGATTTGATAGCAGCCTTCAATTACCTGAAGGGGGTTCCAAAGAGGAGGGAGCTCAGCTATTCTTAGTGGCAGCAAATGACAGAACAAGGAGCAATGGTCTCAAGTTGCAGTGGAGGAGGTTTAGGATGGATATTAGGGAACACCATTTCACTAGGAGGGTGGTGAAGCACTGGAATGGGCTACCTAGCAAGGTGGCGGTATCTCTATCCTTAGAGGTTTTTAAGGTCTGGCTTGACAAAGCCCTGGCTGGGATGATTTAGTTGGGAATTGGTCCTGCTTTGAGCAGGGGATGGGACTAGATATCTCCTGAGGTCCCTTCCAACCCTGATATTCTATGATTCTGTGTCATTATACCAACTTAATTTCCTAGTGTAGCCCTGGCCTAGGTACCAAGAGGTAACTTCAGTTATTTAGACTGGAAAGAAAGCCCCCCATGCACTTGGAAGGTGAGTGCTCTAATCATTGGCCTTTTGGGACTCTTGGGACTGGACTCAAGCTCTCTTGTTGAAGCTGTTCCCCTTTGTGACACACGTTTTAACAGCGGGTCACACAATTGTTTGTCAGCACCAGAACATTAGCTAACAGCCATGCTGGGTTTCTGGTCCTGGTTCTGGGACAGGAGTGGAGTCTAGTGGTTACAGGCTAGCCAAGCATCAATTCAGAGGTCTTTCAGCATGGCAGCATGGCTGAGATTGGCTCCGTCAGTAGAGACCGGGTTTTCAGACCTCTCCCAGCTATGTCAGAAGTTACATTGGCTTCTGCCAATAGTAAGCATTGTCACATGTACAGCAATGCTGACGGTGAGAGACATGAGATGTGGCCTCCTGGACCCCAGTGTAAGGTACTTTCTCCTGTGCTACAGGGTGTTTTGGAGGGGAATGCTCTCACACATCACACAACAAATTGTCATTTTGCCTATCTGGGTCTCAGGAAGACACGACAGCCTCCTGAATTTAGGGACTGTAAGCCAGCGGTGTCGGGACTCGTCCCTCTCAGGCGCGGTGGGGAACCAGCGCGCCTCCTTACACACAGCAGTCTGGGTAGGCCTAACCCCTCAGCAGGCGTTGAGGGAATAAAGGGTCTGCAAACAAAGTATATCAGGCCAGGCCCTTGGGCAGGGCGGGGCAGTAGCAATTCCGGCTCAGGCCTTCAGCAGGCTGAGCAAACAGTATCCCAGAAGTCTATACAGAAGGCCTCCTCAGGCCAGGGAGAGGGGGAGTCTGCCACCCTTGGGGGGGTAGCAGGGGGAACGCAGGCCCTCCCACTCCACTGCGTTCCAGCCTGGGGCCCTAGCAGCGGCAAGGGTTCGCTGCTGTCAGTGGGGATCCTGGCCGAAACACACTGACATGGGTTCAGGCTCTTCGGGAGCCAAACCAGGGTCGGCTACCCCCAGGCCACTTCCGACCTCCACATCTCTGGGTACTTGTCTCTCGCCAGCGTCGTCTGGGGGGTCCCAGACCATGGGCTCCTCCGGGTACCGGTCGTAGGGAGGCTCAGGCAGCTCCTCGGGATACCGGTTGTAGGGAAGCTCAGGCCGCTCCTCGGGCTACAGAGCACGAGGCAGGTCAGGCCAGCGTTCCTCCGGGTAGTGAGCGCGGGGCAGGGCAGGTCAGCGTTCCTCCGGGTAGTGAGCGCGGGGCAGGGCAGGTCAGCGCTCCTCCGGGTAGTGAGCGCGGGGCAGGGCAGGTCAGCGCTCCTCCGGGTAGTGAGCGCGGGGCAGGGCAGGTCAGCGCTCCTCCGGGTAGTGAGCGCGGGGCAGGGCAGGTCAGCGCTCCTCCGGGTAGTGAGCGCGGGGCAGGGCAGGTCAGCGCTCCTCCGGGTAGTGAGCACGGGGCAGGGCAGGTCAGCGCTCCTCCAGATACCGAGCGCGAGGCAGGTCAGGCCAGCGTTCCTCCGGGTAGTGAGCACGGGGCAGGCTGGGCCCGGCAGGAGCTCAGGCTCCAGCGTCTGTCCTCTCCGGTAGCCGGCCACCAACTGAGCGCTTGGGCAGGGCTTTTATACTTCCTGTCCCGCCCCTTGACTTCTGGGGGGCGGGGACAGGCGGCGGTGACTCTGCCCACTGAGGCACCTGCTCTGGCTTGTCCCTCTCAGGCGTGGCAGGGAGCCAGGGCACCTCCTTACAGGGACCGACTTGTGAAATTTGAGAGTGGTGGCAACCTTACTGTAGTGTAACACATCTGCCAGCCGTGGAGTTGCCAGCAATAAGGGCCGGGTTCAATATCTAGCTGTTCCTTTTGACAACAGAACCCAAAACTCAGGGCCTCACCCAATAATCTGGGAAAACTCCACTCCATTCCTGGGCGCCTCTAAGCGGCAATACTTGCAAGCACCGAGTCTGTGTTTGGAAAAGAAAACTTTTAATAAAAGGAGAAGGAATCGCATTAATTTGGAAAATCGCTACAAGCATTATTTGAAAACATATGACCATGAGCAGAATATCCACCCCAGAGGACGTTGGGCAGTGTCCTTTTCCTCAGTCTCTCACCTTGTGGTGTGAAAGGCCGACAAACAAATGTCCCTTTAACATGCCACTCCCCTCTCCCTCCACCACACCCTACTCACAGTTGTTGTCTTTGATCAGCAACAACACAGCGTTCCAAGGTGCGGGGGAAGGAAAGGCGTCAAGCAAGGCCTCAGTGGCTGCTACCGGCTGCTCTGTTGTCATTCACTCAGCCACTGCCTTCTCTGCTGCAGCCTCTGAGACGTCCTGAGGGCCCCCCACTTAACACAGCTCTCGGTGATTTCAGCTGTTCGTGGGGGAGCGTCACTGCTTGTGCAGGCTGGGCAGCCTCTTTCACCGGAGACGCTTCCCCACAAGCAGGTCTAAGGTTTACCGCTTAGACCAGGTTTTCTCTGATTTCAGCTCTACAACAAAAGATTCTGAAATGGGTCTTAATCAGCTCTGTCCATAAACAGTGGAGAGGGGGTGGGTTAGGTAGTGGCTATGGCCCTTAAAGCCCACCTGACAGGGCAAAAACACCTGTCCTCACCCTCTCTCATCTCCACTGGGCTTTGGCACCCCTCCTCCCTGCTGAGCGAGAACCCCCCAGTCAGGGCCTGCCAAGCACAATTCTGCTGCCCCTTTAGTCACACAACAAGGTTGACACTTTATTATCTCTGCACCCAATAACAGCGTGATTTGCAGTCGAACATCAGCCAGAAGTGATTGTTTGGGCCGAACAGCCCCATCATGCTGTGCACCTAAGTGGAGTGGGAGTGTCTATGCAAACAAGGTCAGTTCCTGAAGTCTTCTTCCGCAGCTCATCACGAGTTATCCGGAGAGAGTTCATTCAGACCCCGCTTACAGTAGAGTGTAGGAACTGGGTAGTATCCTTTTCACTATTCTGTGGGTCTTCTGGTGGCCCTCACTATCTTCTATGTTTCAGCCTCAGAACCCTGCCAGAGCAGCTGTGTTTGTGTAACTAGGGTTGTGTATAGTTCATAAACATGGTTATTCTGAGTGCACTGTGGCTGTGTGGTTCCTTTATATTACATATGTGCTGACACAACATCTTTCCACAGTACTCTGTCAGCTGTACACAACATGTATCTAGACTCCTGTGAGCCCACATATGTGTACACCATGTTCCCAATCCAGCTGGGCCTCCATCTGCACCTTGTACCAAGATCCAGTGTAGCCCAACCAATACAGACTGTGTTCCCAGCTTCAGGATGCACTAGCACCCAAACGTGTCATGTCCCCAGCCCCCTTGGCAGCCTGACATACCGTGTTCCCAGCCTCCGGGCATGCCCACCACTTCCCCCAGCCCCACCATTACCAACATGCCCTGCACAGGCAGACGTTCTGTGCAGACGTCCCCAGGGCCACATGCACTCTATCCAGCCCTGTGTCCCGTCCTCACTACCTGTGCTGAGCCATTTGCACTGGCAGTGCCGTTGTGTTGCGATCAGTGCTCTGTAGAACGGCCCCAGCTGATGTGCTCCGTTTCTAGGTTTTGTCCGTCTGCCAGGTGCTCCTGGAGGGGAGAACTGTGCTGGGCTTGCTCCAGCTCATGCATTAACCCCAGTTAATGCATGAGCTGGAGTATGTCCCCTGCACAAGGGCTTTGTGCAGGGAACATACTTAATAATCCCATGGTGCTGATGTCTGGACTACACTCCACTAGACTCCTTCCCAGAGCTGCGCTGCCCTATACCGGGGTGGCCCTTGCTGGGCAGAAGGCAGAGGCGATGTGTGTGAGTGTGTGTGGTCACATGGGGTCATGTCCCCCCCCCATCAGATTTTTGCCAGGGTTTGCTGGCCCCACTCGGTCACATGGTGCCACGGGTCCCCTCCCTCCACAGCAGCTGCTGAGGGTGGCAAGCTGTGAGCTGCAGCTGTGGGGAGAGGCAGCGGCAAACAGCTGGGAGCTGCAAGGAGGGGCCACTGAGGGTAAGGGGGTGTGTGACTCAAGTTGTTGGGGGGCAAACCTTTAAATTGTGGCCCCTCCACCCCCGCTCTCAGCAGGCACCAGTTGTCTCTGACAGAAGCCCCGAGTCGCACCAACGCTGCAGGGCAGAAGCCCCGAGCCTCCCCCCTCACCAGTCTGGTAGGCAGAGGGGCGGGGGGAGTGCTGCGAGCCTCCCTTTAACTGTAGAAGAGCTCACAAGCTGCAGCCTGCCCACTCCTGCCCTATGGGGATAACCCTTCTGCCAGGGTACCAGCTGCGAGGGACGGGCCTGCAGGGCTGCTCCAACACCCTCTTCCAGGCAGAGGTGCAGCTGCACTTGGGTTCCGATCTAGCCGGGCTGCTAACGAAGGAGGAGCCTGTCCCTGACACCTGGCCCTTACCTTCCCTCCCACCATCCCTCACCAAGAACAAGCAAAGCCAGAGCCACCCGAGGGGATTGATTCCTCCCTCCCAGCCCTGCAAGCCCTGCCTCTTTCCAGCAGCAGTGATTACACAAATGGACCACCGGGCTCTGCTCCAGCAGGCCTGATGGAGGCGTGAAAGGGCAGAGGAGCCTTTCCTGCCCCAGGCGGGCGGGAGGGAGCGTAGCTTTTCGCAGTGACCTTGGTCACCCTCCTGCATTAGTTCCGCACCCTGGCTGTTTAGCAGGCTGTCTCTATGGCTACCGGAATAAACAGCAGATAATAGCGCTGCAGCCTCCAAGCAGCACTGCAGTCTGGAGACCAGGAGGGAGCAGGGCTTCTCCGGGTAGCCTGCCACAGCTCACCAGAGGCACTTCAGGCGGTAAGTCAGCAAAGCAGCAACCTGATGGGCTGCTTCTGCAGGAGGAGAAGGAGGGAGGTGCGGGCTGGCTGACAACACGGGGGGTCTTGCTCAGTGCACTGGCTGCCTGGATTGGCATCACTGAATGGTGGCTGATTCCCCCCATCTGGGGGCGCAGAACAGGGAAGCGAGCTGGCCTGCATGCCCGGGGGACTATGCCTGTGGAGAAGCACTGGGCTGATGTGCAGGGATGGAGGGAGCAGGGTTGGAGCTCATCTGCAGCAGGCTGCATGTGCTGCTTCCAGGGACTCAGCTCAGAAGCCAGCTCACTTGGATGAAAAGAAGGGACACGCCCTACAGAGCAGGCTGGCTGGCTGCTCCCCCCGAAAAGCTTTGGAGATGGGGTGCTCCCCCATCGGCACCTCCCGCAGCATCGGTGCTGCCTTCAGTGCATGACATGGCACAAACCATGCACCATGCGTGGGACCAGAAAGAGGAAATGCCCACAACAGGCAGGCTGCAGCACAGCCCTCCCCCATGCATCGCCCCTGGCCACACCTGTACCCTGCATCCACCTGCACATTCCCCTCAGTCCCCCCCAACACTGCGTTTGTGTGCACCCCTCTATGGAGTCACCCCTGCACACACATGGATGCTCCAGCCCACACGTGTGCCCTGTGCAAACCGCAGCAATGATACTTAGCACTTTTCATCCCTAGGGCCCAAAGCACTTTACAAAAGAAGGGACGTACTCAACCTCCCTTTCACAGCTGGGGAAACTGAGACCAGAAATGGGCCAGGATCACCTAGCAGGACAAAGGCAGAGCCAGGAACAGGACCCAAGTCTCCTATCCCAGTACTGCATCCGATCCACTAGCAGGCTTCCCGCACACAAGCCTAAGACCTGCTCTGGGGCTCGGCGGCCTGTGCTGTTCTGGGGCCTGCTCCCCCTTATGCCTCTGTGAATTCACTGAGTGCTCCCTGGAGAGGGCGGGACCCTGCATGGTGCCTTTCTCTGGGCGTGGCACTGTGTCCCACGCTGCTCAGTATTGTCACAGGGTGTCTGCAGTGCTCGGGAAACAGAAATAACTCGGAGGTTTGTGTCCTGCTGGCAGCTTCCTCCTCTTCCCACCTTCCCCTCCATGCAACCCCTATGCCCCCTGCTAGCCTGCAGACCCACGCTGCATATGCGCTCACAGCCTGGAAAGTGGGACGGTCAGATTAGCTGTAGATGGTACTGACCCAAGGGCTGGCGTGACTGGCCTAGGAAGCAAGGACCTCGCCACCAACAGTGGATACAGCATGGTAGCAACAGGACTCACATAGCCCCCTGCCACCCCTCCGATCCCTCTCTCCCACACTGTCCTGTCCCTGGAGGGACTCCTCCTGGCAGGGATGTTGACATGGGCAATCTGTGGGGCCCTGTCGGTCCTGACTAGCTCAGGGCTAATTGTGAAAGTGAAAGAGAAGGCAAAGCCAGAAGGGGGTGGCTTAGTGGTGTATCAGGTGTGAAATATCAGGTCACGATCCCCGGTAAAACAGGGCCCAATCCTGGCCCGGAAGACCATCTCTTCCCAGGTGCTGTGTGTAGCTTTCCGGCTAGACCTGAGCATGCAGGGTCTAGTCTGCTCAGCACAGACGATAGTGCCCATGGTGCTCTGCAGAAGACCAGGGGGTTGGAATAGCTGCCCTGCAGCGTGCTGCAGGCTGGTGAGCTGGTCCCCGGCTTGCAGGAAGTTGCACTGCAGTGGGGCTGGGTGGGGAGAATGTGTCCATTAGCCAAACTGTGGCCATCAACTCAGTTCAGCAAGACCAAAGTTACCTGAGCCAAGGAGAGGGACATGTTTGATAGGCCCACTTCCTGGGAGAGAGAGAATCAGTGCCAAGAGCCTTCTCTGGGCCCAGCCACTGTGGGAACAGAGCTCCCTTTGGCTGCAACATGCCGCTTTGCTGGCAGGTTACACACACACTGATTAATGGCCTGCAGCTGTTTCTGCTGCAGCAGGCCCCAGTGGATTCCCATTGGGAAGGCCAGCCGCTCTGAACTCCTTCCCTGTGCACTGGCAGGAGTGGCCCCAGATCTGCCAGGCGCCTGAAAATAGACAAGATGGGGAGTAGCACAACTCCTGAGTGTGGCCACGAGGCCCTGTCCCGGATCTTGGGCATGGCTGCCAGCTCGTCAGTGTGTGTCTGGGTGTGTGTGTGCCTGTGCGTGTGTCTCTGTGAGGCTATGAGTGTCTTTATGTGCCAGCCTAGGGTTTGCCCCCTGCAATTCCCCCATTGCCAGCCTCAGGGAAGCTGCCCCGATGTGGGCCTTGATGCTGCCAGGGGGTGAGTAGACACGAGGCCGCCTGGAGCCTGGTTTGAGCAGTGTTGTAAGGGAACTGAGGCCCGTAGCTGTATCTGCCGGTCCCCAGATATTTGAGAGACTAGGTGTGTGACGTAATAGCTTTAATAGCTGGGACGCCGGCAGGACCTTTCCCAGACCTGAAGACGAGCTCGGGGTGGTTCCCAAGCTTGTTCTCTCAACAACAGAAGTTGGCCCAATACCAGCTATGACCTCACCCACCCAGTGACTCTGGCTCGGTCTGGACTCAGTGCATATGCGAATAGTCCAGCCCCGCCATGCCTCCCGCAGCAACAGCCCTCCCTAGCAACGGTCGCCAGGCAGCGCAAACTCTGGCCACTCCAGCAGACAGGCCCACACGCCTGTTTTTGTTTAATGTCAGACTGTAACTAGGGCCCGGGGCTAGGCAATCCCCTGAGCCCAGCCGAGGCCGGGTGACTCTGCCCTGGGGCTGGGTGTGTCCAGGGACCTGGAAGAGAGCAGGGGTGGGTGTCGTGGAGCTGGGCGCTTGCTGGGTTAAGGCATTTCAGAACTGACCAGTGTTGCTGGCTCCCCAGCTGGTAACAGCTTAAAGGTCCCAAGGTTCAGAAGGTGCTGCCCCCCCGTCTGTAAACCAGGCCCCTGAACGGTGTCCCAGGCTGGGTCCCCAGAACCCCAAGTCTCTGGTGAAAGGCTTGGCCCTGGCGCTCAACGACAGACCTGCAGGCCCTGAAGTACCTTGCCCAGCTGTGGCCAGTTTGATGTACTGTGGCCCCCCAACCCCCGTTTCCCACAGGCTGAAGCACTTGCTCTGTTCCCACTCACCTGCACACCGCCTCTGTTCCCTGTGCAGTGTCAGCGGGATTCCCAGCATGGAGGGCATGCCATAGGCAGAGCTGAGCTGCCCTGCCAGAGACAATCACCCTGGTGCCAGTGCACTACCAGGCCCAGCCCTGCCCAGTGCCTGCCCCTATGGAGGTGATGGGAGGACATGAAGATGCTGACCTTGCTTTGCTAATGCACAGAGCCAGCAGCATTTAGAATAGGGTGACCAGAGAGCAAGTGTGAAAAATTGGGATGGGGTAGGGGATAGTAGGAGCCCATATTAAAAAAAGCCCCAAATGCCGGGACTGTCCCTATAACATCGGGACATCTGGTCACCCTAATTTAGAAGGTGGGAGAGGCCTGTGAGAATCAGAGTGGCCAGGGGGTTTGAAGTGGCTGGCCACAGGCTCTATGAAAAGCGAAGGGGAGTGACCTGATGTGAACTGCTAAGTGGCAGATGGCCGCTGTGGAGTGCCCGGCAGTTGTTCCTCCCCTGCTCATGGCACTGATGTGCTGGCTTCAGAGATGCTGATCAGGGAGAACACGTCTCTTTAGCACAACAAGTTTAGTTGTGAAAAAGTCTCTTGGTGACAGCTTTCCAAGGGGATTAATAGCCATAGGAGTCAGGCATGGAGGCGACTGTGCCAAAGGGAGGGGATAACCTGATATTGACAAGAAATGCTGATCAGCCAGGGCAGTGCTGTCTGATGTAGGAGGGGGAAAAGAAGCAGTGTAACACTGTAACACAATCTCAATACACTGGGCCACTACTCCACTACAGCACTGCCTATGCCCCTCTGTCCTGACCCACAGTGCCAGCCTTGGGGCCCATACACAGCTCTATCAATGCTCCCCAGTCCCTCTGCTATTCTAGCCGTGGGACCCACACACACAGAGCTCTGCAAATGCCCTCAGGCCTGATCATCAGCTCCCGCCGCTATCCTAGTCCTCGGCTCCCCATTCCACGTCTGCCAGTGTGGCTTAGTCATGAAGGGGCCAGACTTTTGTGGGAGGCAGCGATATAAAGGGTGTTGCAGGGTGCAGGGGTGCACAGATGGTACGGACAGTATCTGGTGGGATTGATGGAGTCTGCATAGTAACAGGATCCTTTTCTCCTCTGGCTACCAAAGGTCAGCATGGCTGGAAGCACTGACATTGCAGCGCTGGAAGAGAGCTTCCGGAAGTTTGCAATCTATGGAGACACCAAAGCTACAGGACAAGAAATGACTGGGAAAAACTGGGCCAAACTGTGTAAGGAGTGTAAAGTAATGGACGGCAAAGGGGTCACCGGCACAGATGTGGACATCGTCTTCTCCAAAGTGAAGTAAGTGGTTCCCTTGCTTCCCTCCCTTCCCTGCAGCCTGCTCTACATCAGCGGCTGGCTCCTGGAGCTTAGCAGGGCTGGCACCGCCAGGCCACTTAGCTCTGTGTGCTGCCTGCTGGGTCACCCATGGGCATACTCCCATGTCATTCATTTCAGCCCCCTCCAGCCCTGTCACACTCTGCATGGAGTTTAGAGGAGCCTGGCATCCAGGACAGAGTTTCTTGTCCACCAGATTCCGGCTTCACATCTTACTCATGGATATTTGCAGCACATTATTACACGGCTGCTCAGCTTTCATATAGATACACACACGTGTCTAGCCTTCATTGTTGACTATGTGACTATGTTGCAGTGAATCTCACAAGCACCTGAAACATTGGCTCCAAGAGGGATAAATGGCCCCATTTAACCCAACGGGCTGTTAACCCCGTAACCTAAACAGGCCATTTCAATATGTACGTGAATGATTGCATTGCTGATCATTTGAGCAGAACCAGTCAGCTAGCATGCTTATCCCACACACCCAACCTGCCCCTCGCACCTTCCCAGAGCCAAAAGTCCCAGCTTCTCTCTGACATCTGTGGGGCAGTTACTTGCTCCCCAGTAAGAAATCTGTGGCATCCCGACACCTGGAAGTTCGGGGCAACAACTTGAGACTATAAAGAAGTCGGGGGCTGCTGGGCTGCTGGATTATTCATTGGCATGTTGGATTCTGTAGGAACCTCGATTTGAATAGATCTGAGGCTGCTGCAGAACACTCGGAATCCGCCGTAGAGTCTGCCAAACTCACAGCCCGTGCAGCAGAGTTTGGGAGGGGCTGTTCATGGAGTGTGTGGGCCTTCAATACGGGTTACTATGTAAAGATGATGCCAGAGACGCCCTGGGCTCTATCTGCAAAGGGAAATTCGCACTGTGACAGCTCTGAGGTAGGCGTGCAGGGACGGGGAGAGTTAGGGCTTATCTATGCTTAAAATGCTCCAGCAGCACGGCTGTGCTGTTGTACCTGCACTGGGGTAGAGCCAGGGCCGGTGCAAGGAAGTTTTGCACCCTAGGCAAAACTTCCACCTTGCGCCCCCTGACCCCCCCAGCCCGGCGGCAGCTCCCTGCCCCCCACAAGGTGTCCCCCCCCCGGGGAGCTGTGCGGCACCTCCCCACCCCAGCTCACCTCTGCTCTGCCTCCTCCCCAAGCATGCCGCTCCCACTCTAATTCTCCTCCCAGGCTTGCGGCGCCGAACAGCTGATTGGTGCTGCAAGCCTGGGAGGCGGGAGAAGTGGCGCAGCGACCGTGCGCTATTGGAGGAATGCTGTAAAAATAATTGGGGGCACCGCTTTTTGGAGTCTAGGTGTGCTGACCCAGGGGAACCCCTGGGCTGCCTGCTAGCGGCTCAGATTCCCTCTCCTTCGCAGCGCGGCAGCTGCTGAAACACTAAAAAAATTGGGGGTGCCGCTTTTTGGCACCCCCAAATCTTGGCACCCTAGGCAATCGCCTAGTTGACCTAAATGGTAGGACCGGCCCTGGGCAGAGTTTCAGTGTAGACACTGCCTGAGCCGAAGGGTATTTTCCCGTCGTATGTAATCCACCTCCTTGAGTGGCGGTAGCTAACGTGACGGAAGAATTCTTCCATCGACATCTTGAGGTATTGTCTCTTGAGGAGGTGGATTACATACCACGGGAGAATCCCTCTGATCTGCATAGATAGTGTCTACACTGAGGAATTCTTCTGTCAACCTAGTGCTGGCTCCAAAGAGACTAGGCTGGTTTAACCGTGCCACTCGGAGGTGTGGCTTTTTCACACCCCTGTGCCATGTAGTCATGCTGACTTAATTGTCTAGTGTAGACAAGGCCTTAGGTGCTTAAAGCTGGGATCCACAAAAGCCATATGCTCAGCAGGGAGCTGCCTAAGATAGACAGCGGGAAATGCTGAGGAGAGGGGTAGGAACTAAACCCTGGCTGCTTTGGGGCATTAGGACCGTAACTGTGGGTTGCTCAGGATTCACAGCCAGGAACCTTCTGCTGAAGTTAGGCACCAAACCAGGTCACTCTGTCCTTTCTTGCAAAAAATCAAGCCAGTGCCCCTCCTATAAGCAGTAGTCCAGAGGCTGCAGCACTTCCCTAGGCGGTGGGACACTGGCTTCAAATTCCCTCTCTGCCTGTTATGGTGTGAAGACTTGAGCCCGGAGTTCCTGCGCCTCCCTGGGGAGTGCCCTAGCCACTGAGCTCCTGTTGCCTCTTGTACCACTTCGTGTAACAGTCACTTGAGCAGGGACTTCAACTCAAGTCTCTGCCCTCTCAGCTGCAGGCCCCAACCCCCAGGCTACGGCGCCATTCTCATAGCCTCTGGCCCCCTGCAGACCCCCATGAAATCTCACGTGATGAGTAAGTCCCTCTCCCCTGCCCTCCCTCCATACTGTCCCGCTGTTCCCTGGGGACAGGATTCTGCCCATCTCATCACAAAGGAGTTTTTCAGTCTTATAAAGTATTTAAATGTTACCAGGCAGCACTACTGTTGACTCAGTGGAGCAAGGGTTGGGGATGGGTAGATGGAACAGGGATGTTTGCCCCTGGTCATCTGCCTGGAAACAAGAGCTTGTCCAGTGACATGGCCCTCGTCAGCAAAGGGGTTAATGCCTGCCAGGGACCAGCTCCTGCAGGCGCCTCTTGGACTGCAGTGCCTCACAATAGCCCCACCACATCCACATTGACCCAGTGCTGGATGAGGTCGCACTCTGCTGCTGGTGGCTGAGGACAAGGCCTTGACCCGAAGGATTGATGGTCAATGAACAAGAACTTCCTGTATCTGTTTGTGCGTCAGTTCTTGTGTCTCCTGCAGTCTCAGCCAGAACTAATATTCTTCTCTCCTGTTCTGTAGAACAGCTACCAGGTTCTGCTCAGCTGTGGCTGCCTTTCTGGAGGAGGGATCCCTGTGTAACTGAAGCAGTTCACATGTCAACTATTTCAGTAACTGGTTCATCAAACGTTCCTCTTTTCCCTGAACGACCATCTGTCTGGGTAGCAGGGCTGGTCACCTGGGTCTCCCTGTCACAGCTGGGAATACAAGCGCCATTTGCAAGTGCAGCCCCGGTGTCTGTCTTGCTACAGCTACCATTCTAGTGAAGCGTTTGCACTAAGTCACTCCCCAGCCCTTGTGTCTTGCAGAGGGAAGACAGCCAGAGTCATTGGTTACGAGGAATTCAAAAAGGCCCTAGAGGAGCTGGCCCCAAAGAGGTTTAAGGGCAAGAGCAAGGAGGAAGCATACGAATCCATCTGCCAGCTGGTGGCAGGGAAGGAACCAACCAACGTAGGCGTCACTGTAAGTGACTGCTCTTCTCAGACACGTGGCGCAGGAGTGTGGGGTGGGGAGCCTGGCAAAGATGGTGGGGTCTGTCTGCCAGTGGGAGCCCCCCAAATGTCACATAGCAAAGCAGTGTGTCCTGGAAGAGGCAGGGATCTGGGAGGGCTGTGACAACTTAAGGGAGAGAATACAGGGCCTGGCCCTGACCAGGGGGGACAGCATGGGGTCTGGAGAGTGCATGGGGAATGGAGGTGTCTGGAGCAGTGAGGGACAGGGTGGGGAGTGGGCCAGTGTCATGGTCTGTGGGGGACTGACAGGGAAGGGCCTGGGATGGACTAGGGGGACAAAGCGGTCTGGGAAGGGCACGTGGGGGATGGATGGACCTGGGAAGGGCATGTGGGGATGGAGCGGTATGGGATGAGCAAGTGGCGGATGGAGGGACCTGGGAAGGGCAGGCGGGGGACGGAGGGGCCTGGGAAGGGCACGTGGGGACAAAGGGGCCTGGGAAGGGCACACGGGGACGGAGGGGACTGGAAAGGGCACGTGGAGGATGAAGGGGCCTGGGAAGGGCACATGGGGACAGAGGGGCCTAGGAAGGTCACACAGGGGATGAAGGGACCCGGGAAGGGCATGTTGGGATGGAGGGGCCTGGGAAGGGCACGTGGGGGACGGAGGGGCCTGGGAAGGGCACACGGGGGACGCAAGGGCCTGGGAATGGCACGTGGGGAATGGAGGGCCTGGGAAGGGCACGCGGGGACGGGGGGCCTGGGAAAGGCACGTGGGGGACGGAGGGGCCTAGGAAGGTCACACAGGGGATGAAGGGACCTGGGAAGGGCACGTGGGGGACGGAGGGGCCTGGGAAGGACACACGGGGACTGAGGGGCCTGGGAAGGGCAAGTGGGGGACGGAGGGGCCTGGGTTAAGCATACGGGGGACGGAGGGGCCTGGGAAGGGCACGTGGGGGACGGAGGGGTCTGGGAAGGGCACGTGGGGACAAAGGGGCCTGGGAAGGGCACACGGGGACAGAGGGGCCTAGGAAGGTCACACGGGGAATGAAGGGACCTGGGAAGGGCATGTGGGGATGGAGGGGCCTGGGAAGGGCACGTGGGGGATGGAGGGGCCTGGGAAGGGCACGCGGGGACAGAGGGGCCAGGGAAGGGCATGTGGGGGATGGAGGGGCCTGGGAAGGGCACATGGGGGACGCAAGGGCCTGGGAATGGCATGTGGGGGATGGAGGGCCTGGGAAGGGCACACGGGGATGGAGGGGCCTGGAAAGGTCACGCGGGGGACGGAGGGGTCTGGGAAGGGCACACGGGGACGGAGGGGCCTGGGAAGGACACGCAGGGGACGGAGGGGTCTGGGAAGGGCACACGGGGACGGAGGGGCCTGGGAAGGGCAAACGGGGGACAGAGGGGCCTGGGAAGGGCACGTGGGGACAAAGGGGCCTGGGAAGGGCACGTGGGGGACGGAGGGGCCTGGGAAGGACACACAGGGACGGAGGAGCCTGGGAAGCGCACACGGGGACGAAGGGGCCTGGGAAGGTCACGCGGGGGATTGAGGGGTCTGGGAAGGGCACACGGGGACGGAGGGGCCTGGGAAGGACACGGAGGGGACGGAGGGGTCTGGGAAGGGCACACGGGGACGGAGGGGCCTGGGAAGGGCACACGGGGACGAAGGGGCCTGGGAAGGGCACACGGGGACGGAAGGCCTTGGGAAAGGCTATAATTGCTTCTCTGTGTTTGACTGCCCTGCCCCGTTTTCTTGCTGACAGAAAGCCGCAACCGGCGGGGCGGTGGACAGGCTGACGGACACCACCAAGTACACGGGCTCGCACAAGGAGCGCTTCGATGAGAGTGGCAAGGGCAAAGGGAAGAGCGGGCGGGAGAACATTGTGGACACCAGCGGCTACGTGGGGGCCTACAAGAATGCCGGCACTTACGACGCAAAAGTGAAGAAATAGGGAGAACTGGAAGTGCTACCGACCCTCCCAGGCCCAGGCACCCCACAGCCTCTAGGCCTTCAATCACATCAGCCTTGGGAACTGGCCTTAATGGCACAGGCCTCCTGAGACCGTGCTGGGCCCAGCTCCTAGCCACGGAGCCATGGCTGATAGGCCTCCTATCACCACGGGCTGATGTGATTAGAAACTGACCTGGCCTTGCACTTTGCTCCCAACATTACATCAACTCCAGATGTGTTGTGAGCCGTGTCCCTCCTGCTAGCGCTAACGAGACTTTCTCCTCGTGTGCCCCCAGGGCACCACACCCCTCCTGCTAGCGCCAATGAAACCTTCTCCCCGTGCGCCCCCGGGCACCACGTCTCTCCTGCTAGCGCTAACGAAACCTTCTCCCCTGTGCGCCCCCAGAGCACAACGCCCCTCCTGCTAGAGCTAACGAAACCTTCTCCCCGTGTGCCCCTAGGGCACCATGTCTCTCCTGCTAGCGCTAACGAAACCTTCTCCCCTGTGCGCCCCCAGGGCACAACGCCCCTCCTGCTAGAGCTAACGAAACCTTCTCCCCGTGCGCCCCTAGGGCACCACGTCTCTCCTGCTAGCGCTAACGAAACCTTCTCCCCTGTGCGCCCCCAGGGCACAACGCCCCTCCTGCTAGAGCTAACGAAACCTTCTCCCCTGTGTGCCCCCAGGGAACCATGCCCCTCCTGCTAGTGCTAACGAAACCTTCTCCCCGTGTGCCCCCGGGCACCATGGCCCTCCCACTAGCGCTAATGAGACCTTCTCCCCTGTGCACCCCCAGGGCATCACGCCCCTCCTGCTAGCGCTAATGAGACCTTCTCCCCATGTGTCCCTGGGAACCATGCCCCTCCTACTAGTGCCAACCAGACCTTCTCGTGTGCCCCCAGGGCACCACGCCCCTCCTGCTAGCGCCAACCAGACCTTCTCCTCATGTGCCCCCAGGGCACCACGTCCCTCCTGCTAGCGCTAACGAGACCTTCTCCCTGTGCGCCCCCGGGAACCACGCCCCTCCTGCTAGTGCCAACCAAACCTTCTTGTGTGCCCCCAGGGCACCAGGCCCCTCCTGCTAGCGCCAACCAGACCTTCTCCTCATGTACACCCAGGGCACCATGTCCCTCCTGCTAGCGCTAACGAGACTTTCTCCTCGTGTGCCCCCAGGGCACCACACCCCTCCTGCTAGCGCCAATGAAACCTTCTCCCCGTGCGCCCCCGGGCACCACGTCTCTCCTGCTAGAGCTAACGAAACCTTCTCCCCATGCGCCCCTAGGGCACCACGTCTCTCCTGCTAGAGCTAACGAAACCTTCTCTCCGTGCGCCTCCAGGGCACAACACCCCTCCTGCTAGAGCTAACGAGACCTTCTCCCCTGTTCTCCCCCGGGGCACCACGCCCCTTCTGCTAGCACTAACGAAACCTTCTCCCCTGTGCGCCCCCGGGAACCATGCCCCTCCTGCTAGCACTAAAGAAAACTTCTCCCCTGTGCGCCCCCAGGGAACCATGCCTCTCCTGCTAGCACTAACAAAACCTTCTCCCCTTAAGCCCCTGGGCACCACGTCCCTCCTGCTAGCGCTAATGATACATTCTCCCCTGTGCGCCCTCAGGGCACCACACCCCTCCTGCTAGTGCTAACGAGACCTTCTCCCCTGTGTGCCCCCAAGGCACCACGCCGCTCCTGCAAGCGCTAACGAGACCTTTTCCCCTGTGCCCCCCCGGGGCACCACGTCCCTCCAGCTAACGCCAACCAGAGCTTCTCCCCTGTGCCGCCCTGGGCACCACGCCCCTCCTGCTAGCGCCAACCAGACCTTCTCCCCATGTGCCCCTAGGGCACCACGCCCCTCCTGCTAGCGCTAACGAGACCTTCTCCTCTGTGCGCCCCCGAGGCACTGTGCCCCTCCTGCTAGCGCTAACGAGACCTTCTCCTCTGTGTGCCTCCGGGGCACCACGCCCCTCCTTCTAGCGCTAACGTAGGGTGACCAGACAGCAAGTGTGAAAAATCAGGATGGGGGTGGGGGGTAATAGGAGCCTATATAAGAAAAAGACCCAAAAATCGGAACTGTCCCTATAAAATTGGGACAACTGGTCACCCTAGCTCTGACAAAACCTTCTCCCCTGTGCGCCCCCGGGGCACCATGCCCCTCCTACTAGTGCTAATGAGACCTTCTCCCCTGTGTGCCCCCAAGGCACCACGCCGCTCCTGCTAGCGCTAACGAGACCTTCTCCCCTGTGTGCCCTCAGGGCACCATATTCCTCCTGCTAGTGCCAACCAGATCTTCTCCTCTGTACCCCTCACAAGGCCACCACATTCCTCCCACTCACTACAATGAGGCCTTCCCTTACTAATGCCACCAGGTGCCTGCCTGTATCTCTTCCACTAGTGAGGTCTTCTACTCAATACAGATGCCAATTTCCCTCCTGCTAGTGACAGATGTGCCTTTTCCAACCCTACGTCCCTTCAGCTCAGGCCAGGTCTTCACTGGGAAATTAGGTTGGTATAACTGTCACTCTGGGGTGTAAAAAATCTCCCCTCACCCAGCAACCCAGTGATGCCAACCTAACTCCCAGCGCAGAGCAGCACTGTCAGTTGAAGGGGCATCTCCCATCGACAGAGCTACTGCCCCTCGGGGGATGGCGTACACGAAAGCTGTACCAGTGCAACTTTAAAATGTAGACCTGCCCTAAGATTAACGACACCGTCTCCCCTCTGGGCACATCAGTCACCAGCGTTACCGCAGCCCCTTCTCCTCAGGGCACTCCACCTGTCAGCATTAATATCAAACTGCGTGCGCCTTCCCTGGAGAACTGGCCTGCATGAGTTTAACCACCACCCCTCAGGCTACTCCAGCAGCCCCAGGCCCCATCGGTCCCAGTCCAGTCCTCAGACGCCTGCCTTCTTGGCGGAGTCACAGCCAAAGGCCTCCCTGCTCTGTAACCTGGCTCTGCAATAAACCTCCCCCTGTTTTGTACTAGTGCCCGTGTGCTTTTTCGGAGGGAAACAATGCAGGCAATTCAGGGCTCAGGCAAAGGAGGCTGGTTTTGACCCAGGATCAGATCAAACAGGCCAGTCAGTCGACTTGGATCCAAGCCAGACTCTAGGCGAGGGGTGGTGCGGGCTTGGCCCTGTCACCTCATGACTTTGGCAAGCTCCTGGCCGCCCTTGTGCCCCAATGTTGCCAGAGCAACCAGAGAGACACACAAACATTCAGACACCTGGCTCCAGCTGCTGCAGTGTTTGCAACCAAACACATGAGCTCCTGGTAACACTCCCTGGGAACTGGGTCTTAATTGGAACCACCACATCCCATGGACATGGCCTAGCATCTGCCACCTCTCCCCCAACCTTGCTGTGCTTTAGACAGGGCTCGAAAGCCTCTTACGCACAGGCCTAAGGCCCAGATCCTCAAAGGCACCTAACTCCCAGGTGCCTAAATACCTGGGCCTCAGGCTCTGGCCTCACAACCACTGAGAGTGCTGGAACTGCCTCCCCTGACTGTTGGGTCTCTCTTTCTGAAGCCAGAGGTTAGAGGAATCCCAGAGTCACCAGGCCAGAGAGGACACCATAGTGGGCCAGAATACTGAGGTCAACAGAGACCAGGCCTGGGAATACCGTGTGTCTGCGAGTATTGATGCTCGGCTCTCCCATCTTGTGGCGTCTTGTGCCACGGCCTCAGGAAGCCACTGCTTTGCCACAGAGCTGATCAGCTTAGAAAAGAGATGACTGAGAGGGGATATGATAGAGGTCTATGCAATCATGAATGGAGTGGAGAAAAGGTGTTATTTACCCCTTCACATAACAAAAGAACCAGGGCTCAGCTGGTGACATTTATAGACAGCAGGATTAAAACAAGCAAAAGGAAGTACTTCTTCACACAACACACAGTCAACCTGTGGAACTCGTTGCCAGGGGATGTTGTGAAGGCCAAAAGTATAACTGGGTTCAAAAAAGAACTAGATAAGTTGATGGAGGATAGGTCCATCAATATCTATCAGCAAAGATGGTTAAGGATGTTATCCCTGAGTGTCCCTAAATCTCTGACTGCCAGCAGCTGGCACTGGAAAACAGCAGGTGGATCACTCAATAATTGCTCTGGTCTGTTCATGCTCTCTGAGCAGCTGGCACCAACCACCGTCGGAAGACAGGATACTGGGATAGATGGACTCACCTAGTATGGCTGGTCATATATCCCCTTTTCCCTGCTTGTGTGTCTTGGAGGAATTCAAGGTATTGAGTCCTGCTGTGCTAACAAAGCTACTCCTCTGATGCACCACTTCAGCTCACCTAAACATTTCTCATCTGGATTTTTCCTTCTCATCAGAAATGAGGCCTTAGCTGAGTTATTATTTATTTAGTATCTAAAGGGTGCTAGGAAATTTACAGAACAGAAAACACATCCTGGAGAACTCACAATCTGCCAACGGAGAGAACTGTCATCATCCCAGTTGAGTTGCGAGGAGCAAGGAACAGAGGGAGGAAGCACTGAGGGAAGGGGAGAGAAGTGGGGAGAAGAATGGTAAGGAAAGCATGATGAAGGTTAATATGATGCTAGGTTCCTGTCTCAGCATTGCTGGTCCCCATAGCTCCTGCTCCCTTAGTACAGCAATGAACCCAATCAGTTGATTAACTATCCTTCTGTCCAGTAGCTTCATTGTAGAGGCTGGTTCCTGGCACTTCCCCTCCTATGTCACAGGCCAGAGTCTCCTGACAACTGTGGAAAACACCCGTGGGCAGCAAGTACCCTACCAACTAAACAGCCTTCTCAACAAGAAGTCAGATTATACTATATGTCCCAGAGTTCTTTGCAGGTGCCAAGTGCCTCCTGTGGCAAAAATTTGGTTCACCAAGAAGTGTCTGTTTGGATGGTGGAGGCACCTTAGGATGCTCTATTCTACTGAGGTTCTTATAGGGAGTTCCTGCTGGGAAACTTGCTTGTGTGAGATTTTCTCTCTGAAGTGGTCTAGAGAAGCCCACGAGTTACTGCATGTGCATCCAGACTGAGCCTGTGAACCTGCTGAGGTTTGCCCACCCCTGCAGCATGTTGTGGAAATGAAGTACATAAAGCATGCCCCATATTTCCAACTTTTAGTCACCCATTTAAGATCTCTTCCTGTAGCTCTACAGTGTCAATGGTTTCGATTTCCATAATCTCATAATTTATGTATGGATAGAATTTTCCCATGCATCTCTCCCTCTTCTTCTGTCTAAACTACAAAAATGCCCCAAAAGTTGACAGCCAAGAATAATACCCTGCTCTCCTCTATATAGTGGCCATTGCATCCTGGAGTTCATCAAGTTCACAGGCGAGTGTGAAAACCACAGGAGTTAAGCTAGGTAGAAATAACTTCCTGAATGACCTGTAGAAAGAGAAAGGTTCCATGGGAAAATTTTCTGATACCCCTAGAAATCCAAGCCAGACAGCTTTCACCTCAAACTAAGAACTGTAAAGTTGTCTGCCTTACAAAGCCGACATACATCTCTCTGTATGTGATTAACCTGCCTTTTCCCTTCAGAATAATGTCTCGTTGTAGTGTAAGTTCCTGAATGATGTGAAATGAAAGGTGTGAAATATAACCAATGAATGAATGGACTAGGCCTGCTACGTGCAGAGTAGCTATAAAGCATTTTGTTGGCTTTCTGGCTAGCAATAGGGTGACCAGACAGCAAGTGTGAAATATCGGGACAGAGGGTGGGGGGTAATAGGCGCCTATATAAGAAAAAGCTCCAAATATCAGGACTGTCCTTATAAAATAGGGACATCTGGTCACCCTAGTCTAGCAATGACATGAAAAGCATAACACACAAAGGAGGTAAGCACCTAACCAGGGTTTAGCTTTGAATCATAGACTATCAGGGTTGGAAGGCACCTCAGGAGATCATCTAATCCAACCCCCAGACAGATTTTTGCCCTAGATCTCTAAATGCCCCCTCAAGGATTGAGCTCACAACCATGGGTTTAACAGGCTGATACTCAAAACCACTGAGCTATCTCTCCTCTTCTTGTAGTAAAAGAAGTTGCCTGAAAAGGGAGTATTCCATTTAATAGCCTGGCTAAGACAGAAGGACAGGCCTGGAAAACAATGGAACATAAAATCTTCTTAATAAGAAAATGATAAAAGAAATGTGTTATACGCTGTTGCCATCTACTGGATACTGATGGAAGCAGCAGTAAAAATGAGAACAGAACCCAGGGACCCCTTGGCAAGCATCCAAAAGAAATAAGAGCTCCTCCGACAAATCCCCAAGGAGGGTGTATAAATGGAGGTTTTGGAAGTGGATCACAAAGTTTTGCTGAACCTCCATGGCTAGCCTTTCCCCTCCTCCAGGGTCACAGGACTAAGAGAAGTTTGCTGAACCCACAAAAGAAGCTACAGAATTCAAAAGTGCTACCAGACACTTGGACCAGCTCTGTGGCCGGCTCTCCCCGCTTCTAGGGTTACATGCCTGAGAAGAAGCAGTGACATTCCAGTTCAGAGATTGAGGGCTTGTCTACATCAGAAAGTTGCAGCGCTGGTGAGGGAGTTACAGCGCTGCAACTTTGAGAGTGTCCACATCTGCAGGGCATCACCAGCGCTGCAACTCCCTGTTTGCAGCGCTGGCCGTACTCCCGTTTTGTCTCGGGTGTAGAGGATCCAGCGCTGGTGATCCAGCGCTGGTAATGCAATGTAGACACTCACCAGCGCTTTTCTTGACCTCCGTGGAAGGAGGAAGCCTCTGGTAATCAAGCTGGTTTCCTTTCCCGGTTTGCTCTCTCGGTCCCGGAGCCAGCCAGCAAACCGCAGGGAAGGAGACCTGCTTGCTCGGGGTTCCGGGACCGAGAGAGCAAACCGGGAACGCCGCGGTTTGCTCTCTCGGTCCCGGAGCCAGCCAGCAAATTGCGGGGAAGGAGACCTGCTTGCTCGGGGTTCCGGGACCGAGAGAGCAAACCGGGAAAAGGAAACCAGCTTCGCCGCGGTTTGCTCTCTCGGTCCCGGAACCCCGAGCAAGCAGGTCTCCTTCCCCGCGGTTTGCTGGCTGGCTCCGGGACCGAGAGAGCAAACCGCGGCGTTCCCGGTTTGCTCTCTCGGTCCCGGAACCCCGAGCAAGCAGGTCTCCTTCCCCGCGGTTTGCTGGCTGGCTCCGGGACCGAGAGAGCAAACCGCGGCGTTCCCGGTTTGCTCTCTCGGTCCCGGAACCCCGAGCAAGCAGGTCTCCTTCCCCGCGGTTGCTGGCTGGCTCCGGGACCGAGAGAGCAAACCGCGGCGTTCCCGGTTTGCTCTCTCGGTCCCGGAACCCCGAGCAAGCAGGTCTCCTTCCCCGCGGTTTGCTGGCTGGCTCCGGGACCGAGAGAGCAAACCGCGGCGTTCCCGGTTTGCTCTCTCGGTCCCGGAACCCCGAGCAAGCAGGTCTCCTTCCCCGCGGTTTGCTGGCTGGCTCCGGGACCGAGAGAGCAAACCGCGGCGTTCCCGGTTTGCTCTCTCGGTCCCGGAACCCCGAGCAAGCAGGTCTCCTTCCCTGCGGTTTGCTGGCTGGCTCCGGGACCGAGAGAGCAAACCGCGGCGAAGCTGGTTTCCTTTCCCGGTTTGCTCTCTCGGTCCTGGAACCCCCCTTGAAGCCGCCCAACAGCGCTGCAGTGTGGCCACATCTAACACCACTTGCAGCGCTGGTTGCTGTAAGTGTGGCCACTCTGCAGCGCTGGCCCTATACAGCTGTACTAATACAGCTGTAACAACCAGCGCTGCAAAATTTTAGATGTAGACATGGCCTAAGTAACTGAAAGTTTCCTTGCTGAGTCTGCACCTTCTAGTGAGACCCCAAGGAATCATAGGTGTGATTTTAACTGAGTAATGCTAGCTGCATGGTGCTCCATTGTAAGTCCAAGTAAACAGGCCCAAGAGACTCTCAAAGAACTTTTAAGCAATTGCCTTTGATGTTTTAAATTTGTCCCTTTTATACCCAACACTAGAAAGAGCAGGGATCACATTGCTAAGAGTGTCTTAAGACCCAGATTACAAGGCCTGAAGGGAACATTGTGATAATCTAGTCCAGCAGTTCTCAAACTTCATTGCATCGCAACTCTCTTCTGACAACAAAAATTACATGACTCCAGGTGGGGGTGGAGTGAGGGAATTTCTGGAGCCTGAGCCTGTGCCCCCCTCCTCCCCCCGGCTGAAGCACTCAGGCTTTGGCTGCAGCCCCAGGTGGAAGGGGTCAGGCTTCGGCTTCAGTCCCAGGCCCCAGCAAGTCTAACACTGGCCCTGGTGACCCCATAAAATGGGGCCCCGGCTCCCAGTTTGAGAACTGTTGATCTAGTCTGACCTCCGTATAACACAGGACAGAGAACTTCCCCAGACTAATTTCTAGAGCAGATGCTTTAGAAAATTATCCAATCTTGATTTAAAAACCCTCAGGGATGGAGAATCCACCGCAACCCTTGGTAAGTTGTTCCCATGGTTAACTACTCTCACCATTAGAAAACTGACTCCACATTTCCAGTCTGAATCTGTCTAGCTTCAACTTCCAGCCATTGGATCATGTTAGACCTTTCTCTGCTAGATTGAAGATCCCATTATGAAATATTTGTTCCCCATGTAGGTACTTACTGTAACCAAGTCACCCCTTTGGCATATAACACCATGTAAAGAGACATTGGCAAGGTTGCGATGGCAAAAATGTAACTAACCTTTTCTCATTAGATCTGTTTTTTGCATAGTCTGTACAATTGTTTCCCAGTATTATCCCCCCCCCGAAACAAATTCAACTGGAAGAGGGTTGAGATCACTAGGACCCTTTGTGAGGGCACTTTCAATAGAGTGGAGAGGATGAGAGGTTCAGGAAATTGTTGGCTTAGAGGAAAACATGGAGACAGATACCCTGCTCAGGAGAGGAGGAAGATGGGGCATAGAGAGACATGTGGGTCCAAGTGAAGATTTCCTCAGGATTGTGGAAACAATAGCTGCTTGAAGGAAGAGGGGACAGAGAGGAGATGGTATTTACTTTCCTGAACCAGTAGCAGATTACCGCAGGAGCCAATGGACCCCTGCCCAGGGGCCCAGCCAATTTGGAGCCCTGTGATGGTATGGAATGAGCCCTGAGACCCCCTGCTGGAGGCCTTGTGGCCCTGCCACACCCACCCCAGAAAAGGGCAGTAGAGAGGTCCTCCAAGCTGCCTAGACCAGCTGTGTGGGAAGTAGCCAATCAGGGCCCAGAAGGCTAGTATAAGAAGAGCTGTAGGGCCAAGTCCACTTCTGTTCCTTACTAGAGCTTGAGAAGACTGGATGGGGTGGGGCGGGGTGGGGCTCTGTGCTTGGACTCCACCAGGACAAGGTCCTGAGGTAAGGGCAGGGGTGATCCTTAGGCATATGTGGCTGTGTAGGGCTCCCCTGGGTCTTAGTCCTCCATCTCACCTGTTCCTATCCCTGTGCTGACCCTTCCTAAAAGCCTCCAGCCTTCCAGACCTATTAGCACAACATTGACACTGTTAGAGAGCCATTCAAGGGGTAATGGAGCCATTTAACAGGCATTTGCCAACCCCCAGGCATAGACTGCCTGAATGTATTGATAGAAACAGTTGTGCATCACTGTCATGTTTACTCAGAACAGGTTAGTCTACAAGACCTTAGTTTAAAATTTGCTTTAAAAATATTTCTTTAGTATGATGGTGAAGATGATAAAATCACATCTCTAAAAACCCCTTACATAGATTTTTTTAGATGCACAATCTGAGTATTTATCTTTAGCCTTAAATGCTTGGCTTGCTTTTAAAATAAATCCTTCAAAAGACCCCCTTATGATTTCAGAGTTTAAATCTGAAATTTCTTGGCATTGTAATTGTAGAGGTCCTGACCCCAAAAGGAGTTGTGTGGGTGGAGGCACAAGGTTATGGGGGGGGAGGGGGAGGTGTGTTGCAGTACTGCTACCCTTACTTCTGTGGTGCTGCTGCTGGTGGCACTGCCTTCAGGGCTGGGCAGCTGGAGAACAGCAGCTGTTGGCTGGGAGTCCAGCTCTGAAGGCAGAGCTGCTGCCAGTATCAATGCAGAAGAAAGGAAGGATGGCACAGTATGGTATTCTCACTCTTACTTCACATCTGACCAGCAGCTGCCACTTTCCAGCCGCTCAGCTCTGAAGGCAGCTCAGGAGCAAGGGTGTCAGTATCATGACCCCCTTAAAATAATGTTGTGACCCCCCTGGAACTCCCTTTCAGGTCAGGATCCCCATTTGAGAAATGCTGGTGTCCCCTGTGAAATCTGTATAGCATAGGATAAAAGCACACAAGACCAGCTTTCATAGGAGGAGACCAGATTTCATGGTTTGTGACATGTGTTTCATGGCTGTGAATTTGGAAGGACCCTAGTGACTGGACTGATTGAAGAGTGAGCTCCAGGATAGGGCTGCAGATTGAAGGATCCTACAGAGGGTGCTGAGAAGGGAGTTGCTTGGCTTTTATCATACAGACAGTTCGTGACTCAGCCAGAGAATGAGTCACCAAAGACCCACCACAGGTAGGTGGAGAGAGAGTGCAGGCACATGCACTCAGCCAGGGGGTGCTCACGTGAGGTGACTGTGACCCCATTGCAGGCCCCCAGTTAAATTCCACCCACCCACTGTGGCCCCAGGGCTGGAGGGGCTCTCGTTCCCTGCCACAGCCCTGGGACAGGGCTTTTCTGGTCTCTGTGCTGCAGGGGTGGGTGGAGGGTGTGTGGAAAGAAGTGAGCAGGGTGGGGCTGCCAGGGAAGGGGGAGAATGGGGTAGGGCTGTGGATGAAGTGGCAGGTTAAAGGGGTGGAATGGGGGTTGGGCTGCAGGTGGAAGGGCTGGGGCAGAGGCCCCATCACTTGCTCCAGCTCAAGGCCCCAGGAGACCTTGATTGGCCTCTGTCCTGAACACTGAATGTGGTCAGATATTGCTGCTCCCTTCTGCAAGTGATTTCAGGAGTGTGTGTTTCCATTTGCCAGGATGACGACTTTTTTGACAATTCAGATAAATTTGGCAACTTTCTCTATCAATCTGGGAACTACTGGATGCATTCCCTGAAAACACAATGGTAAACTCTCAGATGTGAGATCTTGGAAACATGTAACTGTCAGACTATTATATTGAGCAGTACCAGATGCTATGGGCAAAGGGGATCTCTGTAGACTACTATATCAATAAGGGGTGTATGTGTGTGTGCCCCCAGAGATCCAGCTCCTACCAGGGCTCTGGAGGCTGATAGGCTGCCTGTGTTTGAGCAAAAATTTAGTTGAGTCTGTGTGTAAAAAAAAAAAAAAAAAAAAAAAAAAAAAAAAAAGAAAAAAAATTGCAGCAAAACACTTCACTTCAGTGAATGGGCATTTTTCCAACAAAAATGGATAATTTCCAGCCAGCAACACTCTCTTAAATAGGAGCAGCACCTGCTCTGTCAGAGCCTATTGATGCCAATTGGCAGAGGGCACCAGGGATGCCCTGGGGTTTTTACAGGTTATCATACTGTCAGCTGTACTGGTTGTCATAGTCACTGTGAAATGTACATACAGAGATTTAGAGTTATGAACCTATACTGGAAATCATGTTCTCAAAGCCTTGGAGTTAAGGCAGGTAAACAGGAGGTGACATGCCCTGACTGGTTCCTTCCAGGCAGAGGGTAACGGATGCATATCTCCCTGTCTGGCCATTGTGTGTGATCTGCTTCATAATGCACATCTGTTAGCACATGCAGCCAAAATGCGAGTCAAGAGACTATGAAATCTTCAAGAGAGGAAATGTACAGCTGGAGGGGATCCTATTGAGTACAGATTGTTTGCGTATAGCTGGAGGGCAGAGGTACCCCACTTTAACTGAGAAGACAACTCAGCATCTTTAACTGAGAAGACAAGCGGACAATGTGACTTGTCTCATGAATGGAAGATCACAGCCAAGCCTGGCTGTAAAATGCTGGAAGGGCTTTGGGGTGACCATTGCTCCAGAAAATGTGAAAATATCTTAAGTTTAGGTTCTAGGATGCACGTTACAATTTTAATCACTTGTTTCCAATATCTTTACTTGATATCCCTAGAATCTCTTCTTTGTTACATCACCTTTTGCTTGTTTCACTATAAAGATATCTAGGTGCTGTGTGATCAGTGGAGCTATGATCTAGGCTGTAACCAATAAGATGAGGGGCAGGATTCCTTTGGGAGCAGTGAGTCTGTGAATACTGTGAGTGCCCAGTGAGTGATTCTGGGACTGGACACTCCAGGGAGAAGCTCACTGGGCTCAGGGGTTAGTGTGGGCCTTTCACTAACCTGCAGAGGGACAGCAGAGCCTACACAAGCTGAGGGGAAGGCTTCTGTTGTCTGTGGCTGGTGGAGTCAGGGAGCTGACCCATGGCAGGCACAGACAATGCCCCCTCATGCTAAGGGTATGTGGTAGCGAGGTGCCTCACCACCCATTGTACCATCAGGAAGCATCACATCTGTACAGGGAGGTCTGTATGGTGGATTGCACAGGGGGCTTGTCCAGGGAGGTCTGTCAGTATTTATTCTAGACAGGTCATAGATCAGTAGATAAGAGGAGTTCAGAAGAGTTTTGAGATTTAGCTGGAGCTCAGACACTCCTTGGGTTCTGTCATGCTGCCACATGCAGTAAGAGGAACTTGAGGGAGGGTCATGGCCACTATGCCCTCTCATGGGAGAAGTAGGAGACACATGATGCATGTGCACCTCCACTGGACACTGCTATTGAGAACCCCAATCTCGCATGTGCACCTACAGTGGGACCCGCACTGATGCATACTCAGAAGAACACAGAGATCAGATATATCCTCTGATTTAGCTTTCAATCATTAAACATAAAAGCAATTAACTCATTGTAACATTACACCCATATTCTTATGAAAATATGCTTATGATATGGATATGGCATAACAGATATATTATGCAAGATGAGTCTTGAAAGGTATCATCAGAAAGGTTATACTATACTGAATGTGATTATCCAATTTGTATGCATGTATCATTTCTGTATCTAATGCAGGGGTCTCAAACTCAATTTACCTTTGGGCCAGTGTCAGTCCTCAAATGCTCCCACCAGGCCAATGTCACTCATGCAGCCCAAAACCCATCCCCCAAAAAACTCCACCTGCCTAAGGCTCTGGGACAGAGTTTGGGTGGGGGAGGTGGTCTGGGGTAGGGAATTGGGGTGCAAGCTCTGGGAGGGAGTTTGGGTGGAGAAGCAGGTCTGGGGCACAGGCTCTGGGAGGGAGTTTGGGGGGGAGGAGGAATGAGGGGAGGGGTGCAGGCTGTGGCAGGGGATTGGGAGTGCTGCACTTACCTGGGGCTCTGAGGCAGGTGGGCTGGGGGGCTTCTGCATGCTTCTGCTCCTGCAGTGTCCCATTGGCTGCAGGGGCGCTTGGGGTGGGAGCAGTGTGTGGAGGCACAGCCCCACCCCTGGGTGGCAGGGAGGGGCCAGCAGCCACTGGAGTGAACAGGCAGATGCCATTCAGCTCAGCTGCGCTGCTGGGGCCCCTGAGGGGGGAGCACCCAGGGGCGGCAGGTAGGGCCACATTGGGGAGACTTGTAGGCCGGAGATGGCCTGTGGGCTGGGAGTTTGAGACCCCTGTTCTAAAGTTAAGAGTATTGACTATGTAACAGTTACAACTGTGTGTATTTGGGAGACACCCACCAGACAACAGGCCATCAGCCTTGATGGGCCATTAGGAAGAAACAATAAGACTGAAGATACTAATCTCTCTCTTTCCTGAGAGGTATCCTGGGATGTAGCTGTGATGCTACTAGGTCAGGTGGTCCTGTCATCACCTGGTACTAAACACCATCTTGGACTGCTCATAAATTTCCACTAAAAGGAGGGGGAGGTCAAGACTGGGAAGCAAAAGATTCCGCATTGTGTAAATCAAGGCAAGGCAAACAGGACTCTTCTCCATTGCCTTCCTGCCCAAGAAGAGACTGCTGAAAATACCTGAAGAGACAAAGGAACTGACCAGTGGGAAAGGCAGGGGCTGAATCCAGATGAAGACAGGAGTCCAGTCTGTAAAGAGAAATACCTGGAACTCTGAGCAACAGCAACTCTGCAACTTGCCTAAAACAACATTTAGGGGGAGAAATTACTACTTGAAACCAGTCCGTTTAAGATCTTAAGCCTGATAGGAGTTTTGTTTTACTTGCTTGGTAACCAGCTTTGTTCTGTTTGCTGTCCCTTATCGCTTAATCTGCCTTTTATAGTTAATAATAAACAAAAACAAGTTTATTAAACCCAGTTTGTGCAATTTCTAAGGGAGGGGGACATGGCAAGAAGTTGTGCATATTTTCCTCCACATTGAGGGAGGGGGCAAATTTATGAGCTTATGTTGAATAAATTTCTCTACAGCGCAAGACAATACTTTGGGTATTTTCCAGAGCGGAGCTGCACTTGAATGCTGGGCCATTTTCTAGCTGAGTTTTCTCAGAGCCGTTTGCAGACAGGGATGCACCAGCTGTAGAATCACAACCTGTGTGTGTGCTACCAGAGAGCCTAAGTCAGCAAAACAGGGAGAGGGAGCCCAGGCTAGTGGAGCAGGCAGGCTCAGTGAAATCCCTGTACAATCAGGGGTTCAAGGGGGGGTGGTGTCCAAGCTGCACACTTATGTTAAAATATATCTGAGTCTGCAGGTGTGAGTTTCCTCTCCTTTGCTCCCTTGAGTTCAGGTTGAGCAGTGCCTTCTATTTAAAGATGACTCTATTTAAAAGATGACTCTTCTAAGAACTCTAAAATCTGCATGCTTATTCAGATTGTCTTGAAATTGTGCACCCCATGGAGGAGCTAGGTAAGGTTACTACTGCAAATTGTCATTTGAGCATGGGGTTCCTGAGATACACACACCCACCCAGCCCAAACAAAACTACATTTCACAATCAGCAGCTTCTCACAATGTTTATTTTTACACACGTGGGGCTCAAACTGTGGCTTTCATCATCCCCCACCCGGTTGCTCAATGTTCATCTCCATGTGTGCCCCTTTGGGGAAGCTCCATTGAAAACACTGTTCACGGAAGAGCTCAGCTCTCTAGACTGGTACCTGGCAAACACTCGTGCAACGAAGAGAGTGAAATGGGCAGAAGTAGCAAGAGGCTTTCCAGCCCCGCTCTGATCAGATGACGTGGGTGGCTCAGGGGACATGCTATAGCCATTGAACCTGAGTGATGCCCTTGCACTGTAAATCTGAACCCTGCATGTGGCAGAGATCTGAGAATGATTTGTAGGAACAGGGCTAGTAGCTGCCTCTCAAGCATTTTTTTTTTACTTTTGGGGAATGTGGCCTGCTAATTTGTACAGTGACTTTAGAAGATGTTCAAACCACTTTCTCCTAGACAAACCACACATGCGCTCTGCTGATGTGGGAATGAGGGCAGGGCATGATGCTACCTTCCTGCTTGCAACAGCATAGGAGAGCGTCCGCCCTGGTTGATCAGCACAGGTTGGCTGGAGGCAAGATGAAAGAATGGACAATGTAATCATGTTTCTTCAACAATGGAAATGATCACTTGAAGGCCAAGGGGTTCCCGGTTCACAGCCCCTTAAACGGGAAGTACTTATGACATTTTTCATTGAGTGCACCAAGGCCTTATCTTCAACTAAGTGGCATTTCTGTTTTTTTCCTGTTTGTCCAAACTTTCGAATGCTGCAACTGATCAATTCCAAAATTTCAGGGAAAGTTCTAGACATTGGTGACCAGAACCCTACTGATTTGGAGGGAAATCAGAAAACAAAGAGGGGGTAATGGGGGCACATGAAGCCCCCACCGACTCTTTAGCACAGCCACTGCCTCAAGCACCCCCTTCCACTGTCAAATAGATGAAATAACTCGGTAATGCACTCGTTAAACGTAACAATACCCCCAGGGCCGTTGCAACCATTTAGGCGACCTAGGCGGTCACCTAGGGCGCTAGGATTTGGGGGGCGCTATATTTTTGGCAGCGACCGCGGCAGCTGGATCTTTGGCCGCCCTAGTCACTACCGGCACTTAGGCAGAGGGAGCTGGGGTAGGGCCGCCTGCAGCAAGTAAGGGGGATGGCAGCATGCAGGGGAACTCCCAACCCCAGCTCACCCCTGCCCCACCTTGTCCCTGAGCATGCTGTGGCTGCTTCACTTCTCCCGCCTCCCAGGCTTGCGGGGTCAATCAGCTTAGGCGCCACAAGCCTGGGAGGCGGGAGAAGTGAAGCAGCACTGGGGTGCTAGTGCATGGAGCAGGGGTGAGCTGGGCAGGGGGGTAGGAAGCTGCCGCAAGGGGGGTGCCTCAGGGCGGGGCCGTTGGGCGGGGGGGAGGGCACAAGGTGGAAGTTTTGCCTAGGGTGCGAAACATCCTTGCACCAGCCCTGAATACCCCATCTCAGCAATGCCTATCCTCCCAACAGAGTTTAAATGTTGAAATCCTGAGTGACTTATCACCACCCAGAAAGATGACTAATGGTGAGGGGAAAGGCCCCTGGCCTGCGGTGGTGGAAATGGGGTACTCTGGTTTGGGGGGAGAAGGGGAAGTGGCAGAGTTAAATTGGGGTACCCTGGTATGAGGAGAGGGAGGGAAATGAGGGACAGTCACAGAACCCCAGGCATGGCAGGGAAGGGGAAAGGGTTTAATGAAGGTTCACACAGAGCCCCTGCCATGAGGGAGAATGGGGGACACTGCTGTGAGAGGGGGAGAAGCATGGGCAGAGAAGGGAGAATAGGGATGGGGGAGAATGGGGGACCCTAGACTGGGGAGAGGGAGGCCACACAGTGCCCTTGGCATGGGTAGGGGGAAGGTGGGAATGCAGAGGAAGGGGACTAGGTTGAACAGGATTTTTTTTGGCATGGGGGGGAGAGATTGGGGGAGTAGAGTATCTGGACAGGCAGAGCAGCTAGAATGGGGTGGAGGGAATGGTGCGTATAGGGTGAAGTGGGAATATGGGGCACACAGAGTCCCTGCTAGGGAATATGGGGCAGGGTCAGAGCTGGGAAGAGGAATGCAGGCTTGTGGAGAAGCAGTGATAAAACTGGGCTGTTTGGTAGCATGCAGGGAGGGGAGGTGGATGGGGTAGTGGTATAAGTAGGGAGAAGGGTTGGGAGAGTTTAGGCCAGTGGAAAAGGGAGGGAATTGGGGGAGTGGAAGGTGAGGAGATGGAGTAGGTGAAAGTGGGAGAGGTGAGGAGTAAGGGCAGGGGCCTAGTCACCTCCACATTCTTCCCTCCCTTGCCATCATGCTGGGATCTGGAGTGCTTTCCCCTCTGAGCTCTGCTCCCTGTCCCCTATGCTGTGCTCAGAGGTGGGGGTCTGATCCCCTCTCGCTGCCCCCATATGTGAACCAGAATCTCAAAAGGACCCTACCCCTCCCTCTGGGAGGAAGTCTGAGCCCCTCCCCCTATCCCTCCATGTGAGCTGGGATCCAGAGAGGCCTGCCCCTCTGGGGAGTATGAACTCCTCTCCCTGTGTGTGGTGGGATTGGAGGCCTCTCTGCAGGAAGTCTGAATAATAGATTCCCAGGCCAGAAAGGATCATTCTGATCATGTACTCTAATCTCCTGTATAACAAAGGAAAACTAGGAAATTCTCTCACAAAAAACGTTGTTATTGCAGAGTTTAAGGTTGCTCAGTAGTATCTCCGACCTTTCCAGAACACTGAGTTCAGCAAAACTTAACCTCTGAAATCCAGGGAATAGAGAGTTAAGGTACCTGCCAATGCCACCTTAACTCTGCCCTCTGAGCAATGTTGCTAAGACCTAGGTAAGACAGTAGTCCAAACGAGCTCTCTGTCTACCGCTGAACTGGAGGAAATGACCTCGTGAACTGACCATATCTGCACAGCCGCACACATCTTGCCAAGGTGATACATTTTGGCTGTTTTGGGTTGAAATCCACTAAGTCTTGGATGCAGAGGTAATGAAAGGTTGGTATCCCTATTTGATGACTAAAGGGCAGCAGAACTGTACTTAATATGCCCTAATTGAAGCATATTAGCTACAGTCACCATGACTGTAATCTCACTCACTAACAGTGGGGGCAGGGAGCTCTCTCCGAGTAAAAAACCAGAGGGGACAGGGCAGCTGTTACTATCTAGTAGTGAGCCTTCTGTTTAAGGGTCCTAGATACTTACGACATTCCAGGGTGCAAGAGCACTGAGGGGCAGTGTCACCACTTGTCCTGCAACTTGGGGTACCTCACAGTGCTTGAGAGCTGTAGCTCCCAACCTGGGCTTCTCACAGCCAGACACCCTGCGGGGCCAACAGCTCTGCCCCTCTGATTGTAGGTGAGAAATTGCATGAGACCAGGATTATAATCTGTTACATTTTAGACACTGGAAAGTGTGCTTTATTTTGTTACATTTCTAACTATTTTCGGTCTCTGTGCTTAGTATCACTTAACTCTCTGCTATTTATTAATACATTGATAATAAAACAATAGGTTTACCTCTGAGCAGTGCTATTAAGGTAAAGAGCATGTCCTCAGCGGAGCTAACAGGCTAGTTCAGTGGTTTTCAAATTTTTTTTTTCTGGCAACCCAGTTGAACAAAATCTTTGCCTGTGACCCAGCAGAGCTGGGGATGAGGGGTTTGGGGTGTGGGAGGGGCTCAGGGCTGGGGCAGAGAGGAGGAGTGTGGGGGTGAGGGCTGCAGGGTGGGGCCAGGAATGAGGGATTCAGGTTGTGGGAGGGGGTCAGAGCTCTGGGCTGGGGGTGCAGATTCTGGGGTGGGGCAGGGAATGAGGGGATTGGGATGTGGGAGGGGCTCAGGGCTAGGGCAGAGGGGAGGAGTGTGGGAGTGAGGGCTGTGGGGTGGGGCCAGGAATGAGGGATTCAGGTTGTGGGAGGGGGCTCTGGGCTGTGGAGGAGGTTGGGGTGTGGGAGGGGGTCAGGGCTCTGGGCTAGGCTGCAGGTTCTGGGGTGGGCTGCAGATAAGGGGATTGGGGTGCAGGAAGAGCCTCCAGGTTTGAGGGGGCTCGGGGCAGGGGATTGGGGCATGGGGTTGGGGTATGGGCTTATCTCAGGTGGCTCCCAGTCAGCGGTGCAGCGGGGGTGCTAAGGCAGGCTTCCTGCCTGTCCTGGCCCCATGGACTGTGCTGCACCCTGGAAGTGGCCAGCAGCAGGTCCGGCTCCAAGGCGGAGGTATGCAAGTGACTCTGTGTGGCTCTCACCTGCAGGCACCTCCCCACAGCTCCCACTGGCCGGTTCCTGGCCAATGGGAGAATGGAGCTGGTGCTCAGGGCGAGGGTAGCATGTGGAGCCCTGTGGCCCCCCCCCCGCCTAGGAGCCAGACCTGCTGCTGACTGCTTCCGGGTTGCAGTACCATGTCAGACGAGGTAGGGACTAGTAGCCTGCCTTAGCTGGGCAGCATCGCTGACGAGACTTTTACTGGCCCAGTTGGCAGTGCTGACCAGAGCCGCCATGACCCAATGCCTTACAATCTGCGACCCAGTTCTGGGTCACGACCTGCACTTTGAAAACCACTGGCCGTGTGTGTGTGTGTGTGTGTGTGTGCGCGCGCGTGCGCGTGCTCTTCAGAGGCAGTGGACTTAACTTCTGTGAGTGTCCAGTGAGAGGGACTGGACACTACAGATGTCTTGGGAAGTGGGGTCCGCTGAATGTTACTTACAAGGCAAAGTTAAGACTGGCAGAGTCTCGGAGTTTGCTGGTTTGGCAGGAAGCTGGCGCATGGTTTAGGATCCAGCAAAATTCTCTTACTGAGGCAGAGAGGTAACACAGTGGCTTATGGCTCCGGGCTCCTTGAGGGAGGTGTCATGGGGCTCAAATGGGTTTTGTTTTGTAATTAAGAGGAATCCCTAGACATTGAACCCGGCCTTTGGTACTGCCAATACCAGCTGGCAGAAGGGTTACACACTAGATAGAGCAGAATATGCATTCAACAGAGCATATGCCCACTGTAGGACAGAATCAAAGGCAAAACTTGCATGTAGGTGAGGTTCCTGTTCAGTGCATTACCTGCACCTGCCCTACACTCAGCCACTGAGCCTGCTCCATAAAACATCCCCGTCTCTATTGCATTTTACAGTCCTTTCACATTTGCATACAGGGTTCCTCTAACACAGCACTCTTATTTCTCCACCATAACAGCCACTCTCACCTCACTGCCCACAATCCCCATGGGAAGACCCCTCAGTATCGCTACAGGCACAACTACACAATTGAGTGCTGATATGAGGCAAACTGCATCCCTTAGGGTACACACACACCCACTGCTTTTCATCACACAGAGGTGCTCAGATTCCAGCCCCCCCATCACCTCATCATAATCACAGTTCTGCTAAGCTGTCCCAACCAGTCCCTCCAGTATTCAATACAGCTCCACTTAACACAGCGAATGCAGCTAGAATGCATGCAGATAACTCCTACAGGCTAGTGCCAGCTCCAGGGGGACAGAGATAAGGTTACATTGGTGTCCACCTTTCAGGCGTTAAAGGCTGAATTACCTTAATTCTTTATTTCCTGGTTTTCAGCACTTTTAAGTTTTATTGAACTGGATGTTGTAGAAGAGCACAAGATACCACTGAGCAACCTTAACTCACTAAATCTTTCACAGTGAACATACACTGGAATCACCATCCCATAGCTGAAATGCAACCATCTCTAGAGTAGAACATGACAGCTGTTAGCAGCAAACAGCAACAGTGCAGGACAGTTTAGGATAGGGAGAGAGAAATTATTCTGTACTAAACTGAAATTGCAGAGGGAATAATTATCTGCAGATTATCATCCAAAATAAAACGTCACCAGGTCACTGGGTTTATAACTCCAAATTCTTGCAAAAAATGCCATGGGACATTACCTTAATTTTGCACTTTATATCAAATATTGGATCTCCAACCACACAGCCACCTAGCACGGGACACTGATTCAGTACCATTTCAGAGGACACTGAATCCACTACTGAATCACCAATACTTCCTGAAGTGTGACTCTGTATTCTCTGTAGTATCCGCGAAGATCATACCTCCTTGGGACGGCAAGACTGCACACTACAGTTTTATTACAAAGAGCCTTGTGTGGTTTTTTTTGGTAAATCAAAGACAGAAAAACAATGCTAACACCAAGTGGTGCTTAAGATGCTAATGCAAGCTAAGATTAGAATGACATAGTGAATTCACTTCAGTAAAAGTAGACATTAGACACATTTGAATATAGTTTGACATCTCATATTGTACTTAATGGAAGAGAACATAATCCATATAACATTAAATGTGTGAAGTGACTCCATGTTTCCTTTAGAGAGGAGAATTGCTTAATTGCTCTGCATTATTATACTGACTACAGCCGTGTGCTGATACAGGCGGAGTTCTTTCTAAAGGAGGCGATCTCTCACGAATGGTGAATTTCTCAGAAGAAAGCGTTGTTTTTACTGAACTAGGATTGTGCTCTTTATTCAGCTGTTGCAGCAGGAAGTTGTTCGTGGACACTAAAGACCTGGGCGAGATGGCGAAGAGGTGGTTAAAACGATGCATAAGCCTGCATTCATTTGAATGAACTCTGCTAAGATGTGGAATGTATTCCCTGAAATGAGACACTCATTTCCATTTCTTCAAATTTATAGCAAACGGAAAGTTAAAATGAAGCGTGTAGTTCATGCTTCTGTATTTCAAACCAATTCTAGCAGTCACACTTTAAGGTTCCATTTATAAATAGTTTATAATGGGCTAAAATGATTGATGTTATAAACCTGTTACAGGCATAAGTAATGTGTTATGGACAGCTACAAGCACATCAGTAGAAAGAGTTATGCTATAAATGATGATAAGAAACCTACTGACCTGATGGATAATTGATTAACCACCCTTAGAACACATGGTACTAGATTCACACCTGTGAATATATTAAATCCAGTACTTCCATATCTGAGCAATTTTCGAGAAATGCTCTGGAATGTGTGCCTTTGGTTATGTACATATGTATCTATGATATGCTAATATGATCTGTCACCATGTGCTGATGCATGCAAGCTACCTCTTTTTTGTTTGGTCTGATCATTACACATGGTAGCTACGTTTCCGAGAGTTTTCTAGCATAACACAACCTCTATTATGGTCATTTTAGGGTTCAGTAAGGACCAGCCTGTCTTCTTCCAGTGACTGACTATGGTTTCAAAGAAGGAAGGAGTAGTCTGTCGTACCAATTTAGATTGGTGCAATTTGGTGAAAATGCTAGAGAAACATTGATCAACTACATTAGGCTATGGCAACACTACAGAGCCTGCAGCAGCACAGCTTAGGCGTGTACCATTGTACTGCTGCTAGTGCAGATGCTTGAAGCCGATGGGAGAGAGCTCGCCCATTGACTTAATCCACCCCCAACGAGTGGCAGCAGCTATGTCAGCCGGAGAAGCTCTCCTACCAACACAGTGCTGTCCGCACCAGCACTTAGGTCGGTGTAATTTACGTCACTTGGGGGAGTGGCATATTCACACCCAAGTGACATAATTTATACTGACCTAAGCTGTAACATGTACATAGCCAGTGTCTTGCTTCTCAGATTCAGAGTCACTGTTACAATGTATAAGGGTGCTATTTTATATGTCCATAATATGAACGCAGGATTGTCTCTAGGTTTTTGGTGGTTCTATGAGCTGTTGTACAAGATCAGAGTTGGATGGGTCACTACAAAAACTAATTTCTCCATGCTAATTTCCTCCTACTGTTACTCACACCTTCTTGTCAACTGTTTGAAATGGGCCACCCTGATTATCACTACAAAAGTGATTTCCCCTCCTGTTGATAATAGCCCATTTTAATTGAATTGTCTTGTTAGAACTGACCCCCTACTTGGTAAGGCAACTCCCATCTTTTCACGTACTCTGTGTGTGTGTGTGTGTGTGTGTGTGTGTGTGTGTGTGTGTGTTCCTACTGTATTTTCCACACAAGCTTATGCCCAAATAAATTTTTTAGTCTCTGAGGTGCCATCAGGACTCCTTGTTAAGATTACTTGAGTGACATCAATTGTAAAGTTCCTTACTATTAAGGTATAGCTGATTTTTTTAAATGTAATCTTAATTTTGATTTTTTTCCAGGCTAATATGTTTGTATTTTAAGAAAACTACAATATTCATTCATTTAAAATTACAACTTGGTTAACAAAGTGTTGTTTTGGCCTAATAGCGTATTTAAGAACTGTTCACCATCAGGGATCCCTGACAAACTTGTGAGCTGTGCAAAGACACTAGTGATACTGGGCTGAGCTTGTGAAGTGTGCCTGGGACCATGAGGAGTTTGGAACTCCATGCAGGCTTTAGAATGCATGAGGAAACTTCTGTGAACAGATAAATACTTTCCCCCTGAACTAATCGAAGTCTTTACCAAGATAAAAACATATTTAGATTTTAGGCAAAGACACTTTTGAAAATGTGTAAATGAGATCATCAAATGCTTTGTCAGATTTGTCTGAACCTCTGTGAAAAATCCTCCGCTGTTTAAAAGTTCACGTTTCTAAAATCAATCTGCTTGAATTTTACTTTTGATTTAAAACTGGGCTTATAATGAAAATTATAGTAGCTCACCCCACACTATGAATAAGTCAATCATGTTTCTACAAATATATAGTGGAGACAATATAGTGACACAGTGTGGGTCACCATTTTTAGAAAAGGAGATGAGCCTAAAACCCAATTTGATTTGATATTTTCCCCCTCCCCAATGCACTGATGTGTAGCCTGATTTTCAGAGGTGTGGAGCATACTTTGTTCTCACCGACTTCAATGAGAGTTGTGTGTGTGACCAGGACATTTGAAAATTAGGCCAGAGGCTCTTTTTCTGCAAAAAGTCTCTGGGCAGGTCTACAGTTAAAGCGCTGCAGTGGCGCAGCTGTAGTTTCAGTGAGGACAATATCGATGCCGACAGGAGGGCTTCTCCTATCAGCATTGGTACTCCACCTCCCTGAGAGCTGGCAGCTATTGCAACAGGAGGGCTTCTCTCATTTACATAGTGCTGTCTACACCAGTGGGTCGGTCAGTTTAACTGAGTCGCTCAGGGATGTGGATTTTTCACACCCCTGAGCAACCCAGTTATAGCTATACTGACCTAATTTCCTAGTGTAGACCTGGCCTCCATGTGTGTAGAGCTTCTACTTCATACTGTTCATCATACCTCTGACTCTCCTGTAGAAGATGCACAGTCTCCTGCAGTTTCTTATGTTGTTTTAATTCCAGAGTTAAGTACTCTACTTGGACACTCAGCTGCTCGTTCTTCTGTAGCAACTCATCTAAAAGAATACAGTGAGCTGAGGTCAACAAAATACAGAGCTGTATGCCTGAAAATGCATTTTAAAATAAGTAACATTATTAATAGTAATGACAGAACCTCTGAGTAGAATGAACTACTAGTAATTACCACTACTACTACTAACAGGGTTGCATATTTTGTAGCTTCTGTAGGCCGAACTCATGGAACAAACCAGGGGCTCCTTGCATCTTGCCACTCCAACTCACAAGCTCCATGTGTCCTGCATGTTTCCCTCTCCACCATGCCACTGTCGCCCATTCTTCCTGTCCATGCTAGAGTCTACGTGTTTCCCCCAGCTCCCCTTGCCTCATACCGGGGTCCCACATTCTTTCCACCCATGTCAGGGTTCTTTGTGCTCCCATTCCCATCCTCCCAGGCCCAGGGTTTCCCACTCTGCCCTCTGCCAGGGGCTCAGTGTGCACTTCCCATTCTTTCCTTCCACCCTCCCCATTTGTCCTCTTTCTGTCTGGTGATAAGTCATTCAAAATATCAACATGTTAAAGTCTATTGGGAAGATGGGCAGAGATGAGATGAAGTATTGTTATCCTGGAAAGTGTTAACTGGAATCATCAACCAGTTCTTTGATCTCTAGGTAATTACAGAGGTGCTTGAAGCTGTGGTTCTGCTACACAGATGAAAGGGACTCCATGTGTCTCCCATTTTTTCCCTTTCTGATTTTCACCAAAATCCGTATAGTTCTTTTCAGCTGGCTGTGATGTAGAACCTCAGCCCATTATTATTTTATTTTATTATTCTAATTCATGTTTCTAAGGGGATTTTCACCAAAGTTTCTAGATTATTTTTCAGTTTGTTTAAAATAGAATCTATGATCCCTCCCGAGGAGGAGTCAGTTCTGTATTTCCGTATTTTATGAGTAATTTGATCTAGATTCTAGGTGCATTATTTCAGGAGCAACTGCTAGGGCCATTTTATGGTTTGTCTGTTAAGGAATTGCCTACATTCAAATAGGAGCCCCACAGCATAATCTGCTCATTGCAAGCTCTGGGCTCAGCCAAATTTTGGTGTTATCAAATTCCACAACCAAAGTCAGGCCCTGTCATACAGCAGACGCTTACAAGTTCACTGTCCGGTACATGAACTTGGCAAAACTGTTGCTAGCATACTAGGCACTAGATATTTCTGTAAATATATTCCAGCTAGTACAGATACATCCCAAACTAGTACAAGATAAGAGATGTTGACAACATAATGAATAGGGCTGTTTTGTCCAAGATATCAGGAACAAGGGGAGGTAACAAATGCCATGAAACGTGTAAGTTGTGTACGTTAGGATTTTTTTAGCCTATAAATGTTGGGGTACTTGGCCTTGATTCTTTGTTCAGCTGAGGTGGCAGCAGAAAATCCAGCTGCTGACTGAGCTGTTCCTTGACACAGGGCACCTGTGCGTCAGTGTACCTGAAACCACCGAGCCAGGGCTCTACGACTGTGTCTTGACATCAGTAAACCTGGCCGAGTGCCTGTGTCACTGAACCATGCCTGTGGTCTGTCTTTGAGTAACAGTGCAGCGTTATTAGCAAATATCGCAGCCTGCTGAACTAACATTGAATTTCAAGGATAGAACCACTGAGCAGCCTGAACAGTGCTACCGAGGCAACAATATTCCAGCTCCCAGCACTTAACCATGCTGAGTAGTACTAGCAAGAGCTGCTGAACCAGCTATCTGCGCAGAGCTGGGAAAGCACATGGAAAGCACACAAACACACAAGCCAATTGACGAAAATACTCTATCACTAAAGAGTTAAAGGGTGGAAATACAATTAATACCTCTCATCATGGGTTCATGTAAAATAGATCTTATTAAATGAACTCGATATACTTTGACAAGATTTAAAGTCCAGTTGTTAAGAATGTTAAATGTTGATAAATGAATTTTAATATGGCCAAGTTCAAGCTCCTACATCTAGGAACAAAAAATGTAGGCCACAGAATGGGTGACTGTATCCTAGAAAGCAGTGACCCTGAAATTAATTTCGGGGTCAATATAGATGAAGTTTATGTTTAGCTGGTTAAGTGTGATACTGTGCTTAAAAAAGGGCTAGCGGAATATTTGGATATATTAACTGGCAAATACTTAGCAGGACCACGGTTGTGGCATCACCTCTATATATGACATCGGTAAGGCTGTTACTGGATAGCGTGTCCAGTTCTAAAAGGATGTTATATATTGTGAAAAAGCGCAGACAGCTCAGAGAAGAACTATAGGAACGGTTCGAAGTCTGGAAAACATGTCGCATAGCAAGAGAGGCTAGAGGGGTTAAATCTATTTCACTTATTAAAGAGAAGAGGTGATTTAATGATGAGTTGTAAGTACCTACAAAAGAAGACTTTGATCTTAGAGGACTCTGTAGTCTAGCGGACAGGCAGAACAAGATCATATGGCTGGAAGCCGAAGTCAGTGAAGGTCAAATTGTAAATAAGACAAATTTAACACCAAAGGTAATTAATCATTGGAACAGAGTACCAAGAGATGTAGTAAATTCTCCATTATTTGCAGTCTTGACTTAGACTTCAAATGATGGAGAATTTACTTCATGTTTTTCTAAAATGTATGCTGTGGTTCAACCACAAATTGTTGGGTTAGAAGTAGGGATCCCTGGGTAAAATTCTCAGGCCTGCTTCAGAAGGTCATATTGGATGGTCAGACCCTTCTGGCCTTCTTCTATGAATCTGCCTGAGATGAGGTTGTGGCTACTACCAGTATTACTGGCAACTGATCTCATGTTGGGGAGCATGAGTTTAAACTTAATCCCACTGTCGCCTGGTGCCTTATCCTCTGTGGGATAGAGACAGGTCAAAGCTATCTGATACGTGGAAAGGGATTCCCTCACTTAGTCCTGACAGGAATTAGGGAGGCCCTAGGGTTCTCAGAGTCTGTCCTCTGGTGGTATTGTTCTAATGCGTTTCCTGATCCCTACATTTATAGCAATCTTGTTCTGGTTGCCCAACCCTCTGATGTGCCCCAGAAGGGCACATGTGACACAGCTGGTCATCAGCATAGTGCTTCATTAGTTGTGCAGTGGTAATATTTGTATGCACTAAATCACGTTAGATGCCTGTGACAGTCCCCTTGGCAAATGGTCTCCCATTCTTTGCAAACAACTCTCACCTCAGACCTGAGAAACTCACTAGACCAAACACAGGTCTTGTAGGGTATTTGCTCATAAGAGGCAACATGTAAGGTATCTATATAAAGCTCTTATCAAGACTCATTATCGGTGTTCCCACCCAATTTTTTCCACCAGTGTGCAGAATAAATTTTGTTATGTGCACCAATATGGAGGTGGTGTGTGACCCATTACATTCATATTGGTGCACATAACAAAATTCATGTGGTGGGGGTGGGGCTGAGGGTTGGGGTGCAAGGGTGTGAGGGCTCCGGCTGGGGATGCAGGCTCTGGGGTGAGGCTGTGGATGAGGTGTTTGGGGTGCAGGAGGGTGCTCCAGGGCTATGGCGGGAAGAGAGGACTCCCTGCAGCTCTCTCTCCCTGCAGCAGCACCAGGGGCAGGGGGTAGGGTGGTGCCTCTCCCCACTGCAGCAGCTCCAGGGGTGGGGCCCCAGGCTAGGCGCCCGGTCCCTGCAGGTCCGGCCAGGACTAGGTTCAGGGTGGGATGCCTCGGCTGCAACAGGTCTGGGCCGGGGATGGGTTTGAGAAGGAGCACCCCGTGACAGGGCTGGGCCGGGCCAGGCTGCTGTAGCTGGGTCCAGGCCAGGACGCCCGGGTTCTTTTTTTAACGAACTATAGACAGGTATCATATACAGCCGTGATTCTTAACCTGGGGTGCACGCACCCCCTGGGGGTGTGAGACATGCCAGTTTTATTTAGAAAGTAAATCATCAAAACCACAAATTAAGCATAGACATGTAAGTACATCTACTTTATTTCATCAAACCTATGTATTTATTAACATTATACATTTTTTAACGATTACTGTAATATATAAACAAAAAATATATCTAGGTTTAAGGGGTGCGAGAACATATTTTGAGAACCAAAGGGGTGCAGGCTGCAGTAAAGGTTAAGAACCACTGATATACAGGTATCGAGAGAGACTTGCAGAAGCAAGAATAGGGTGCTCCAACAACCATCACAGGAGGTAGGAAGAAACTGAGGAGGACCTGGGGCAGCTCAGCCCTTTATACCTGCATGATGTGCAACAGCAGAGGGTGCTCTGGCTGTCCCAACAGATACTGCTAAGAGTAAAAACTCTCTGCCAACTGTGCACTCCAGTGCACAAACACCTACAGTGGAATGGACGTGTGCAATCACTCGAAGAACCTACTTAATAGGTATCTTTCCTAACTTATAAATAAGTGTAGCCCCTAGTTGGTTTTATGTTTGTTTGTTTGTTTCTTGTTTATAGTTGAATTCCTTCTTAAATAAAGAACATAAGAACGGCCCTATTGGGTCAGACCAAAGGTCCATCTAGCCCAGTATCCTGTCTTCTGACAGTGCCCAGTGTCAGGTGCCCCAGAGGAAATGAACAGAACAGGGAATCAAGTGATCCATCCCCAGTCACTCATTCCCAGCTTCTGGCAAACAGAGGGGTAGGGACACCATCCCTACCCATCCTGGCTAATAGCCATTGATGGACCTGTCCTCCATGAATTTATCTAGGTCTTTTTTGAACCCTGTTATGGTCTTGGCCTTCACAACATCCTCTGGCAAGGAGTTCCACCTTTTTCTTGTTTTATTACAAGTGCTGTGTGGTATACAGGAGCAGTGATTTAAGGTAAAATTAGTAACCTACTCCTTTGGGAGCAGAAGATCTGGGATTTCTGTGAGCAGCCTCTGGCAGGGGCTGGTTATCAGAGGGGAATTGTTCAAGAGGACTCGGGGACTGGAGTGCCCCTCTTGTTAGCCTGCAAGATGAAGCCAGGGCTGGCATAACCCAGGGGAAGATGCGTGAGTGGCTGAAAGGCTGGTGCTGTTAGGGAGTTAACACCCAGTTACCACAAGCAAGGCTCCCTCAGGCTAGAGGCAGGGGGATAACAGTGACTCTCAGTCCTGGGCACCCCAACAACCATCACAATACCACTAACTAGATGCTACAGCCTTTCTGGCTGAAAACTGATCCTTCATTTCTCAGGGTATTAGTGTTGAGCAGCATCTAAACAAACACTTGGACTTATTTCTAACTCTTCAGAGCTGCAATAACAGCACTTACCGGCAAGGAGAAAAGAATAATTCAGACACAGTCATATTACATATATTAAGCCAAAACCAAGCCTTGTGAACCTACCGTAAGTGAGTGAGTGAGTCCCACTGAAGCAATAATTAGAGGCAGCAGTGTAGTCCACTTCCTGTAACTGGGAAGATGACACATGGCTCTCCTCCTGCCCCTTGGCTTGCTGCTGCTGCTTCACACAGTCCAGAATTTGACAAGATAAAACAAAACAGTTGAAAAATCAAAACATGTTAAGAGAAATTAAATATTTTCCTACAGTCTGATCCAATGTCCACCAAAGCCAACAGGTTTCAGAGTGGTGTTAGTCTGTATCAGCAAAAACAATAAGGAGTCCTTGTGGCACCTTAGAGACTAAAACAAATTTATTGGGGCATAAGCTTTCGTGGGCTAGAACCCACTTCATCAGTTGCCTGGAGTGGAACATACAGTAGGCAAATATAAATATACAGCACATGAAAAGATGGGAGTTGCCTTACCAAGTGGGGGGTCATTGCTAACGAGGCCAATTCAATCATGGTGGATATGGCCCATTTCCAATAGCTGACAAGAAGGTGTGAGTATCGACAGAGGGAAAATTACTCTTTGTAGTGACCCAGCCTCTCCCATTCTTTATTCAGGCCTAATTTGATGGTGTCAAATTTGCAAATTAATTCCAGTTCTGCAGTTTCTCATTGGAGTCTGTTTTTGAAGCTTTTTTGTTGAAGAATGGCCACTTTTCAATCTGGCCTTAATTTGAAAACTTGACACTATCAAATTAGGCCTGAATAAAGACCAGGAGTGGCTGGGTCACTACAAAAAGTAATTTTCCCTCTGATACTCACACCTTCTTGTCAACGGTTGGCAATGGGCCACATTCACCCTGATTGAATTGGCCTCATTAGCACTGACCCCCCACTTGGTAAGACAACGCCCATCTTTTCCTGTGCTGTGTATTTATACCTGCCTACTGTGTGTTCCACTCCACACATCTGATGAAATGGGTTCTAGCCCACGAAAGCTTATGCCCAAATAAATTTAGTTTCTAAGGTGCCACAAGAACTCCTCGTTGTCAAAGCCAATAGGAGTCTTTCCATTGATTTTGATGGTCATTATATCAGGCCCTTTGTGCAGTGATGAATGCAAATGGGGGCAGTGCTGCTGTGCTCTTTCCCCAAAGCCAGTACACCTAACCTTTTAAAGACTCGGCTGAAATGCGTTCTTAAAGGAAAATGGCGCTCTCAGCCATTAACGGAGTGTGGGGAAGTTCTGCCATTTCCAAATAGATACTTTAAAAACCAATACAATACAAAAGGCACTTAAGAGACACTGGCAGGTAGTTCAAGGTTTTGTCAGGAACCAGATTTAAACTGAAATGTTTTTCGATACATTGTTTAAAGGATTTAATTGAAAACAGGTTTTAACTTTGGACGTAAACATTTCCCCTGCAGTGTCTGCAACCTGAACACTGCAGCATTGCCAGACAGTGTGGTCTCTCAGCCTGAGCATGGGCCCTGCCCCTGATTTACCCTGTGCTTCGGGCCAGTCACAAAACCCTCTCTGCCCCAGTTTCTCCTTCTGTAACAGGGTGTTAACTTGCTCAAAGGGATGAAGTCTGGACTGATATTTGTAGACTGCTCTGAAGATGAAAACTGATATGTAAAGTGATGGCTATTACTGTCATTAGTGCACTGCTGCAAAAGAAGCAGAAAATGAAACCGTCTGGCTACAAAGGTAAAAGTGACCCGTCTGTTTTCACTGGTCACACTGCATGAAGTGCAAAAACTAAGCAAACTGCATACATGATAAATTATTATTTTTAATTATTTCATTTTTAATAATCTGGAGGAAGATTTTCCTGGGCATGAAAGGCAGATGGGAGCTGATAGCTTAATGACTTTTAGGGGGAGCTGAGTGCCTAGCTGCTTTTGTGCCTCTGAAAATTTGCCCCCCTGAAATGGTGTTAGTGACTTAGATCAGGGATGATTTTAATTTACATCTTTTCCCTGATAATGTCCCTTTAACAAACACGTGACATTGCAAATCAAATGCAAGACCATAACTCTCCAACCATCAGAGGCACATCCAAGATAGATCTTTTTCTCGCAAGGCATTATCAGTAAAAATGTGCTCATGTTTGACACTTCCACTGTACTGATACTTGCCAGGAGGTCTAGTCTCATCTACAGTATGGTGGGACTCAAGGAATGCAAATCCCACTTGAATGCAGACAAAAAGGCAATTTGTGTGTCATTTACACCTCTTTGCAATCAGCTGTACTGATTATCAGTTTGGGATTTTTATGTTACAAGGAAGTTTTCCTTATTGAAAAGTTCATCCCCTTGTTTCCATATGACACAGGCATGGGAAGGGAAGGAAAACACCTACCAAAGCCATGTTTGCTCTGTCGAACGGCTCAGCATACTTCACCTGGGACCTTTGAAGTCTGGAAGCATTTCCAGCTAAGACTGATGGGCTATCCCCACCTGGTAGGTGAACATCCTTCTGTGGAGGGGTAGAGGCCATAAGATACAAAAGCAAATCTTGGGCTGGAGCTACAGAAAAACAAACGGGTTGGAAAAGCAGAGTCTGAAAAATAGAGCATTGGTTTCATGTTTAGTGACAGTATCAATAGCATTAGGTGGGAAATGGTTTTCCCACATGGGGAAACTTTCAAGATTTTGGAAAATTTTCCTGCCTTGAATCAAGATGAAAAGTCAATCTCAAAAAATTTCAGACTGAAAATCTTCCCCAGAAATAAATCAGTTCCTGTTTGTTTCAATAATTTCAAACCATTTTATTTAGACGTCAGCCATTTTTGTTTGAACATCGTTTTTATTTAAATTTTGAAATGTACTTAGTTTACAGTGTTTTTTTTAAACCAAAAAATGATTTTGAACCAAAACCTGGAACTTTTTCATTTAGAAAATGTCAATGTCCCATTTTGACAAACTGGAAGCATTTTCCCTCCAAACATTAACAAAATGGCAACTTTGTGATAGAAAAATGCTTAGCTGAGAAATTCCTGACCAGTTCTAAGTATCAGTACACCTGGACTTTTTACAGTATCACATCTGAAGAAAAGGCCTGAATTCTAAAATGTTGGACAGTTTGGCTCCGACATACTGGTTGGTCCCTGTCATGAACATACAGCTAAGGGTAGCATAAATCCCTCCTTTGCCTGTAAGGGGTTAAGAAGCTCAAATAACCTGGTTGGCATCTGACCAAAAGGACCAATAAGGAGAGAAGATACTTTCAAATCTGTAGGGGAATGTTTTTGTTTTGTCTCTTTTGTTGTTCTCTTCAGGTCAGAGAGGAACCAGGGCAGGAAAAATACATCTCCTAAAGCCATATCTGAAATAAGCATCTAAGATTACAAATTGTAAGTAATAGCAAGGAAATGCGGTAGGTTATCTTTTGTTTTAGCTTGTGAATTGTCCCTATGCTAAGAGGGAAGTTTATTCCTGTTTTTTGTGACTTTAAGGTTTTGCCTAGAGGGGAATGCTCTGTGTTTTAAATCTTATTACCCTGTAAAATTACCTTCCATCCTGATTTTACAGAGGTGCTTCTTTTACTTTTTTCTTTATAATAAAGTTCTGCTTGTAAGAATCTGACTGGTTTTTAGTCTCCTAAAAACCCAAGGGTCTGGTCTGTGCTCACCTTGTTAACCTAGTTGGTTGGTATATTATTCTCCAGCCTCCCCAGGAAAGGGGTTTGGGGGGATATTTTGGGGAAACAGGAACTCCAAGTGGTCCTTTTCCTGAATCTTTGTCTAACTCACTTGGTGGTGGCAGCAATACCGTCCAAGGACAAAGAAGAATTTGTGCCTTGGGGAAGTTTTTAACCTAAGGTGGTAGAAATAAGATTAGGGGGTCTTTCATGTGGGTCCCCACATCTGTACTCTAGAGTTCAGAGCAGGGAGGGAACCCTGACAGTCCCTAAGGATTAGATTCACAGAGAAGCTTAAGGAGGGTGACTCTGAGCATCGTCACACCTTATTTTTAGGTGCTTGGAAAATCACTGGGATTCTCAAAGCCTGAGTTCAGCACCCAGGTTCCCCATATAATGAATGGGCAGACATAGATGCCTGAGAATAGGATTCACAAAAGCCAGCACACTAGGCAACTCCTTGTCTAAAATAGCCAGTGTGAGATGCCAATGGTTCTGTGGTAAGCTCTGCCCCTCACAGAGATAGGTACCTAAATCCAGGCTGCAGGGAGGTGCCTCCCTTTGCCTGGGATTGCCAGGTGTGAATCCTCTCTTGGCATTAGATGCTTACGTGGTTCTAGCAAGAAGCTGGGGTGCAGATGCTCCTGCATAACTTTTAGCCTAGCGGTTAAGGTACTCTTCTGGAACATGGGAGACCTCCTAGTTCCAGTCTCACCTCTTCCTGAGGGGGAGAAAGGATTTGAACAGGGATCTGCCATGTCTCAGGTGACTGCCCAAGCCCACTGGGCCATGGGATTTTCTGGGTTGCAGTTCCCTGTTGAATCTGTTCCACTCTAGATACATAATTTAAAAAGTCATTGGAGCAGGGGGACTGAATCCTGGGTGTCCTACTTCTCACATGAGTTTTTTAACCACCAAGCTCATGCTCACTTTTTCTCTCTTTCTCTCTGGCACAATGCTGAAGCTGTTCCACACTGGATAAATAATGTAAGAATCACTGGGCCAGAGAAACAGAGCATGAAAATGACCCTACAGCCTGGTGATCAGAGAACCCTCTGGGGAGGTCGAGGAACTAGAATCCACTGTCATAACTCCAATTATTATTTTTTAAATTATCCACAGTGAGGAAAGTCCCCCAGTTGGAGTATTCTACAGCCCTGTGGTTAGGGCACTCACATGAGAGGTGGCAGATTTCTGTTTAAATCCCCACTCCCTCTTACACAGAGGTGGGATTTGAACCAGGCTCTCCCACATCCCGTGTGAGTACCCTAAACATTAAGGTAGGACCTTCTCCACCAGCTGCTCTGTGTGAGTTCACTTATAGGCACCTGTGATGGGGCACTCCACTCACTGCAAGATGGCACCTCCTCCAGGCCTGCCAATGAGGGGGGCACAGGGGACAAATGCCCAGGGGCCCGGGCAATTTAAAAGGGTCTGGGGGCTCCTGTCCACTGCTGCCAGCCCCGGGCCCCTTTAAATCGCCCAGGCAGGCCGCAGGGCTCCTAGGCACACACAACTGCTCTGGGCCCCATGCTTTGGGGGCCCCCACACTTTTTGTGGGGCTTCATGGGCCGGCGCGACTGGCCAGCGCAGGCGGTCCTGGAAGTGACGGATTCGTCACTTCTGTCCTGGGCCCTGCCCCCCTGGAGACGGCTCTGAGCCCGGAGCCTGGAATTTCTGTCAGTGGGCCTGGCTCTGTGTGGCCAAGATCCCTCACTGCAGCTGCATGCAATCTCTCTTGGTCTCCAACCTTTCTCTCACTCCAGGAGCTGCTGCTGCTTCTCCGTGACTCGGCCCTTTGGCCAGGTCCCCGTGCAGTTTCTCCTTCTGGGGTGTGTATCAAAGTCCCTTCTCACCAGCAGCCTTCCCTTTCGCTAACCCATGATACCACTTCCCCTGTGGCAGGTGGGAAACCCAGGCCTGCCCTCTACACTGGGTTCCAGCCCAGGGACCCCGTGACTCACAGCCAAGATCTGTTCAGTCCCCAACCTTGCTGCTTACTCCCTGGGCTGCTCCCTATCCTGTGTCCCACAGGCTCTCTTTCCCACGCTCTCTTCAGGGTACAGCCTTCCCTCCAGGCTGGGCCAGGCCCCCAGGGTCCTACTCTTTCGCTGGGTTCCCTCCTTCCCTCTCTACTAAACAGTGGGTGATTGCAAACTTCCTGTCAGCAGCCTTTGCTGCTGCCAGCTTCCTGGGTTCACACTAGCCCAGCCCCCCTCTACTTAGGTGAGCTTCCCTCTAATCAAGGCTCTCCACTCAGCCTGTATCGCTCTGTTTTGCTGCTTAGTTGGTGGACTGGGCCCGTCTGTCCTAATTCAGCCCTCTCAGAACCAAGGTGGGGAGTGCACCCCATCGCAGAGCCCAGTCTGGTAGGGGAGGTCTGAGCACGCTCACCAGATCAGGCTCTGCAACTGAGTTAGGCAGCAGAACCCCTCTCTTCCCCCAGCTCATGCATCATACTGGGGTTAGGCTTCCAGATGTCTGACATGTGGCTGCAGTGCGAGTGCACAGAGGTAGAAACGTAGGCACCTAGGGAACTCTTACTGCAAAAATATAGGTGCTTAGTGATTATTTTAGGAGCCTACAGGGTTTGGGGGCATTTGAGCAGCAGTTTTGTGAATTCCCATGGGGCCTGATGCTGGGATTTAGGTGCCTGAAGTGGTCGTTAGCTCCTTTTGTGAATCTAGCCCTAGATTTACTGCAGCTTTTCTTGACTTGCATTTCTACTCTGCACTACACCTGCACTGCATATGCTATGCAGCAACTGTAAGGAAAACCACACCTCAGAGTCACAGAAAACATTACTTACTGCTCAGCAGTATATGAAAAATCATCATATCTTAAGAGAATTCTCCAGAATGGGGAGCTACCACTTTGTAACTGGAAGGGACTGCAGGAAAAGTTACCCCAGAGCCAGAAACTGCACCAAGTGAAATCCAAATGACGAACAGTTAAAATAACTTCCCATTCGCAAATGCCAATTGGGAGAAAGCAGTTTGATGTTTAAGCCACAGAATTTCAAGTTGCCCGGGAGGATCGGTACAGTAGAGACAAAAACAGACTTAGACTATTCATTCAAATTCAAATGAAATAACTTACCAAGAAAATTCTTGTTGAGGAGGAGGGATCCAGCTCCATCCCAGTAACGATCTACCAGCTCCAGGAGCTGCTGTAGGACAACAGCAACATGTGATGCTTTCTCAGTCCTTTTGGGACTTTGACTTTCTGTGAAACTTGTATCATTGCTCAGATCATTGGGAACAGTCTAAGGACAAAAAAGGCAAACCCAGCTGTTTGTTTTTCCAGATAAATTATGCAATAGCTTTGCAAGCACCTAACTTATGTGCATAAACCAGGTATTTGTGCATGCATATTTCCAACTGGCATAGAACTGGCCAGGTGCACAGGAAGATACCTGATTTGTGTGAGAATATAAGCTTTGGGCACCTGAATTTACATGCACAATTGCATGAGTTTCATTTTGTAAAGGCCACCTGTACATAAAGATACATACAATCTAAATAAATCACATGGGCTTTAAAAATGTAAAGAGAAGAGAATTTTTCCTCTTTGTATTAAGGAATAAAACCCCTTTGAAGTTGTATGCTGCACAGAGGTACTACAATAAGATGGGTACCAAGAAAGAGACTACAGGGACCATGTAGCTTCTCCTCCTGTATAATGCAAGCTAGAGAATTTCACACAGTAACTCACTCATCATCTCAGGAGCGTATGTTTTAGAAAGATACCTGATCTTGATTTAAAGACTTCAAGTGCTGGACAATCCAACACATTCCTTGGGAAGCTGTTCCGGTGGTTAATTACACTTGTTCAAAATTTGTGTCTATTTCCAAGTTGAATTTGTCTCGCTTCAACTTCCAGCCATTGGTTTCTGCTTGATTAACAAGGGGTCTCTACTATTTTTCTTCCCGTTCAGGGATTTGCAATCAAGTAGCCTCCTAATCTTTTCCATAAGCTAAATAGACTGAGCTCCGTGAGTCTCTCATTTCCAGTATTTGTATCAATCTCTTGGTTCTTCTAAGCCCTTTCCAATTTTTCAACATCCCTTTTCAAATGTGGACACTAGAACTGGATGCTGTGTGTGAAATCCTGGCTCCACTGAAGTCAGTAGTAGTTCTGCCATATACTTAAATGAAGCCAGAATTTCACACAGTTTTCCAGTAAAGGTCTCACTAAGGCTTCTTACAGGATTAATATAATCCTCCTACTTGATATTTCTCTCTTTATACATCAAAGAATTGCATTAGCCCTCCGAAAACATCACACTGGGAGCTCACATACAGTTGGTTTCCACCAGCCATGACCCTTAAATCCTTTTCAGAGTCACCACGTTCCAGGACACAGTCTCCCAACCTGCAAGTGTGACCTACCTTTGTCCTACCTGTCTGACCTTGTGTTTGGCCATATTAAAACGTATGTTTGGTTGTGCCCAGTTTACTAAGTGACCCAGATTGCTCATCACTAATTATCATTAATGATCCCCCAAGCAATATTTGTGTCATCTACATGCTTTATAAACAATGGTTTTATGTTTCCTTTCAAGAGCCCTGAGATAAAGGAATTCCCAGCCTGTTCTCTTAGAACCTCAGAAAATTTACCATGGGGCACATTCTCCACTGCATCATAGGAGTGTGACCTGCTGGTACAATTCCATTGGCTTCCATGGAATTATGAGTAAAATTAGTATAATGCAGTGGCAAATTAGTCCCAGTGTTAAGGTATATGGAACTAAGAAGACACAAGAGAGTAGACACAGGCCAAAACTCTATCCTTAGGAATTCACAAAATGCATACAGTGGGAATCAGGACTAGTGTACAATGTTGGCATAAAGTCCCTGCTTGTGTTGTTCTGATCCCTAGAGTTTTAAGGCCAGGAGGGACCACTGGATCATCTGGTCTGGCCTCCTGTATATCACAGACCATTACATTTCACCAAGCTACCCCATAGTGAGCCCAATAACTTAGGTTTGGCTAAAGCAGATCTTCCACAACGGCCATCAGTTTGTATCTGAGACATAGAGAGATGGAGAGTTGACCACCTCCCCTGGAAGTTTGTTCCAACAGTTAACCACCCTCAATGCTAAAAAATTGTGCCTAATTTCTAACCTGAGCATGTCTGGCTTCAGCTTCCAGCCACTGTTTCTTGTTCTGCCTTTCTCTGCTAGACAAAAGAGCCCTTTAGTTCCCAGGATATTTCTGGTGCTACACTGTGCACGCACTCAACTATGTATTCCACATTACAGCAACCTGAGGTGCTGAACAGCAGCAGGCTTAGGACAGCTAGTATGGTGCAATGTCATCACAATCACTCCTCCTTTTTGGTAGCCATGCCCCCTTCTCATCTACACTTATAACAAAAGAGGACATGTGATGTACAGCCTCTCCGACGTCTGTAGACCACTGCACGTTCACACTTGTGCTTGGGTGATAATCCCCAAACCGCTTAGAAAATGTTTATGTCCAACCTACGCTGCCAGTGTGGTGCAAAGTGGGCACAATAACTCCATCTCTAAGACTGGACATTCCATAGTAAGGTGATCCCAATGCTGCTGGGCTTGGACCCCCAACTCTGCAAGATCCTGGATTCAAAATTAAGTGCTGCTAGGTAGTGTCAGAGGAGGATCTATTGTTTACTCAAGTTGGGATACTGTTTTCTTAGAGTACCTTTTTCATGTTATCTTCCGTAACCCATTATAAGTAGCATTCTACAGTTTTGTAGTATTTAGAATCATACAAAAACATATCCACACCATAGCTCTTACAGCCATTTTCTGTTACAAATAGGCATAGTATAATGAGATGCCAATATAAATCGCCACTAATAGCAAATGCATTTCTGTACAGCAAAGAGGCTAAATAGTAAGACACTTGCCTCCTTATTTGACTCTTTAAAACAATGCTGAGGGGCCAGTGATGAATGCAGTCTGTCACTTTGTTTATACCCCATTTTAGAAGGGCTCATGCACCTGTTAGCTGCAGATTCGCTGTCTTTCCTAGGCATTGCAGATGGGAATGTTTTTCTCATTGTTGCTGGCTGTGAATGCTCAAGCAACGCTTCAGCTGATAAAAGTTGATGCCTTGATGTTAAATCACTGAAGCTGGTAGATAATGTAGAAAAACGAGTGGCTAACAGAGCAGGGTCACTGGTTAGGTGTGTATTGGTGTTCAGATCTAGGGGAAGGAAAACAGGAATGCAGATTAACCATCTCAGACATTTTTATCCTGCTTCCCCCTTGTATCTTTCGGTGTTCTCCTCCAAGCAGTAACTCACATATGCTTATCAGTAAAGGAAGGACTATGATTCTAACAAAGTTTCAAAGGGGTCATTCATATAAAACAAAAGCAAACCCAAAACACTGAGCGACTGTGTTTCTGGGAAGAGCATAGAGGAGAAACAAAACAGCTGGAGCGGTGGATAGATGTAGGCCAGGTTGAGTGAATATGTTCAGACCCGCCCAAAGATCAATGATCTGCAATGTGATATAGAACCAACATTTTTACACTATGTCAAAAATAATCTAATTAAACAAATATTAATTCAATTTTAGGCAAAATGTGGGAGATGCATCACTTTGCAGACATCTTGTCTGAAAGGAGGGTGTAGTCTTATGAAGCTGGCTGTGGAAAAGAGAGACGGGTCTACATGAAAACCTTTGATAGATATGTTCCCTTAAAAAAAGTCTTAGTAAGTTTAGCCAATGGAGATTGATTATGCTTCAAGATTCTAGCCTCCACCCCCTTCATGCACAGGAAGCACTGTATACACAAGCTGTAAGTGAAACAATCCATGCAAGAATTCCTAGTTATGTACACAACACTGTAAAAGAACTTGACACAAAATATTAATCATTGGAAACAAAAGACTTTTGTTATCCCCTCATTGTAAGTTGTTTAAAGGTACCAGACCAGGTAGCTGGTTATCCCTCACTATTGTTTTCTTTTGCAATGAAGCCGTTTGCAATAAATGTGAGAAACAGCCCTATGGTAAAGGGATCAAAATGCCTTCTGGATTATAACAGAAAATAGCTTTGTACATGCTGATGAGGTCTTGTTTTTGCAGGCACGAGAAACCCTGTTAAAATGATAGAACAATGGACTTTGGAATGTGGGCAGGTATCAGGGATTCCACATGAACTACAACAAATCTGAAATGGTGGGAACTACTGTTCCTCAAAGGGTCAAACCAAACTGTTGTCAGCTACGTACATTTAAATGGGTAAAGAAATCTTAAATATTTTTAAGTATGTTGTGGAGAAACATAAAAAGCATTACTGTCCGATGCAGAATAAAATAATAAAAGACTGGAAGAAATGGAAGAGCTATGACATTTCTTGGCTAAGTAGTGTAGCCATGATCATCATCTTGTCGTGTCCTCATATTGCTTCCCACCATGTCCATGCATGTGTGACTGCTAATCACTGCACTCTGCCAGATCACTGGAAGAGCATTTATTCTCAAGCTGCTGACATCACAGGAGATGCTTCATATTTTAAGGTTCTCTGCTACAGAAACAGGTATTGGGGCCAGAAAGATATAGCCCCACTTGAGCATCACATCTTGTAGCTTAAAGTCATTTATGCTTGTAGGAAGTGGGATAAACAATTGATAAATGGTAGGGTAGGAGATGATTGCATGCTGAGGACCGGTCATCTGTCCTCGACCATCGTGTCAAGATGCTTGATTGGAAAAATCAGCTTTCCAAGAAGAAGTGGCAGCTGCACAAGATGCGGGAGGAGGCGGATGCATTTTGTGATTTCTGCTCTTCTGTCTGGACAGGTCCTGGATACAAGGCATAAAAGCTGGATACCAGTGAGGATGCTGAGGGTGATACTGCTTTCTTTTTGTTGCTGGCATACAGATGCTCAGAGACTTAAGCGTTGCCCTTAAATATTTGAGACTATACAGCCTATCATCTGTTTTGTCTGAAAACAGCAAAGGACCCTCAGATGGGAGGCCTTAAATGATCTGTTGAGTTGACCCTCTGGAGGACGAGAGCCATGAACACCTCTCCATAGCAATGGCCAAAGCCTGAGCAGCAGAGTCATCCCCATCTAGACGGCCTGGAGAGCTGTCCTGGCCACTAATTCTCCCTCATCCACTATTGCAGCAGACTCCTGTTTCATTTCATCCAGTAGCCTGTTCTTCACCCTTAAAACATTTCCCACAAGGTAAAATCATAACGACCCAGCACAGCCTGCTGGTTGGCAATCCTAAGTTGTAAACTTCCTGTGGAATACATTTTTCTTCCAAATAGATCCAATTTTTTTGCCTCTTTTCCTTTGGGAGTTGATGTCTGGTGGCGCTCTCTCTCTCTCTCATTAGCAGCAGAGAATATGAGGCAGCCTCAAGAGATATGGGTATACAGATATCCAAACCCCGGCAAGGGGACACAGTACAGTAGGGGGCAGAGAAGATGGGATCTGCCCTAACACCTTGATGGGCTCAAGGATAGACTATTGATGGCAGGGCTACTCTACAGGGACCTGCCAAGGCTAAAATGTTCACCGATCTGTGTGACTTGCTCATCCCGGGTGCTAAAATGCCTAGTTACGGCTCTGATCGAATTAATTTCTTTTTTTATTGTTAGAAGGTAAGCTTTGTATTGCAATTATTGGAAAGGTGTGACCCCCCCTCCTACTCCTGGAGTTGTGGTACAGCAAAATATGGACTGTCCTTGTAATGGAAAAGCTTTCACATTAAGTACACATACAAGAGAAGCACCAAAAAGAGTATAGGTGTTTAGACATTTGATCACGCTTTTTAGTGTGGAGGAAAGCTCACCAGCGAAGAAGCCAGAATCTTTAGCCAGCTTCTTTGAATATTAACCTGATCCTCAATAAATAACATCTTATGCAGCATGTTAACATTTTATTGTAACTTTGCCTTAATAAAAAGAGGATGAAAGAAATCCACCTATGCTATTATATTAGGAATCTAAAAGAGGCTTCAATATGAATGATCTTGTGTTCAGGGCCCTGCAACTACTCAAATATAGACCACACAACAGACCTAGAATCAGCCAATGACATAGGGGATAGAGAGGTAAAATCAAGGTCCTGTCTACTCCACAAATAAAATTGTCAGGGCGGCTGGTTAAAACTTATTTTTTAATTAACATGGTTTGAAGTCGTAATGTACATTGGCCCTTCACTGTGTTTGTCCAGATCAGGCTTTAGTCTGATTATGAGATTCTTCTGCTATCTGGAACTCTATCTGCAATCAGTTTAGGGGACAACAGAGTTATAACCATGCTCCCTGATGTAGTTTTATCAAATACTCCAACAGCTATGTGGGTGAAGCCAGACAATCACTACGCTCTCAAATGAACTCACACAGAAAAGTGATAGACAAACACACCATATCACCCCTGGGCAAACACTTTACAAAATGATCACTGCACACCTGATCTTTCAATACTCATCCTCAAGGGAAACCTACATAACATCTTCAAAAGGTGAGCCTGGGAACTGAAGTTCATGCTGCTAGACAATAAGAGCCATGGACGTAACAGGAACACTGGTTTCATGGCTCATCACAAAACCCTGTAACACACACTTGCCAGCTAACCTTTTAATGGCCCACTTCAAACTCTGTTCATATAAACAAGCTAACCCTTATTGCCTACTCTATCTCTAGTGACTTCCTACAACACATTACCTCTTATGCTTAACTATCTGTCCCAACTTGTATTTAACTCAAACACTTTGATTTCTTTCCTCAGATCGAAGAAGAGTTTTGTGTAGTTTGAAAGCTTGTATCTTCCATAAGCAAAGCTGGTCCAACAAAAGATTACCTCACCTTTCTTGTCTCTCTCATATCCTGGAACGAACATGGCTTTTATTTGTAGGTTAGCAAGGGCCTAACATTCATTTGGTGGCCACAAAAGTAGGAACGGCAGTAAATACAATCCTCCCTGCCATGGCCTAAACCTCTCAAAAGGAAAACCATTAAGACAAGTAAGTGTGTCTTTACCTGAACTGAGTTTTAAGAGGCTTCGAGTGCTATTGTCCATCTCAGTGTGCTGTGTCAGTAAATCACTACTAGTGGACTGTGAAGTTGTCTTCATTTCATTAGCAACGCTTACACTTGAATCTCGGAAATTTGTACTTCTCTTATCTTTTTGAAGTCTCTTAAAGTCCTTGTTCTGAGGGGTGGAGGAAAGGTAGAGGTGGTCATAACTATCTAGACTAGTATCTCTGTGTGACTTGTATGGGTTCGTTTTGTTGGTGTCACTCAAATGAAGTCTCTTGGTTGAAGAAATGTCTTGGTTAAGGTAATAAGTATTAGGTTTTCCTATTATGTCCTTCTCAAGAGAGGAGTCTAAGGAATCATTTTCTGAAAAGGTCACCCGAAATCCTCCTCTTGTGAGTCCAGCTCTTATTTTGTCTGGGGAGCGCAGGGATGAACGCATTTGTGGTGGTGATGGAAGGGATCTGTATTCTGCCAAAAAACAAGCACAAACATAGGAGTAAAAATTGTGAAAACTGCAAAACATTCACCTAAACTTATTTTTACTCATATTCCAACCTCACACTTAAGTTGCCTGCATTTATAAGCTTCCTGTGAAGAACAACTGGCCCCCACAGAAAGAAATCATAAGAAAGCAGGCACTTGAATATAACGTCTTATGTTGTACACACTTATGAAAACATACATTAGAGATGGAAACCATCCATTTGATCTCAGCTATCCCTTCTCCTACAAGAACCAATTCAGGATTATTCCTTACAACATATTCCCCGGTGCTTGAAAAATTCCAGTATTAAATGTCTCAAATGATGGGGCTTCCGCCATTTCTCTTAAGTGCCACATTTGGATGCCCTGTCACCATTCACAATCGTGCTTTTTGTAATGTTCATTGCCCCAAGAAATCTCCAACAACTTTCAAACAGTGGAAATTCAAAGAGAGTCACATACTTCTCGAGTGGACGTTGCAAGATCCAGTGCTAATGGCTTTGCAGTTTTAACTCTTTTGCTGGGACAAGTGAAGGGTGTGAGAGCTGAGACAACTTGGCAAGAGAGGACCCTGTGCAGTGGGAAGCATTGGTGAGCTGGCAGGGGACCTACGACGGAGAGGTCACTATCCAGCTGAACCAGTATCGATCTCTGCAGTTGTTCTTGTGAGCAGAGAGCAAAGTAGCACTTGAGAAAATCCTTCAGCAGGAAAATCCAGTCCTTGCTCTTCTGAGCTACGGACATCACCAACAGGGAGTGCTGGATATCGCCTAGCACAATTCCTGATTGGAAGACAACTCAGAACTGCTGTTCCAACTCTGGAAAAGAATCTATCTCCAAAGTGGCCAGACACAAAGAGTAGCCAAATCAGACAAGAAGTAAAAACAGCTTACGAAAACTTTTACAACAGATGATGCTCAGCTAGACCAGACAGTTCTCTAAAACTTGGTGCCCACGTTTGTGTCAAATTGGATAGCCAATGACAGCAGTCAGAAAGAAAAAATAATTCAATGTAGGGCCGGCCCCAGGCCAAAGGGCACCCCAGGCAAGGAACATCTTTGGCGCCCCCCCTCATTTATTAAACTTTTTAATACCTTATTTTTTATTGCATTTGTAGCCCATTTGATTATTTTGATGCATGATTTGCATGCATGATTTATCAGTCATATAAGACAATAAATTTGCACGCTAGGCTAGTATCTGTAAATTTGTATTTATTCATGCTAACAACAAAAACAGCACCTCAAGCTCAGTGCCCCCCCAACCCCAGCCCCCCAGGCAGTTGTCTGGGTCACCTGCCCCTAAATCCGGCCCTGATCATACGTGATTGAGACCAACAGTGGAGAGTTCAACAGAAGCTATCAACATCTATTGTTCCTCAGAAAGAGCAATCAGAGCAAAATCTAAGGATGACAGATGCAGAAGAAGATTCAAGAATTCTGAACTGACCTCTGCTGGTCGTTGCAACTAATGGACTGCCAGATGATCACGTTGTTATATGTTGTTACTAGTGTAATTAGAAAACCAGTACAGAGAGAGTACCAATTCAGAGATACTTAACAGATTGAGCTGTACTGAACTTCAGTGATAGGGTGATAGTGTATGTTAAGTAAATGGTAGAAATGTAAACCTTAGGAGATGTACAGTAACTCCTCACTTAACGTTGTAGTTCTGTTCCTGAAAAATGCGACTTTAAGCAAAACCGTGCTAAGCAAATCCAATTTCCCCATAAGAATTAATGTAAATGAAGGGGTTAGGGTTCAGGGAATTTTTTTTTCCCCAGACAAAAGGCTATATTTTTTACACACACACACACACACACACACACACACACACACACACACACACACACACACACACACACACACACACACACACACACTTTTAAACAAACAATTTAATATTGGTACACAGTGATGATTGTGAAGCTTGGTTGAGGTGGAGGAGTCAGAGGGTGGGATAGTTCCCTTACTGCTAAACGATGAACTAGCAATTGGCTGAGCTCTCAACGGTTAATACTTTCTCTCTACAGAAGGCAGCAGGAATGGAGGGAGATATGCGCATTTCCCTTAAGTACACTGCCTTGTTAATTAGTTCTGCTTGCTGAGACAGCAGCTGCTGCAAGCTCCCTCCGTGTCCTAAGCCCTGTTGTGTCCCCCCTGCTCTATGGAAAATGGGGTAAGTGGAGTGAAGGAGCCGGGGGGGGGGAGGGGGACACCCTGACATTAGCCCCAATCTGACATTAGCCTCAATCTTCCTTCCCTCCCCCCCCCCGCACAGCAAGCAGGAGTTGCGGGGAGCAACTCCAAGGCAGAGGGCAGGAGCAGCACATGGCAGTGGAGAGAGGGAATCAGCTGAACTACAGGCACCTGCTGCACAGGGAACTTAAGGGAGTGGGGAGCTGATAGGGGGCTGCCGGTTCACCAATCCCCCGCCCAGCTAGCTGCAACGGGCTGCTCTTCCTGCAAGCAGTAGACAAAGCAGGCAGCTATCAAAGGACGTTAGAAGGGAGCATTACACAACTTTAAAGAGCATGTTCCCTAATTGATCAGCAACGTAACAATGAAACAATGTTAACGGGGACAACTTTAAGTGAGGAGTTACTGAAACTAATGGAATACTTAACTGTATTATACTGTTCAGCCACTAGATGGTGCTGTGTGCAATATACCTTATTTAAGCTAACCTCAGCCATACCAGATAGAACAGTAAAGGAACCTATAGTGACCATACGTGGTGTGTATTACTGAGCAGGAAGCGCTGTGGTCAGTCCAAACCTGGTTCAGAATCCTGACCTGTTTGTAGTAGCCCTTCAGCCTATTGTGTACAGGAAATACATGACAACTATATTCAGAGCACTACTTCTACTGGCACAGTCAATGAACAGATTCATAGATCCCAAGGCCAGAAGGGACCACTATGATCATCTAGTCTGATGTCCTGGGCAGCACAGGCCAGAGGATTTCCTGGAATTAGTTCCTGTTTGTACAAGAACAGATCTTTTAGAAAAGCATCCAATCTGGATTTAAAATTTGCCAGTGATAGAGATTCCACCATAAGCATTGATAAATTGTTCCAGTGTCAATATTAGATTCAGTAGTGCAGCAGGATGAATTTGAAAGAGAATTAAAGGATTATTATTGATGTAGGAAAGAATTAAAAGTCCCAGTGTTGAAAGAAAAATGAAGATTGAAGCATTTACCATCTTCCAGGTGACTGTGATTCAGCAACTGTTTTCCTGCCACTTCTTCCAGCTGAAAAATATTTGAAACATCAGATCATGCACTTCGTACTGATATAGAGGGTCCGAGTCATCCATTTATTAAAAGAAAATTTGAAAATGTGAAGCCTTGTGCTCCCTGAGTGAAAGGATTGCAACAGACAGGCTTTCTATGGCTACAGAAGCCACACTGATAACAAATTAGGTGCAGAACACAAGAGTGCAGGCTTGAACACAAATTTAAATGAAGCTTTTCAAACATGAAGTCACTAGCACCAGGAATTCAAACCCACAGTATGTCCGCTTCACTGGAAGTCTGCATTAAGGTTAAGAATTTAAACACAAACAACAGGACAATCAAAAGTAAAGATTCCTACACCAAGGGGAACTAGGTCACACTGATGTCTGAAGTATTCTACATACTTATTTATGCTTTTAAGCTGATTGCTGTAGGTACAATGAATCAGAGCATAGCCTCAGCTCAAGTAGCCCAAAGAGGATGGAAAATGGAGTTTCCCCTTGTGTATGGGAGTCCCCAGGTGGTGGTGGCAAGCCAGCGTGGAGGTACACCATCAAATCTTGCCAATATGGAGCACATGGGGAGAGCTAACAGCATGGCTAGAGCATGCGCCTCACCAACAAATTTGGGGCAATTATTACCACATTAGAGCAAGCCATTCAGTGTGCCCTGGGATCAAGCTGTCTCAGGACAGGTGATCGAAAGCACCAACTGGAGTTCTGGGACATCTGAGCTGGCCTAATATGTGGACACCTTATTGTAGCTGTAGGAACCATAACTATGAATTTCTTGACTACTGTGCATTTCAATTCCCAATCTTGAGGCTCTATTCATAAAGATTTTTGCACTGAACTTCATGTGCTTTTTAAATGATGTTAAAGTAAAAGGAAAAAGCTAAGCTAATCTATACTATCCAGCCAATCTCCGCCCATGTTATACACAGCCACTGAGGAAGGAAGGCAAAAAAAATTAAAGCATCACCAAAAATAGATACAAATCACTTAAAGAAGAGCAAGCAATGTGCAAGCATAGTGTTAGTGCTTAAACAACAACTCAAGAGTGTCTTACTTGGGTTCCCAGCATGTTGCTGCATTGTTTATTCTCTTTAGCTGAACTGCTGGCCTGTACTGCAGAAGCAGATGAAGCATTTAGTGTGGAATCCATTGCTTCACATTTTAACAGAAGCTTATGAGTTAACTGCTTTTGGCTTGACTCTGTTAAAGAGAAAATAATTAGAAGCCATGACTTAACATTGTAGAGGTAACTAGAAAGCGGTTGCTTTATTATGGGAGAAGGGTCGATTCTCAGAAAGAACCGCCTGATCATTAGCAATCTTCAAAAGCTCTCCCTAAAAAACATGTACTGTGCACATAGTGAGTGCGCAAATGACTGGGCCTTCGAGAGACAGCTCGAACAGGAGGCCAAAGGTCCTTGAAGTCCTGAGCTGCCAGTGACCAAAAAGGAAATGAAAATGGTTGGGAGTGCATTCTTTTTTAATACTCTTCAGGCTCAAATATTTGTACTCACAAGGGGCACCTGCAGAACCCCAACAATCACTCCTTTAGAGAAGATTCCAACCTAGCAGCATGGGGGATGCACACAACCCAAAGTGTGGATCTACACAGCCAAATCTCAAAGGCAGTGCGCTTTAGTTTTTCTACATGGACTGTAGTCAGTAGCTGAACTTTTTCCTTTTAAAGAGATGCTAATTATTGAGTGATTTCCAAAATTAGTCAGAATAAAACACGAGGCTTTGCTTCCTCCTGTATTTTCAATACCTGCATATTTCCAACTTTGTATACAAGCCTACTATACATCTTTATATTTGCTACATTAATTGGTAAGAAGCAACTTACCAGTTTCATTTCTGCTGCTATCAATATCCAAACTAGGTCCTGAAGAAGTCCCTTTATCTACTGCATAGTTCTTCATTGTATTCTCCCTACAGCTGCAACCGAAAAGAGATTTACCAGGGTTAGGTGTGGAGTAATATGAGTAAGAGTGGCAGGATCGGGCCCTGCAACTGTACCCAAAGGTAACAGAATTTTAATATCCTGTTTACACTCCTTTTCTCCCTCAAAATGTCATTTCCTACCAGTTACATTTTACAAAGAATACTCCCACTCTCTGGATGCAGGTACAGACAAGAAGAATATGACTGGTTTAAAGGGCATGCCATAGATACCAAAAGTCTCTGATCTACCACGTTCTCTTCTACCAAAATCCACTTCTACCACTGTCTATCCCAGCATAGAAAAGTGACAATTTTCTTAGGGCTGATCTACGCAAACATTTAGCTCCTGGCAATCTGGGGTGTAAATCTATCCCCCCAATACTTAGAGTGCTTTGATCCAGTCCTGTTTCAAAGTGGGGTAGATCAAAGCACACTAAGGAACTGTTAGTGTGCATCAGCAGGGTCCACAGTTCCTTAGTGTGCTTTCATCACCTGCTTTGCAACTGGACTAGATCAAAGTACACTAAGGAACTGCTAATGCTTGTCTACATAGTGCATTAGCTGGGGTATAAATTCTAGCACACACAAGCATGGTGCATACTAACTGGCTGTGTGGACCCCCCGGCATGCACTAAAAGTTCCCTAAGTGCACATGGACATAGTACTATTCAAAATGGGACTACATCATCATGCACTAAGGAACTTTTAAGTATCAGGGGGTAGCCATGTTAGTCTGTATCCACAAAAACAATAAGGAGTCCGGTGGCACCTTAAAGACTAACAGATGTATTTGGGCATAAGCTTTCATGGGTAAAGAACCTCTCAGATGCATCTGAAGAAGTGCTTTTTTTTACCCACGAAAGCTTATGCCCAAATAAATCTGTTAGTCTTTAAGGCATCACCGGACTCCTTGTTGTTTTTAAGGAACTTTTTACTGAGTGCCATCAGGGCCGTTATGGCCAGTTCATGTGCGACACTCTGGGGCACGGTACAATTCACACCCCCGCTAGTGCACTTTAATGCACCATATAGACAAGCCCTCAGTGGGCATCAGCAGGCTCCGTATGGAAAGTTAGTGTGCAACATGTTAGCATGGGTAGATTCATGCCCCCAGCTTGCTGCGAACTACATGGTCATGTATACAAGCCCTTATAACAACTTAAAATGGATTCAGATCGGATGGTCTAATATTGCTTCCATTGAAGACAATGGTAAAACAGCCAGTCCTGGAAGTGGCTGAGATCTCTAATTTTTCCCTGAAGACAGTGGGAGTTGGGAAACAATCATCACTGTTCAGGAGGCACTCAGAACCTCCTGGGATGGGGAACACAATGAGTTTAGTCAGACAGGGCAGAAAAATATGCTGAATATATCTCAGGGTTCAGGTACTCTATCCTCTCTCTGTATTGTTTCAGCTATGTAAATTCGATCAATATTTTGTTAACATATTTGCAAGGAGTTATTGGTATTGTCATAGCATTCTTTCTCAAATCTGAACCTTAGAGTTCAGGAATGAGATACTAGCATGAATTTCCCTAAGCTTAATTACCAGATTAGATTTGATAGGCTGCCACCACCCAAAAATATAGTGTTTTGGGGCACTCTGACCTCCCCAACCTTCCCTAGGGACCCCAAGAACCCAGATCCCTTGGGTTCTTAAAACAAGGAGAAATAAACCATTCCCCCACGTTCCCCCGCTCCGAACTTCCCTCCCTGGGCTATCCTGAGATACTGATCTAACCTCTTAAATCACCATACAGAGAAGCATCTCCCTTCCCTTCCACAAAGAGGCAAACAGATTCAAGGAAAACAGAGAGAGATTTTCTCTCTCCCCCTCCCGTCTCCCCACCCGTCCTGGTGAGTTATCCCAATCCCCTGGGATAAAACAAGGGAAACAGAGAAAAAAACAATCAATCAGGTTCTCTAAAAAGAAATCTTTTAATAAAAGAAAGGAAAAAGTAAAGAATTATCTCTGTAACTTCAAGATGTAAATATACAGGGTCCTATAGCTTACAGACACCAGAAAGAGACTTTCCCCCCAGTACTAATACAAATCAAAATATTCCCAGCAACTACACATATAAAAGTTAACCAGCCAGATCCACAAATGCAAATAGAATAAAACAATTAAAAAGCCTAAACCGCCTGTTTTACCTACTACATGAAAAGAAACTTAGAGAGCCTGTAGTAATGTCTGGTCTCTCTCAGACCCTCCGAGAGCAGAAAAAAGAACAAAGAACTCACACCCAAACTTCCCTCCACCCGAATTTAAAAGTATCTTGTCTTCTGATTGGTCTTCTGGTCAGGTGTCCAGTTTCCTGCTTGTAACCCTTTACAGGTATAAGAAACATTAACCCTTAACACTCTGTTTATGACAGGTATGTAAATAGATTTTCAAGACTTGTATATGCCAGTCTGGAGCAGAGCCCTCTGCAGCATTTAAAATATTGTTGATTGTTACTTTGGTGAAGCAAGGAGAGAGAAGTACTATGAATAATGCTGTATGTTGAGTGGAAAAAGGAAGTCCCTAGCACTGTTGTATTTGGGTCCATTACAGAAGTTGTGCTGCAGGCAGAGTTGCTTTATACTTGTGAAAACTCAGTGGCCATGTTGTATAAAATTACAATCACTGAACAGACTGGTCTCTGTGTTTGAGTCTTTGGCTTTAATAAGATGAATATTCAACAGTTATACTACAGCTGAGAACAATGAGAAGCAGTGGCCATTATTGCTAAGGGAAATCTAAATTTTTTTCTTATAAGACCTGGGGAAATGGCAACTAATTATTTAAGGGCAGCCTGAGGCAACAAGCCTATAGAGAACAATGGGAGATGGGAGCCATTTTGTAAATGGACAATTCTTTGTGAGTGTCTCCGAAACAGAAGATTCATTGACTGAGTCTCTGCTGACAAATACATTTTCTTTTATGAAAAATGGCAAAAATTCCCTTAACTCAACAAGTTTTCCCCAAAACTACCTGTTGTCTCACATATGCTCAATTTTTTCCTCATAATTTTGGTGTAGATAGTCAACATTGGTTTAAAGATGCACACTAGACCCGATTTTCAGAAGTATTCTGCACTCACAACTGGGACCCAATTTTCAGAAGTGCTCAGTAGCCAGCAGCTCCCAATGAGAACAGTAGGAGCAGTCAGGTGCTGAGGTCTTTTAGAAATGTGGCCCATCAACAATAAACTGTTAACCCCCCTGCCAAATTTTAGTCAGAGATTAATTCAAAAAACACTTGCATTAGAAATTTATGATAAGCTAAAAAACCTACACAAAAAATTAAAAGGATATGAATTATCATGGTGTAAAATTTCATACAGAAAGACAACTACACGAAGAGACAAACAGAAATGGATCCCCCATTTTAAGCCTATTTCAGCATGGAATTGCATTTATTGAGACATGACAAGCACTTGCATGTCTGGTGTTAATAAGACATTGCAAAATACTGCTGGCCCCATTTTTAAAAGAGCTCAGGTCCTATTTAGGCACCCAGCTGAAGCAGCCAGATTTTCGAAGGGAGAAAATCCTGCCACTTGAGTTAGCCACCTAAGAGGAATCTGGGTTCTTTTCAATAGCTTGCCCTTTATATTCAGAGAAATTATATACTTGGGTGTGCCAGTTAATCATGTTGCCTGTTACCTTTCGTAGCATAACCCAAAGCAATATATTTTGTAGTGCAAGTACAACTTATGGTGCTGTATTTATAAAACAAAGAACTAGGACCATTTAGCAGAAAGCTGAGTTGAATAATACAAAACCCTATGAATTAGCAAATTGACACAAAGCAAAGAAAGACAGATTTCTCAATGATATAGCTAAAGTGTGTTCCATAATATTCCCTTCTATTGTAGCGCTTAGTCACTTTTTAGATAATCAGTTGAACAGATTTTAGGCAGAACAATAAAGTACTGATCATTGTTTACAGCCCATGATTTCTACAGCAGGTAATTCCAAGAGATAGTAACTATTTACCATCAGGACCAAACTGAAGTCAGTGGAGTGCCATCTGCTTACCCAAAGCTGAATTTGGCCCAGAGACTCATAGGTATGTCTACACAGGGATAAAAGTGGACGGTTTGTTATATTTATTTCCAGGGACTTTGTCTACATGGCAAAGGAACCTCAAGTCGCTACGTAGGGTACTACCAATTAAATACAAAACAAACATGCTTACCTTACGCTTTCTTTTTCAGAAAATAAACTCTCCTCTTTTCTCTTGAGGCCAAAATGCAATATGGCAGCTTTTCGTTCACTCTCCCTAACTATTCTGTCATCTAAAAAGAGGAAAGATTATTTGAACATTTGTAGATTTCTTTTTGCATATAAGCACACTAGTGTTACAGTATAGCCCTGACGACTGTTATCACAAGTGTAAGCAAAAACAGACTCTAGAAATTGCCACAGCAACAGCCTGTATACTGCATAACCACAACTCGGGAAAGTAAAATATTAACATTTAAAGCCTTTCCCACACCAGGTGAAATTCCATTAACTATTAGAAAACTGATAACAGATTAACCTAACCCAAGATTAAAGATATATATAACCCCATTTGGAATGTATGGGACAGTTTCACAGTACAGCTGCTAATATTATTACAAAAGTATTTCCATATGAATACTCAGTGTATCAATTTATTAGCAAGTTAATTCAAGATCAGAAGGGAATTAATTTCTAAGATTCTGATAAATTGTTTATTACTCATTGCCCAAATTTGTGTATTTAGTGTCACCAAGAAACGTAAGATGAATGCACTGAATTTTTTTGTTTGTGGGAGTGGTAGCAAGTGTTTAAATTACGATTACATAAAGAACTCCACTCTACCCTCCCTCCCCCTTTCAATTACTTATGACTCTCTTAAACTTATGCTTTCAGGCTGTAATTTTCAGACATTACGCTAACGTGTGCTATATACACTTAAGATAGCTCTGCCAAGCTAGCCTAGCTCAATTAAAAGGAGCCACACTGCAAAGTAACACACAAGTTGCTGTGTCCACAGAGCTGAAGCTTCACTCACTCATGTCTGGAGCTAAGGATTTGCCTATGTGGTACGGTAATGCGCTCTATGGACGTGTGATTTCTAAAGCGCACTAACATGTAGCACATTATTTGGGCTGCACAGGCCCTGCTGGTGGGCTTTAGCGTAGTGCTGCCTGAAATAGTATTACATTAAGATGCATTATGGAACTTTTAGTGTGCACCTGCATTGTCTACACAGATCAATTGATGCACAATACATTAGTGCGCTTTAGAAATCACAATCCCATAGAGTGCATCACCCCATCATGTAGTCAAGCCCTTAGACGTCAGTGGCCATATTCCAAGGTTCTTTGCACTGCAGTAAGCTGATGGTGGTGGTTTTGGCACCAGACAAAAACCTGTGGCTAGAGAGATGTTTGTGGGGTTAAGGGCAGAACATTGGAAGTGGAGGCTACTGGAAGAGTTAGAGCACAAGCAGTGGGGCCTAGCAGCCTCCAGCCTTTTGGAGTGAAAGTTCTATCAACTCAAGATGGAAAGAAGTTACAGTTTGCTCCCCTTCCTGTCACTGGGTGTGCTGTCTCCAGATCACATCCTGTGACTAGTAAACAGAGATCTCACCTTTCCCCAGCACGTAAACTCCATGTCAGAGTTCTAGGCTGAAACATGGAGATCTCTGACTAAAAGATACATTAGCTGCTGGGACTCTCAGTGGTGTTCTAGACTAGGGGTGGGAGTAAGTAATACAGCATGTACTGTGCACATTACTAGCACTTTGGGGTGCTTCTGTAGCTCATAAGTACCCAGGAACATTTTGCCCAATAATGCTGAAATTATCACTTCATTGTCCCTTCATTCATTCATAAATTTATATCAGCACACATGAGTAGGCACCACTCCACGATAAACAATCAGCAGGTCTGAAGAAGACAAAATGCAAGTCTCTTAAGCTACCGAAAGGCCCATCAATGGAACCTCTGTTCCTTAGCAAAACTCCAATCCCTGTTACATTAAGCCAAAGATTTTCAAATAGCTTCCCAATTCAATAAGTCTTTTAGTCTATGTTATGAAGCTTTCCAGACTCTGGCTCTGGCTGACCACTGGAGGGAAATGCCCAGAGATGTGGCTCTCCATGGAGAATACCCCCCTACACACCACAAACAGTCTAACCCAAGGAACCAAGAAGATTGTAAGTCTTGCAATAGTATATATTAGAGGGAGATCTCCCAGATGAAAGAGTCCCATTCCGGGCTTTAAAGACCATAACTAACACCCTGAATTGCACTCAGAGAATAATCCGATAGCCCAGTACAGAGCACTGGTGTTACATGCTCAGCAGCTAACCCTCCTTAAGAAGTGTGTTACACAGTATTCTGCACGAGTTGAAATCTTCAGGTATTTTTCAAGGACAGCCAGAAGCAGAGCACATTTTCGTCACTTGGCTAGGCATGTGATGAGCTGAGATGTCCCTCTTTCTCCCTGTTCTTATTCCCTTACTCTTCTTAACTCCTCTTTGTCCCCCTACCTCACCCCACTTAAAATAAATAGCTCAACAACAACAACATGTAACTTACACAAAATCGAGCATTCATTGGTTTATATGTTATAGCCCCATCCCCATCCCTTCATTTGTTTAGGTCTTTTAAATTCTAAGCCCTCCAGGGCAGAAACAGTTTATGTCTGCAGGACCCAACACAATGCGTCCCAAATCCCCCAATATGCTACAGAACTACCTGAGCCAATTTGATGTTGTTACAGAGACTGAGAGACCCCAGATGAATATAATAAAATCAGTGCAGACATTGGTTATAGGGTGACTGACTCTTTAAGAGGGAGCAGGGCCAGTGTACCTGTGCTGCACCAGCTGACCCAGGGCTGGTCTACCCTTAAAACACTGCACAAGGGCAGCTGTGCTGCTCTAGTGCTTCAGTGACGATGCTACCTATGCCGACAGGAGGACTTCTTCCATCAGCATAGATACTCTATCTCCCCCAGAGGTGGTAGCTTTGTCAATGGGAGAAGCTCTGCCATCAACATAGCACTGTCTACACCAGGGGTTAGGTTGGAATACCTTATAGCAACCTAATTTCTTAGTGCAGACCTGGCCCCGGATTAGGCTTTAAAGGAGGGCCCTTGACCTGGGGAAGTAAGAAAGACCTGATGAGTCAGAACTAGGAAGCCAGGTTTCCAGAGTCCCTCGGGAGAGGAGGCAGAATGAGTGCCTGAAAGGTAAAGAGAAAATATCCCCTGGGACTTATAGCCCAGCGTGAACTGCAGAACTGTGTTTGTTTAAGTTTGGGACAATAAAGCCATCTAAAAGAGACTCTGGGTGTGTGTGGCAATGGATCCTTTGCAGGCTGGGGAGAAGCCTGGCCTCGTTACAACATTGAAATCGATGTCCACAGCAAAACACCTGATGATTCCAAAGCCAGGCCTATAAAGATCTAAGTCAAGGTGGGGAGGAATTCAAGGGAGCAGAGTATTGCTGTTCATTACTATGGTTCCAACAGAGATTTTAAGCTAGGATCTAAATACCAATAGTTAATTTTTCAAGTGTGCCTCTGAATTAGGAGCTTAACTTCCACTGACTTTGAATATGGTCTAGGCTTTCTTGTGCTGGAATCACTTTTGAAAAGAGACTGAGGCCTGGTCTATGCTACAGGATTAGGTTGACATAAGCTGCCTTATGTCGCCGTAGCTGTGGAAGGGTCTTCACTTAAATTTGGCTCTCGCCGACATAAGTGCCTCTCTATGCTGATGTAGTAACACCACCATCCCAAGCGGCACAGAGTCACAGTTGATGTAATTAGGTGGCTGCAGTGGCAGTGTAGAGGCTGCATTACTTACAACTGTTACAGCAGCCATCCCACAATGCCCCACGCTGACAATACAACTGATAACAAGCGCTCCTGGTGAGGACGCAACTACTATTGCAAGGAGCCAAGCGTGTGTGCACACCAGTGATTTAATAACTGTGGTGTCTGTATGCTGACTTAAGTTAGGTTGACAAAGTTTTGTCATGTGGACATGGCCCAAGTTACTAAAGGCTCTTTAAAATTTTAGCCCAAGTATACGTACTTACCTTAGTCCATTTTGGGGGTTGGAGTGCCTCATACATGCTAAGATAGGGGCAGAATTATTAGCCACACTTCTCCCTGACTCATAGTCGCTGTGCACTGAATCGAGTATTCAAACGGAGAAAGGCTTGCCAGCACAGGGCATACTTCACTTTACAGTCTACTGCCATGGCAACAGCCTGCGAAGTCAGACATACTGCTTTGACTTCAGCTCTTTCACATGGATTCTGTAGTGAAGTCATAAACCTGCTTTTAGCTTCAGTTATTTCCATAGCAACAGACTGCAACGTGATAAATTCAGGACAAAGACTTAATTCTAGATCGAGCATAAAGTGATGCTGGGGTCTAATCAAGTACCTTCAAACAGTTGGAAAAACACAGAATTATAAAAAATTAAACTGGAAAGCAGCTCTGCACAGGCTGTAGAAACAGTCCTTACACACAGCAGAAAAGATTGTAGACAAGGGCTGAGCCTTTAAGAAGCAACACAGCAATAAACAACTTTGTGGCTGAGTCAGCATTACTAGGAATGCCTTATGTTTTTTAATTTGCTACGCTGAGGATTTAAATTTGTAGTTGTACATTTGTAAAGTTACATTTATACAATTGTTCGTTTTGATTTTCTAAGAAAAGGAAAAATACTGAGCTGTTAAACTTGAAGAGCTTGTAAGTTCTCTGAACCACAACTATGGGAACGGTAGAGATTACCGGTTTTGCCAGCTTTACCTGCAGAACTTGGAAGAACCACAATTTGCATGATTATAAACTCAGCAAGAAGGCAGGAGCCTGAGGAGCTGACAAACGACATGGGAGAAATCCTCCTCCTTCCCATGGTGCGTTTGAACTGCCACAACAGTTTATGACACTGATCCAGTAATAACAGATTTCTGCTATTGAATACCTTTTCTTCAGCATTCAACAGTAATATCTCTCACCCAGTTTTTCCAGGGCTTGTAGCGTGTAGACAGCGAACAGTCTATAATCTGATTCTTTTCTGGTAACGGGGTTGAGGCGCAGATCCAGCTCTGAGAGGACTGGTAATGTTTGGAGGCGTGACACTTCCAGCAAGGATGAGATATGATTGTAATATAAATTCAGATTTTGTAACAAATATAAATATTCAATACCCTGTAAGGAGAAATACAAAGTTATAAATTTAAAAGAGTAACAGCATGGTATAGTCTTTAGCGCACTAAACAGGGAGACTTCCTCAGACTTACTGTGGCACATTGGTCAAGTCTTTTACATTCTTTGCACATCGATTTCCCTATCTGTAAACTGGTGATAAATATGTATAGCTTGGTAAAGCACTGGGAGATATTCAGCTAAAAGGCACTCTAAAAGGACTATTACCCTGTGATCCAAATAGAGATGGAAAGCAATACAGGATAACCTCTGATAAACAAACATCATTTAGCCAATCAGTTCTGAATGGGTTCACTTTCTCTCAATTGCCTTTCACAGCACATGGGGTTTATTACACACTCATTCGTCTGAATATTTTGGAGAACTATTCATTTCTACTGAACTTTTTTTGGTGGGACTTTTGTTACCTGGAAAGGTGATTGAACTCTGAGAGTGACCCAGCTGTAGTAAGTGGAAATGGAGGCAAGGAGGTGTACCAACACAATGGGGTGCTTGGGAGGTGGCAAGCCAGCCATACTTGCTAAGAGAAGTTTGACTGCAGAGAAAGTCAGCCCAGAGGAAAAGGAGCTAAGAAAAACTGTAGAATGGTTACTCTGAACCTAAGGAGCTGGACATCTTTATGAGTGCTTGTCTACCCTGCTGAAAAGGGAGGTACAACTTCTTTTGGGTTTTTTTGGTTGATACTATATAGTCAGGAGCGAATCCCTTTGGGTTTTTTTGGTTCATTGTTTTTTTTGCCTTGCTTTGTCATGAGGGAGAACTGGAATTGTTTTTACAGGGCCCAAATTAATTTCCTGACCTCAGAGAAGGAAACAGAACTCTTTGCCTGGAGGAATGGGACTGACAGGTTACCAAAAGGGTAACCATGAAGAGTTTTCCCTGCCTGAGGTGAAAGAAAACCGGTTTGTTTTAATCAGGTTATCAGATTGACTAGATTTTTTAAAAAATCAATTGTTAATCCTTTATAACACTAAACCTCTTACAAAATATCTTGAGGTTGCAGAGTTCAACAGAGAATGGGGAACTTACCTCTAGACTGACAATCATATTTCTGGACAGATCTAATGATTGCAAGCTTTTAAAATTTTTGAAGGCATCTCCAAGGGAGTGGATTTTCCCTTCATATGTTCCCTGCAGTGAGAGGGACTCCACCTGTTCTGAAAGGAAAGAACTTGTAAAGGTCCTAAGGTCTCTTCTAGTTTTCTGAAAACTGAATGTAACATATTTTAGACCATCCAATAACTCCAGTTTCATCAGCTGCTTGTATGTGCAAGAGCCTCACTTTTTCATTTTTAGAGGTCTCTCTTGTTCAGTAACAGGAAGCTGAAGTGCCCTTTTCTGAGAGAAAATCTGACCCTGCCAGAATTCTGCGGTGAATGCCCCAACTGCCCTAGAAGAGGGGGAAAATCACAGTAATACTTCCTTTAAAGTAACCCTTATTTCAGGACTGTAGTGTCCGGACCCACCATACAAAACTGACTTACGTTGCAGGTGTCATACCCTTTAGAGCTCCACAGGGGAACTAATCTGGAGGGAAATGGGCAACTCTATTCTGCTGGTGTCTGTTACCATGACCCAACATTATCTACACTAGGGGAAATACTCTGCATTGTTAAAGTAAGTGGGTGAGTCCTTATTTAAAAAAAAGTGCCATAACACACTTATGGTACTTCCTCAAAAAGTGCCAGAATGGTGTTCCAAAGCATCCTGGCATGACTTGACCCCTGGGTAGAGTGTTTACTCCAGGTCTGCCATGCCCTGCTGGCTTCTCACCAAGTTTCTCTTTCAGTTGTCTATCAGCATCTGGATACACCTTGGGTCAGTCTTGAGCTACTACTGTCATTCAAGTCATAATATGAAGCCTGTGGCAGGATGGACTAGTCCAGAGGGTCCCTGCTGGAGGCCTTGTGGCCCTGTGTCTCCCTGCCTCAAAATAAAGCAGCGAGAAGTCTCCAAGCAGCCTAGAGTGGCTGCAGAGGAGCAGCCAACCAGACGGGCTGCTGGAGTGACCAATAAGGGGCCAGATAAAAGGCACGCAGCAGAGCAGAGTCTTCAGTTGCCCTATGGAGCTTGGTGAGGGAGGACTGGGTGCTTGGCTGACTAGACAAACAGGACTAGGACCAGGACCATGGACAGCTCACTGCAGAGAGCTCACCAGACAGAACCACCCAGGGAAGGCTGCCAAAGACTGGGTGCCTGGCTGTCTGGATAGAATAGCAGCAGGACCACAAGAAGCTTAGGGTGGGCAGGCTGAGCCCCGGGGGACTGAGCACAGAACCTGGCCAGACCAGATAAGGGTACCGAGATGAGTCCTGCTAATCTGGTTGCAGACTGAGTCCAGGGAGGGCTGCTGAAAAGGACACCAGCTGAGGGTACCAAGATGGGCTCGGGCTGGGTGGTTGAAGAAGGCGGTGCCTCTGGAAAGAAGCCTAAGAGCGATGGCCCCATACCAGGGCCAGGATAAGAACCCAGGACTCTATACGCTGGAAGTGGGGACAGCGTATGCAGCTTGGCTGGAGGGCTGAGTTGCCGAAGACTTGCCAAAAGAACCACTGGCTGGGGGTGCTCACGAGAGGTAGGTGCCACCCTGTTGAAAAAACTAAAATCAAACACAGGATCACACCCAACCAACCAAAGGGGGCCGCCCGCACGATGTGGGTGCCGCCCCTGAAAAGAACTATGATTGCAGGTACATCGGCCAAAGAAAGGGGGTGCTCATGAGATGCAAGTGCCAACCCCATTAAAAAGACCAAGCGTGGATACGCTTTGCAAGAACTCAATTGGAAGAAAGCAATGTTTAAGGGATTTGCTGCAAAAAGATTTTGCTGTATATTAAAGACTACGAATTACTTCCACAGTAGCTCAGTCTTAGCCTGGAGTTTGTTTGCATTGAGCTTTAGAAGATTAAGTCTCCTGACAGCAGATGATAACTGTAAATTGTTATGATCGCTCTCTTCCTGTGTGACCTGATCATATACTATAGCTAGGGTGACCAGGTGTCCCATTTTTAAAGGGACAGTCCCCCTTTTTGGAACTTTTTCTTATATAGGTGCCTATTACCCCCCACCTCCCATCCCGTTTTTTCACAGTAGCTATCTGGTCACCCTAACTATACCTGGTTTAATGTGCGTCCTTTCTCAGCATCTCTGGATGTCATGAAGTAGTCTGTAGTTCTCTCTCCTTTGATATGGCTAACATTATGCAGCTACAGCAATGAAAGAAATTGAATCCTTGCCAGTCCAGATTTTTTTTATTAACCTGTTGACTGCATACACTCAATTGATCTCACTACTGCCAAACTACCATAACCACACATTGACTGTGTAGCCAGCCTTGGGAACATTCAGCCAAGAATTAATTTTTGTTCAGAGCAGGGTGTGACAACTGCACTGTTGCTAGTAGGCATATTTTCCTGGCAACTGCCATCAACTACTGCAGAACTGAGTTTTTTAAAAAAAAATAAACTACAGCTGCTAGCCCTTATGGCTACAAACAAAACTTCTCAGTCATAACCAGAGTGTAACAGATGCAGTGCTGCCTGTGTGAATTTGCAGATAGTGCCAGCGCCTTTGCTGCTCTTCAGAGCCTTTCCATGCAGCAGCTGAGTGAAAACTAACCTGGGTCTCCTCTGTTTTCACTACTGCTATTCAGTATCTTGTGGCCAACCATGAAACTGACAAAAGTCTAATCAATTCCACTTTGCTGCTGCTTGGCAGAATGAGGGACTGGAGCTGTGTGCTGGAGAAGAAAACAGAAGATAAAGAGAGTAGGGAAGGATAAAGTAAGAAACCCCCCATGCAACAAGTGGAAAGCTGAGGGAGGGATAAGGGGACACAAACCAACCCTTGCAGAAACCAGGAAGCTTCTGAATGAGAGGGATGAGCAGAAAATGACTATTCATGCTTGCTTCACACAGCAGGTTGGGGACTGGAAGGTGTTGGCTTCTCACCTGGGTAATGACATGGGACAGTAGGAAGTTTTCACCTTTCACACAGGCATTTGGCTAGAGGGATTAGTCCTCTGTGATGTGTATGGTGAAATTTCACCACTCCTATGTGTGAGCAGTATGTAGTAGTGGCTGCATGGATGAGTGTATAATATGAGAGGGCACAGGAGGAAAGTGAGAGAAGAAAGATGAGAGAAAATGTAAGGGCTTTGAATCAGCTAGAATAGAGATTCAAATCTGGATCTATAGGAGTGCCCTAATTACTAGGCCAGGGCTACACACACGCCCACAATGACTGTCTTTATGCAAGGCTCAATCTGGTGGACTCAGGACGTGCCTACTGCATTGGGCCCTGCAGGGGAGATAGATGGGGAAAACCCTAGCTTGAGAATCCTGCCAGCGCTTAGTTGCCAAGTGTCAGGACGTAGGTGGCTCTGCTCGTGCACAGTGGCAGAAGCTTAGGCACCTAGGAATTGCAGCTGGCAGCTGAGCAATGTTTTTTCTGATGGGAGTGGGCCTAAGTGTTGGTTTTAGGCACATTAAGAGGGAGTTAGCCACTTAAGTCCTCTTGTGAATCTAGCCATTGGGGGTGGGGGAGGTGCCTTCCTGCTGTTCATTGTTCATGAGTTGTCATACTCGGTGCTGACGGTATTTGCAGCATGCAAATGAGTGCGCCAAAGGAGAGACATATTTCTCTGACTGCACAGACTACCAGAGAGATTGAACAGACTATGCATCATAGTACTGATTGTCAGATTTTTCCCCTTCAAAGATCCCTCTGAATCATACTACTGTTTTGTATCTGTGCACACGACTGCACGATGAATTAGAAAATGCTGCGAATACTATGCAGGTACTGTTTGTTCCCCACTACGTGCTTGCAGCACTTTGTCTATAGGAATGTATCACTTCAACAGGGCTTGTGGATCTTACACAAATGAGACCTTTGTGAGGGTCCCCCTGTTCAATACTATTTCAGCTATTGCCATGAACTTCAATTTTTTTATGGAAGTATGGAGGTACTAACAACTGCCAGGTAATGTATCAGAACCAGCATTGTACACTTCTATATAACCTGATGCTGACCTCCCACTGTTACAATGGACTAGCATATGGTTTCATATCAAAAAGACACCTTTTACTATTATTACTAAAATATTTAATTTGTCATACCTCAACGCATCATAAAACCCAGTGTCCTATTATGCTGGGGCTAAGCAAGCACAGATGTTGCCTTTTGACGTGGAGTATGGGAAACTTGCCACCCTTATCTTACGTGCATGGCTGCAGTGTGCACCTGTACAGATGGCTACTAGCGGACATGCCCTGTTGAATTAGCGTAATTTCCTGGACGGTTGGACCTGGTACTCGCATGCAATCACTGCTCCCTGGGTTCCTGTGCTTCCAGCCATCACGGTTCCACAAAAATCCCTGCTTACCCCAGTGTCCCCCAGTACCCCTTTGTGCACCACCACCCTACTGGCTGCCCCAATACCAGCCCCTGCTGCAGCCCCCAAATACCCTGTGACCCCTGATTCTCCACCCATGCCCCTAGATCCTGCTGCTGCCCCCAAATACCCTGGAGCCCTGATTACTCCCCCATGCACCAAACCCCTGCGGCTGCCCCCAAATACCCTGGAGCCCTGATTACTCCCCCATGCACCAAACCCCTGCGGCTGCCCCCAAATACCCTGGAGCCCTGATTACTCCCCCATGCACCAAACCCCTGCGGCTGCCCCCAAATACCCTGGAGCCCTGATTACTCCCCCATGCACCAAACCCCTGCGGCTGCCCCCAAGTACCCTGGAGCCCTGATTACTCCCCTATGCACCAAACCCCTTCGGCTGCCCCCAAGTACCCTGGAGCCCTGATTACTCCCCTATGCACCAAACCCCTGCGGCTGCCCCCAAGTACCCTGGAGCCCTGATTACTCCCCCATGCACCAAACCCCTGCGGCTGCCCCCAAGTACCCTGGAGCCCTGATTACTCCCCTATGCACCAAACCCCTGCGGCTGCCCCCAAGTACCCTGGAGCCCTGATTACTCCCCCATGCACCAAACCCCTGCGGCTGCCCCCAAGTACCCTGGAGCCCTGATTACTCCCCCATGCACCAAACCCCTGCGGCTGCCCCCAAGTACCCTGGAGCCCTGATTCTTCCTTCCCCCACCACAACCTCAAGCCCCTGCCCCCAAGTACCTGGGGGCCCCATTCTCCCCCCAGTACCCTGGTGCTGCCCCGCCAGCACTTCCCGCATCCCCAGGCCTGCCGGGGGCGGTACCTGGGCCAAGTCCCCGCAGCGCCGCCTGCTCCCGGATCCAGGCCTCGCTGAGCTCCAGCTGCAGCGCCATCCCCGCCTTGTTGCCGGGCAACGCAGACAAACACCCAGGGCGCGCGCCCCGCGCCGCCAGCCGAGGGCAAGGCACGCGCAGAGTCGGAGAATGGAGGGCGCGCGCAGTCCCGCGGCAGGGCCAGTTACTGGAACCTGCCAGCCCCACCCCGCGCGGGAAGAGGGGCCGCCGCTTTCGCCATGGTATGAACCAGGAAGGGGGAGGAGAGAGCAGCCCCCCATGGGATCAAAGGGGAGGAGGGAGCGGCCCCCCATGGGATCAAAGGGGAGGAGAGAGCGGCCCCCCATGGGATCAAAGGGGGGAGGAGAGAACTGCCCCCCATGGGATCAAAGAGGGGAGGAGGGAGCGGCCCCCCATGGGATCAAAGGGGGGAGGAGAGAGCGGCCCCCCATGGGATCAAAGGGGAGGAGGGAGCGGCCCCCCATGGGATCAAAGGGGAGGAGAGAGCGGCCCCCCATGGGATCAAAGGGGGGAGGAGAGAGCGGCCCCCCCATGGGATCAAAGAGGGGAGGAGAGAACTGCCCCCCATGGGATCAAAGAGGGGAGGAGGGAGCGGCCCCCCATGGGATCAAAGGGGGGAGGAGAGAGCAGCCCCCCATGGGATCAAAGGGGGGAGGAGAGAGCGGCCCCCCATGGGATCAAAGGGGGGAGGAGAGAGCGGCCCCCCATGGGATCAAAGAGGGGAGGAGAGAACTGCCCCCCATGGGATCAAAGAGGAGGAGAGAGCAGCCCCCATGGGATCAAAGGGGAGGAGGGAGCGGCCCCCCATGGGATCAAAGGGGAGGAGAGAGCGGCCCCCCATGGGATCAAAGGGGGGAGGAGAGAGCGGCCCCCCATGGGATCAAAGAGGGGAGGAGAGAACTGCCCCCCATGGGATCAAAGAGGGGAGGAGGGAGCGGCCCCCCATGGGATCAAAGGGGGGAGGAGAGAGCAGCCCCCCATGGGATCAAAGGGGGGAGGAGAGAGCGGCCCCCCATGGGATCAAAGAGGGGAGGAGAGAACTGCCCCCCATGGGATCAAAGAGGAGGAGAGAGCAGCCCCCATGGGATCAAAGGGGAGGAGGGAGCGGCCCCCCATGGGATCAAAGGGGAGGAGAGAGCGGCCCCCCATGGGATCAAAGGGGTGAGGAGAGAGCGGCCCCCCATGGGATCAAAGAGGGGAGGAGAGAACTGCCCCCCATGGGATCAAAGAGGAGGAGAGAGCAGCCCCCATGGGATCAAAGGGGAGGAGGGAGCGGCCCCCCATGGGATCAAAGGGGAGGAGAGAGCAGCCCCCCATGAGATCAAAGGGGGGAGGAGAGAGCGGCCCCCCATGGGATCAAAGAGGGGAGGAGAGAACTGCCCCCCATGGGATCAAAGGGGGGAGGAGAGAGCCGCCCCCCATGGGATCAAAGAGGGGAGGAGAGAACTGCCCCCCATGGGATCAAAGGGGGGAGGAGAGAGCAGCCCCCCATGGGATCAAAGGGGAGGAGAGAGCAGCCCCCCATGTGATCAAAGAGGGGAGGAGGGAGCGGCCCCCATGGGATCAAAGGGGGGAGAGAACTGCCCCCCATGGGATCAAAGGGGAGGAGAGAGCGGCCCCCATGGGATCAAAAGGGAAAGGGCAGACCCCCCATGGGATCAAAGGGGAGGAGAGAGCGGCCCCCATGGGATGCAAGGAGGAGAGGGAACGAAGGGCCCCATGGGATCACGGGGGAACAAGAGCAGCCCTCCCCTGGGAGCATTGCGGGCAGAGGAGGGAGAAGTTGGGACGGTTGCCAACTTTGTAATAGCACAAATCTGAACATCTCTGCCCTGCCTTGTCTCCAAGGCCCCACCCCGCTCACTCCATACCCCCTCCCTCGGTGAGTCGCTTTCCCCCACCCTCACTCACTCACTTGCTCATTTGCACTGGGCTGGGGAGGGTCCCTTTTCTACAGGGTGTTCTGAGCAATGCATGAGTCAGTGTGCAAACATTGTTTCTGTTGCTCTCCTGAGATGTAAATGTAATGGACTCCTCAGGTCACAGTTAAGGGCATCATGGTTGGTGTCTGTCCAGCCAACTTGTCACTGAGGCCTTGTCTGCACAGAGACTGGCACTGCGTCATTGCAGTCGGGTGTAATCGGAGCTTTCAGTGCCAGTCCAGGCATAGATGCTTTCAAATCTATTTTGTTTTGTTTAAACTGACTTGAATTTGGGGCACGCTTTCCCCAAACCAGTGTCCACATGTAGACTTGTGCTGAAATAGTTGGTGTGAATTGCAGTTAATTTCATAAGAATTTAAGAACAGCCCTACTGGGTCAGACCAAGGTTCCATCTAGCCCAGTATCCTGTCTTCTGACAGTGGCCAATGCCAGGTGCCCCAGAGGGAATGAACAGAACAGGGAATCCTCAAGTGATCCATCCCCTGTTGCTCATTCCCAGCTTCTGGCAAACAAAGGCTAGGAACACCATCCCTGCCCATCCTGGCTAATAGCCATTGATGGACCTGTCCTCCATGAATTTATCTAGTTCTTTTTTGAACCCTGTTATGGTCTTGGCCTTCGCAACATCCTCTGGCAAGGAGTTCCACACAGTGCCTTGTGTGAAGAAATACTTCCTTTTATTTGTTTTAAACCTGCTGCCTATTAATTTCATTTGGTGACCCCTTAGTTCTTGTCTACTTTCTTTACACCAGTCATGATTTTATAGACCTCTATCGTAATCCCCCCTTAGCCATCTCTTTTCCAAGCTGAAAAGTCCAAGTTTTATTAATCTCTCTGCATACAGAAGCCATTCCATACCCCTAATAATTGTTGTTGCCCTTTTCTGAACATTTTCCAATTCCAATATATCTTTTTTGAGATGGGGCGACCACATCTGCAGTATTCAAGATGTGGGCGTACCATGGATTTATATAGAGGTAACATGATATTTTCTGTCCTATTTTCTATCCCTTAATTATTCCCAACATGCTGTTCACTTTTTTGACTGCCACCGCACATTGAGTGGATGTTTTTAGAGAACTATCTACAATGACTCCAAGATCTTTCTTGAATGATAACGGCTAATTTAGATCTCATCATTTTATATGTATGGTTGGGATTATGTTTTCCACTGTGCATTACTTTGCATTTATCAACATAAAATTTCATCTGCCATTTTGTTGCCCAGTCACCTAGTTTTGAGAGATCCTTTTGTAGCTCTTTGCAGTCTGCCTGGGTCTTAACTATCTAGTAATTTTGTATCATCTGCAAATTTTGCCACTTGACTGTTTACCCCCTTTTCCAGACCATTTATGAATATGTTGAAAAGGACTAGTCCCAGTAGAGACCCCCAGGGGACACCACTATTTTACCTCTCTCCATTCTGAAAACTGTCTGTTTATACCTACCCTTTCTTTCCTATCTTTTAACCAGTTACCAATCCATGAGAGAACCTTCCCTCTTATCCTGTGGCAGCTTACTTTGCATAAGAGCCTTTGGTGAGGGACCTTGTCAAAGGCTTTCTGAAAATCTAAGTACTGTATATTCACTGGATACCCTTGGTCCACATTCTTGTTGACCCCCTCAACCACGTTGACTCTTCCTCAACAAATTTTCTTCATCTATTTGTCTGACAATATTGTTTATTATAGTTTCAACCAGTTTGCCCGGTACTGAAGTCAGGCTTACAGGCCTGTAAATGCTGGGTTCACCTCTGAAGCCCTTTTTAAAAATTGGCATCACATAAGCTATCCTCTCGTCATCTGGTACAGAAGCTGATTTAAATGATAGGTTACAGACTACAGTTATTAGTTCTGCAATTTCACATTTGAGTTCCTTCAGAACTCTTGGGTGAATCCCATCTGGTCCTGGTGACTTATTGCTGTTTAATTTATCAATTTGTTCCAAAACCTCCTCTAATGATATCTCGATCTGGGACAGTTCCTCAGATCTGTCATCTACAAAGAATGGCTCAGATTTGGGAATATCCCTCACATCCTCAGTCATGAAGACCGATGCAGAGAATTCGTTTAGTTTCTCTGCATTGTCCTTATTGTCCTTGTTGTCCTTGAGTGCTCCTTCATTCGATTGTCCAGTGGTCCCACTGATTGTTTAGCAGGCTTCCTGCTTCTGATGTACTTAAAAAAAATTGCTATTACTTTTGAGTCTTGGCTAACTGTTCCTCAAATTCTTTTTTGGCCTTCCTAATTGTATTTTTACATTTCATTTGCGAGTGTTTATGCCCCTTCTATTTTCCTTACTAGGATTTAACTTCCACTTTTTAAAGGATGCCTTTTTGCCTCACTGCTTCTTTTGCTTTGTTGTTTCGCCATAGTGGCTCTTTTTTGGTTCTTTTACTATGTTTTTTAATTTGGGGTATACATTTAAGTTGAGCCTCTATTATGGTGTCTTTAAAAACGTTTCCCTGTGGCTTGTAGAGATTTCACCTTTGGCACTGTGCCCTTTAATTTCTCTTTAACTAACCTCCTCATTTGTGTGTACTTCCCCTTTCGGAAATAAATTCTACAGTCCTGGTTTCATTACTTCACTTCCTATTTCTGTGAAGTCGAGGCCTGAGTGGTGCGTTCACTGATGCAGAGCAGTTCACATAATTGTCATGTTACAGGCAGGGAGCTTGGAGCACAGAAGCCACACACAGCTGGAGAGTGGAGGAGCCAGGTGTGGAGCCCAGCGTTCCTGTTGGAGTTGATTGGGCTATCCTCCAACAGTTTTGTTCCTTTCTTTCTGAGACTTCCTGACTCCAGAGATTTCAGGCTGCAGGATGGTCCTTTGGAGAGCCATTGAAGGCAGATGCAGTTTAGAGCAGCCCAGGTTCAAGTTCATTGAGTTTGCTGAAGTTTACTGGGTGGCTGTGTCAGGCTGGACCTTTAAATAGTGATAGTGTGTTGGAAGTGCATAGAATTAAAAAAAAAATCCATGATGCATTTTGTTAGAGTAAGAGTTCATTAGTTTGCCCTGGAGTAATTATGTAGTGCACACTGCACCTGTCTGTTAGCTGTTGCTCTCCTCCACAGAGGCTGCTGCAGTTCCATGGCTCTTTATGTGTATAAAAATGAAGGATGCTATGTAATTATAAACTATTACTACAGCATACTCTTCTTCAGTGGGATACACTAGATCAGGATAGCTGTTTTATTGGGACATTTCAGAGTGTGATGCTGGAAAGTGTGAATGGCTGCTATCAGGGGGGTCTTTGATATAGAGACAATCACAAACTTTGTTAAATGAGTGGGGCAACTAAATGCTGCTTAATGTCGTGATGACTGGAAACATTACGAAGCCATTTTCCAAGATAATGGGCTATATTACAAGGCCAATCAGAAACTAAGGCTATGTCTACAGTAGCACTTTTGTCAGTATAACTTTAGTCAGTCGGGGTGCGGAAAAATAACACACTCCTGGCCGACAGAAGTTTCACCGACAAAAGTACTGGTGTGAACAGCGCTATGCTGGCAGGAGATGCTCTACCGCTGACATAGTGCCACCACTCGTTAGAGGTTTTAATTATGCCGGCAAGAGAGCTCTCTTCTGCCAGCATAGAGCAGCTACATGGGAGACCTTACAGCAGCACAGCTGCAGTGGCTGTGCCGCTGTAAGGTCTGTAGTGTAGACATAGTGTTAGCACTGTTGTCTGCCTGTTGTCCTGTGTTTCCTGGGACTAATTGCAAACACAGAGGTGAGGGGACTGATTGGCTGCAGCTGTGTGTGGTAGAAGCAGAAACTGAACAGAAAGGGAGAGAGCAGTCATTAGTATGGACCAGACGTGAAGCAGAGATATGGAGCTCCTTAGGGAACAGAACGGACTGGAGAGGCAGGCTTTGAAATTATGAGAAAGGAAATTGCCTGTGTAGTTTTTTTCCCCATTGTGTTCAAGGAAACAGAACCTTATACTTGGCAAATAAACAGGATAGCACCAAAGAAATACCTGACTTATATAATCAGTTTCTTCTCCTCATGAAAACAATCTGGCAAGGCCCCAGATATTGGCTAACTGCTCAGGCCAAAAGGGGAAACAATAGGAAAATGGCTCAGGGCTTGGCTACACTTAAAATGCTGCAGTAGCCTGCTGTAGCACATCCGCATAGACACTATCTACACTGATGGGAGGGCTTCTTCCGTCAGCGTACGTTATCCACCTCTCTGAGAGGCAGTAGCTCGGTCAACAGAAGAATTCTTCCATCAACCTAGTGCTGGTCTAAACGAGGGATTAGCTGGGTATAGCTGCCTCTCTCAGGTGTATGGATTTTTCACATCCCTGAGAGACGTAGCTATACCAAAGTTAATTTCCATTGTAGACTAGACCTTTGGCTAAGGATCGTGTATAGTTATGACTGTTGCTTAATTTGGATAGTATTTAGCAAGCAGTATATCAGTGAGTGGCATTAAATGGATATGAAGTTGTAAGCTCTTACCCTGCCACCCTTATCTAAGGCCTCAGTGTCTGTGGCTTTGGTCAAGGACAATTTTTCTACTGGTGTCTAGCCAAATAAATTTATATTGTGGAACTTTTGTGACCTGTTTGCAATCTTTTGTAAGCCAGCAGGGCTTTCAAGCCCTGGAGAGTTTTTCTTCTCTTGACTGTTTTCTCATTCCTTTAAATTCCTGCAATTCCTTTTTCTTTAAAAAGCCCAAAACACCAGGGAAATTGGCACCAAAAAGTATGTAGAGAAAACTTTTAACAATATAAGGTTTGCATAACTTTTGGGTGCCATATCAAAGTTAAGGCTGCATGCACAAAACTTTGCAAACTAAGGGCAGGTCTACACTTAAAATGCTGCAGCTGTGCTGCTTATTCCTGGGGGAATTCTGTGCCACTGTGCAAGTGTAGAATTAATATCCCCCACAGATCCGTTTCCCGCCCCCTTCCAAATAAATTATTCTGCAGGGGAGGCAAAGGGAAGGCATGAAAGGGGTCATGCTGCAATTGCACCTTTCGCCCACTAGGGGCTGATGTGTTGTCAGAAGAGAGAGCAGCTGGCTCCCCACCAAAAAACCTGTTCCACAGTTCTCCCACCCACACCCAACAACCCTCCAGGTTCACTCTCAGGCTCCTTCCCCGCAGTTACTTCCCTCTCCCTCAGCTCCTCCATTACCCCTGACTCCCCAAAGCTTTGCACTGCTTCTGAGGGGTGCAGGAAATATGTTGCTGTATTGTAGTTTAAATGAATTATTACTCTAAGTTCTGTATTAATAAGCCTAGTCAGGAATCTATTTTTCAAAAAAAATTTCTGGAATCTTTTTTATTGCCTGTATTGTTACAGACATACTTGGTGACAGGTAATTTGAAACTGGCAGGATTATGATGTGTTATTTTGACAAATAAATGTGCAGAATTTTAAAATACTGTGTGCAGAATTTTGAATTTTTTGGTGCAGAATTTCCCCAGGAATAGCTGCTGTAGTGCTTCAGGGAAGACGCTACCTATGCCTACAGGAGAGCTTCTCCCATTAGTGTAGGTATTCCACCTCCCCGAGAGGCATTAGCTATTGTTGTCAAGAGAAGCCCTCCCATTGACTTAGCGCTATCTACACTGGGGGTTATGTTGGTTTAACTGTGTTGTGCCGGGATGTGTGGGTTTTTCACACCCCTGCGTGACATAGTTATACCAACCTAATTTCATAGTGTAGGCCTGGTCTAACTTTAGTCTTTCTTGATTAAAGAAATTTGTCATATGGATATAAATTTATGAATATACAAATTTTCACTTGAAATTTCTAGATAAAATGATCTTAAGGCATTAGTTAACGTTAAGAGAATGAGAAATTAGAGTAAAAACTTTACAGGGGTGTTATAATTATCTCAGAAACAAGCATTCCGGGTTAAGGTTCACCTTAAAAGAAGTCTAATTGTGTTTACCTATGGAAATTCACAATCTGTCCCTCTCCTCCTTGTGAAATCATCAGATCTGTGACTGGACCTTCCATAATAATAGTTAATATATGCATTTCTAGATAGCAACAACATATTTTTCTGTGATGGTTGTAAGACGCATTAATGCATTATTCAGAATTGTTTAGGATAATACCTTATTAGAGCTGTTCATTTGGATTTTACTGGTATGTGTTTTCTGCTACTACATACACTGGGGCCAGGCTGAACTTCACTGAACTTCACTGAAGCCAACTGAGTTACAGTTCTGTCAAACATCCATATAAGTGGTTATAGTCAGACCCATTGTTGTCAGCCATGTAAGTATTTACTAGAGGCACAATTTTATTTGAGCATCTACTAATGATATTATTCTTTAAAGTTTACTTTTCATTCAGTGGTAACGCACTCACTATACATTTTGGACCTGACTTTCAAAAGTTGAGACATGTATTGTGTGCACAAAAATGCATATGTGTTTGCCTAATTTGCACGTGCAGTTACCATATTTGTGTGAAATATGGTGTTTGTATGCACAAGTGATTGTGTAGGCAATGTAATTGGTCATATGCATGCTTGTTTCATCAGGCCCAACGTGTAGTAAGTGTGCTGCCACTAAATGGAAAATCAAATGTAAAGACCAATGGCATTTTGAAATAAATTATTATAAGACACTGCTTCAGAACCTACCTGTTCACTCTAGCCTACTGATATGATTTTCTTTTTCAATTAGAAGGAACCAGAGACAGTTAATGAATCTACAGAAGAGGACTCAATTCATTTTAATGTTGGTGGCTGGCATTTCTCTATTCCTAAAAGTAAAATTGCTCAGTTTCCAGAATCCCTGCTTTGGAAAGAATCTTCTGCCCTGGTTCCATCTGAAAACCCAAGACTATTCATTGACAGAGATGGATTCACATTTAGACACGTCCATTATTATCTACATACCTCAAAGTTGTCTTTTTCCAGCTGTGCTGAATTGAATTTGTTGTATGAACAAGCATTAATTTTGCAGCTGACACCTTTATTGCAGGTACAGTGTGATGTTATGTATTACTTTTATATAGCTTTTGTTCATTCATAAATAATAATGACTACATAAAGATTTCAGAGTATGTGTGAATATATAGATCAGGGGTAGGCAACCTATGGCAAGCGTGCTGATTTTCAGTGGCACTCACACTGCCCAGGTCCTGGCGGCCACCAGTCAGGGGGGGCTCTGCATTTTAATTTAATTTTAAATGAAACTTCTTAAACATTTTAAAAATGTTATTTACTTTATATACAGCAATAGTTTAATTATATATTATAGACTTATAGAAAGAGACCTTCTAAAAACATTCAAATGCATTACCGGCACGCGAAACCTTAAATTAGAGTGAATAAATAAAGACTCGTCCCACCACTTCTGAAAGGTTGCCGACCACAGATATAGATGCTTGGAATGGATGCCTAACAATTAATTTCTGTGTACACTCATTCATTGTGGGCTGCTGAGTACAGATATAAATCCTGAATATGACATTTGACCTTTCCATCAGAGGCCATTGAAAGGTCCTTACTCATATTAAAAACACAGATTCATAGAAACATAGGGCTGGAAGGATTCTTAAAAGGTCATCTAGTCCAGCCCCTGCACTGAGGCAGGACCAAGTAAATCTTGATCATCCCTAACAGGTGTTTGTCCAATCAGTTCTTAAGAACCTCCAGTAAGTGTGTGATGGTTCTCAGGGTACCCAGGACTGTGAATCACCTGGCTGCTCCCTGCATCTAGCCTGAGAGACTCTTGCTTGTGCTTAACCGGGTATCAGCTCCCTGACATCATCAGCTTAGCCACTCACACGCTTTCCTCTGGATTCTGCGAGCCTTTAGCTTGTCTTGCAGGTTAGCAGTAGGTGAACCTCAGTCCCCAAGCCCCTTTGAAGCATTCCTCTATAGCATGCAGTCCTTTTTCCACTAAACACTGATGGAAATACCAGGTCTGCTGTACCTAAGGGAACAGTGTACCCACCAGCTTGTGTGATTCAACTCAGAAGCGGAAGTACCTTGCTTAATATCACAGCACTTAAATATATTATAGTGAAAACAAGGAGAAGTTTATTACCAAAGAATCAAGTTATTGTGAGTAAGGATATTCGAAACAAAAGTATAACACGCTTTCTAGAGACTAAACTTAACAAACAGGTTAACCTCTTGACTAAAGAAATTTATCTCACCGAATGTCTTCTGCTGTCTCTTCAGCCAAGGTTGGCTGAGGTCCCATTTTCGTGAGGGTAAATGCACTGCCCATTTACTTCCTACGGGCAGGATAAAGCGGTGTCTTGTTTGTCTTCTTATATCCCTAAAGTTCATTGTATGTACTGTGGTTAGCAGGGCCGGCTTTAGGCCCTGTGGGGCCCAATTTGAAAGAGCTGCCGCCGAAGACAGCGGCGGAACTTCGGCAGCAGCTCAATTGGCTGCTAGTGCCTTCGGCGGCATGTCAGCGGCAGGTCCTTCTTCCAGGCAGTGATCAAGCTGCCTCCAAAAACAACGGCAGGACTTCGGTGGAAGCTCAATTGGCTGCCGGTGCAGCTATCAATCTGCCACTGAAGACAGCGGCAGGACTTTGGCGGAAGCTCTATTGGCTGCCGGTGCCTTCGATGGCATGTCGGCAGAGGGTCCTTAGGGACGTTGCGGGGCCCTCTTAGGGGTGCAGGCCCTGATTTGGGGGAATCGGGGGAATCACCCTAAAGATGGCCCTGGTGGTTAGTTTCTCTTTTGTGCTTCTGTCCTGTTGACTTCTAGCCTCTTTGATAACTTCAGTTGTAAATAGACATCCATTATAGCAGCTTACAATGCTTAATTTAAATCCAACAGGCAGATAGATAAATAAACATCTCTTGTCTGACAGAAAACCTGTTTCTTCACCTCTGCTGGTGACGTATACCTTGACACAGAATCTAAGAACATGTTTTCAGTGTATATCGTTAATTCCTTATGTAGTATCTGTCGGTGCAGTGTTGTTGTGCCATGTTGGTCTCAGGATATTAGAGACACAAGGTGGGTGAGGTAATATGTTCTATTGAACCAAGTTCTGTATGTAAGCTTCTGTGCTTACATAGAGCTCTCCAGACCTAAAGAAGAGGTCTGTGTAAGCTCGAAAGCTTGTCTCTTTCACCAACAGAAGTTGATCCAATAGAAGATATTACCTCACCCACCTTGTCTCTTTAATATACTGGGACCAACATGGTTACAACAACACTGCATATATGATTTCTGTGTCTTATCTTCACATAATCATTTTTTTGGCACACAGGCTAGTGCCTCTTCCTCACTGACATTTAGCTGGGATGAGCAAGTATATCTGAGCATAATTTCAGTGCTACATGTATCATAGAGAGAAATTCATTTTCCAGCTCAGTCTTGTATATTGTAATAGTTGATACATTTTCTTCTCCTGTTCTAACAATTTAGAGTAGAGGTTTTCAGCCTGTGGTCCCTGCAGTCTAAGGGATCCACAAAAAGTGATTATGAAAATAAAGTTTCAGATCCCAGAAAAGGCTTTCCATTTTTCTGATCAATCAAAAGAAGTGAATACCCCCATCTATTAGGTCAAATCCCAGAAGTGTTGTCATTACTATAGAACCCCACAGTTTAGCACCCTTTCTCATGTGGTGTTAAATACCATGCAAAGCATGTGCAACATTTATAGTTGAGCTCTGTTCAGTCGGTTTTCAGTCTAAGACTCTATGGTAGGGGTCCACAGACAACAAGTTGTATTTCCAAAGGTGCTTTGCATCCATTTGAAATATTTTAGGGGTCCGGAAATGAAAAAAGGTTGAAAACCACTGGTCTAGAGAAAGGGATATGGTGGAATTTGACAGGCACTAATAATATTTGTCTTTCTGAAGCAGGTTGATCATGTAAGACAGTGAACTCATAAGCACCATCAAGATGTAGAATATATTTTTTTTGTTTTTTTTTAAAGGTTGCCAAATGGCTTACAAATGAATGTGGAACCTCTCCACCGGCTTCATTTGAGAGAAAACTCTAATGAGTCCATAAAAAGTTCCAAAACATGGGCCTTTTCTGCAGTGTTTTAACCCAGTACTAATTCACACCACTGGCAAGTCAATACCTTGCTGAGTGGTTTCATGTTTACTTTTTGTTACTTTTCTGAAGAAATGCTTCTAGCAGTTAGGGTGGTATTTTCTTTCTGAGGCTATAAGGTTACTTACACCAGCTACACATACACAGAGCTCATGTTGATACTCTGGTGCCTGATGTATTTGTTCATTCTGAATGTTGTTGGACAGAGGTTCACTTACTCAGCAGATGGGTGTAACGAATATTTATTAAGGCAAAACAGTCAGAATAGTGATCTGTTACACTCACAAGTGAGAAGCTTAACAGGACAATCTCATCAGAGTCGCCTCCAGCACCAGACAATACAGCATCAGCTTCTCTTTGTTACACAAACTTATTTATAACTTTATCTTTTCTTATACATACTTATTAGTCTCTCATTTCCATGTTAACTCTCCTCCTCTCTCAGTACAAGATTAATGTTAGTCCAAACTGGTCTTTTCTAGTTTTATAGTTACTGTATCTTTTCTTGTTCTCATAAACATGATTACTCTGTAATTTCTTACACATGCACAACACTAAACATGATCAGCCTGCATTTTCTTAATGTACATAGTTCTAATTAGGCTTATGTTGTTAAATGTTATCAGAACAGATGCATAAAATCCAAAGCAGGGTTCTGTTAGGCCTAAATATGCCTTCATTCTCAACAGTTTTTACAGAAGAAAGTTTTTGTTTGGCACTTCCACTCTGGCAGAAAATGCAAAGACTCCAGTACACTGGGGAAACTTGCTCTGAAGTACTGTCAAGGTTCTGATGATTGTAATACAAGATTGGATTTGCAGTTCACCCTTACTAGGTGATGAAATACCTTCAGTGGAGTTCCAAGTCTGCTAATTTTACTTGTATTATAGCCAATCACTGTTCACTAGAAGCAACAACGCTGTTCCTTTTCACTTGTTGTTGGCAACTAATGCATTGTTCATAAGATACTGTTCAGGAGTGCTTCATAGAATCATAGAATATCAGGGTTGGAAGGGACCTCAGGAGGTCATCTAGTCCCACCCTCTGCTCAAAGCAGGACCAATTCCCAACTAAATCATCCCAGCCAGGGCTTTGTCGAGCTGGGCCTTAAAAACCTCTAAGGAAGGGGATTCCACCACCTCCCTAGGTAATCCATTCCAGTGCTTCACCACCCTCCTAGTGAGAAAGTTTTTCCTAACAGCCAACCTAGATCTCACCCACTGCAATTTGAGACCATTGCTCCTTGTTCTGTCATCTGCTACCACTGAGAACAGACTAGTCCATCCTCTATGGAACCCTCCTTCAGGTAGTTGAAAGCAGCTATCAAATCCCGCCTTATTCTTCTCTTCTGCAGACTAAGCAATCCTAGTTTCCTCAGCCTCTCCTTGTAAATCATGTGCTTCAGCCCCCAATCATTTTTGTTGCCCTCCGCTGGACTTTTTCCAATTTTTCCACATCCTTGTAGTGTGGGGCCCAAAACTGGACACAGTACTCCAGATGAGGCTTCACCAATGTCGAATAGAGGGGAATGATCACGTCCCTCAATCTGCTGGCAATGCCCCTACTTATACAGCCCAAAATGCCATTAGCCTTCTTAGCAACAAGGGCACACTGTTGACTCATATCCAGCTTCTCGTCCACCGTAACCCCTAGGTCCTTTTCTGCAGAACTGCTGCCTAGTCATTCAGTCCCTAATCTGTAGCAGTGCTTGGGATTCTTCTGTCCTAAGTGCAGGACTCTGCACTTGTCCTTGTTGAGCTTCATCATGTTTCTTTTGGCCCAATCCTCTAATTTGTCTAGGTCCCTCTGTATCCTATCCCTACCCTCCAGCGTATCTACCACTCCTCCTGGTTTAGTGTCATCTGCATATTTGCTGAGGATGCAGTCCACACCATCTTCCAAATCATTAATGAAGATATTGAACAGAACCGGCCCCAGGACCGACCCTTGGGGCACTCCGCTTGATACTGGCTTCCAAGTAGACATGGATCCATTGATCACTACCCATTGAGCCTGACGATCTAGCCAGCTTTCTATCCACCTTATACTCCATTCACCCAGCCCCTATTTCTGTAACTTGCTGGGAAGAATACTGTGGGAGACCGTATCAAAAGCTTTACTAAAGTCAAGGAATAACAAGTCCACTGCTTTCCCCTCATCCACAGAGCCAGTTATCTCATCATAGAAGTCAATTAGGTTAGTCAGGCATGACTTCCCCTTGGTGAATCCGTGCTGACTGTTCCTGATCACTTTCCTCTCCTCTAAGTGCTTCAGAATTGATTCCTTGAGCACCTGCTCCATGATTTTTCCAGGGACTGAGGTGAGGCTGACTGGCCTGTAGTTCCCCGGATCCTCCTTCTTCCCTTTCTAATAGATGGGCACTACATTAGCCTTTTCCCAGTCATCCAAGACCTCCCCCAATCGCCATGAGTTTTCAAAGATAATGGCCAATGGCTCTGCAATCACATCCGCCAGCTCCTTTAGCACCCTTGGATGCAGTGCATCTGGCCCTATAGACTTGTGCTCATCCAGCTTTTCTAAATAGTCCTGAACCAATTCTTTCTCCACAGGGGGCTGGTCACCTCCTCCCCACGCTGTGCTGCCCAGTGCAGTAGTCTGGGAGCTTACCTTGAAGACAGAGGAAAAAAAAGCATTGAGTAGATTAGCTTCTTCCATGTCCTCTGTCACTAGGTTGCCTCCTTCATTCAGTAAGGGGCCCAAACTTTCCTTGACCTTCTTCTTGTTGCTAATATACCTGAAGAAACCCTTCATGTTACTCATAACATCTCTTGCTAGCTGCAGCTCCAAGTGTGATTTGGCCTTCTTGATTTCACTCCTGCATGCCTGAGCAATATTTTTATACTCCTCCTTGGTCATTTGTGCAATCTTCCACTTCTTATAAGCTTCTTTTTTGCATTTAAGATCAGCAAGGATTTCATTGTTAAGCAAAGTTGGTCACCTGATATATTTACTATTTTTTCACACATCTGGATCGTTTGTTTCTGCAATCTCAATAAGGATTCTTTAAAATTCAGTCAGCTCTCCTGGACTCCTTTCCCCCTCATGTTATTCTCCCAGGTGATCCTGCCCATCAGTTCCCTGAGGGAATCAAAGTCTGCTTTTCTGAAGTCCAGGGTCTGTATTCTGCTGCTCTCCTTTTGTCTTTGTGTCAAGATCCTGAACTTGACCATCTCATTGTCACTGCCTCCCAGGTTCCCATCCACTTTTGCTTCCCCTACTAATTCTTTCCTGCTTGTGAGTAGCAGGTTGAGAAGAGCTCTGCCCCTAGTTGGTTCCTCCAGCCCTTGCACGAGGAAATTGTTCCCTACTTTCCCAAAACGCCTGGGATTGTTTGTGCACCGCTCTATTGCTCTCCCAGCAGATATCAGGGTGATTGAAGTCTCCCATGAGAACCAGGGCCGGTGATCTAGTAACTTCTGTTAGTTCAAGAGTGCCTTCATATTTTGTCTATGGGATACCTGAGGATAATAATAAATATAATTAATAAATACCATATGAATACTGAATAAATAAATAATCTATATTTACCAGTATGTAGTTATGCTGTGGGTTAGGTGTCCAAATGGATACTCAACCCACACTGTAAGCAAAAGTCTGCTTTAGGTTAGCTTAGTAGTTAGGGCTAATAATTAGCTCCTAATAATTTATATTTTTGAAAGAGGAGAATTTACAGAAATAAACTGTAACGTACTATATTGTGGATGATAATTTGTGCAATGCATAGCAGTACATTTAACTCCTTCACATATCAAAAATACCTGAAAAAGTAGTTCATTTACTTAATCTTAAATGTCATCCTTATGGGAAAACCAACAAAATGTAAGTACACAACATCAAAGGACCAGAGGAGGCAGAGAGTCTGATCTTTGACAGAGATTGCTCCCTGCATTTTCTGATAGCACAGGTTCCAAAATTAGAAAAATATTCTATAATTAGTACCTCTCCTTTACTTTCTGTTTTTATGTTACAAATGGTATCCGTTTTCTTTTTTCTTTTTACTTACCTTAAAGTTCAAAATTCAGCTTGGTAAACATCACTTTCAGATTCCACACATCCAAATTATGAAAGAAAAAATGTTTATTAACTTTTCTCCAAAAATGCTTTCTTGTTTCATGAATATCAACTTGGCTTACTCTAGTTTTTAGGTGGGGCAGTGGCCCTAGTTGGTGGATACGGGCTACTCTGTTGCATTCTATGTACCCTTTTTCCTGCAGGAAAAGATGTAGACATTCCTCAGGGCTTCTTTCCTTTGTTGTGAGTGATAGAGCTGAATCTAGTCAAGAGTTCAGGATGGTGGTTGCATTCTGGTCTGGGTTAGGACCAGTTTTACTGATCTGTTTCATTCTGTTGATCATCTCTGTGAAGTAGGATGGGAGCTCTTTTTAATGGTTGGTGCTTGGGACTGATGTTTGGTTTATGGAATCCAGGTAGAGCTGAGTGAATGACAGATTTTTTTGCTTCAGTGGCCAAAACAAAACAAAAAAGTGTTTGAGTGGAACAAAAATGTTGACTGTAAGATACTATTTACTACTAGCACCAGGGCACTTTTTATATGAAGCTAAACATTTACTTCCCTTCTTAGTCCCTTACTTCCAATAACCGACCATCATGATGTCATCAGAACCCAGCAGATCCTTCAGTCTTTGTTCTGGGCCTGTTTATTTCTCATTGTCCATGCTTCCATTGCCAAATCAAAGTGCTCAACATTCAAGAGTTACACAACAAACAGGAGAGATTTCTGAGAGTTTTAAAAACAAATATAGCACATTGCTTTTCACCCATCTTGATATTCATCTTGTGGGAGAAGTTGCTTACCCCCCCTTTGTGCATAACCATTTTGTTTTCAAAGTTCAACTTTAAATGCACACACAAAAATGTCACCTCCCTGTTTGCTACCTGAAGAGGATTTACCTTATTCTATCCTCCTGCCTGATGTGTGGGAGCAACAATCCTATCCCCCACCCTATCCAGGCAGAGTAGGTCATTGCCTATTCCACTTTCTACTTCAGTTTCCTTACTGCTCCCCACTTTCCCCTTAGGCCTTCTCCCCCGCCCCCCGCCGTCTGTCCTCTGCACCCCTGCTTGGTCCCACTGACAGTGATGGGAGATGGTGACCCTTTGGGGTAAGGGCCAAACTTTACAACATTGAAGGTAGAAGTCAGAAATTCCTAAAAGCCTTTATCCTCCTCTCCCTTCCCAAACTATTGGGAGATTTGTGATCAAACTGTGAATATTGGTTGTACTGTACTGTCACAGGACAAGGCATGTAGACCCAAATACACTTTTTGGAATATATGAGGGCTCTAATTAGATTACACATTCCTATGAAAATCCACCCGTCATTCTTACTTCTACTGAAAATAGGAACATTCTAAGTTTGGACCTGATCACGCCTATAGAAGCTATTGCAGACATATTGTACAATATTCCATGGCATTTTTTTATGAATGCAAAGGGCTGTTCACCAGGCATTAACGTATCATCTGTGGCTACTTTTATGTTTTGAACTATTTATTTGAATTTAAAATAGTCGATAACTTTTCTATATCTTAACAGACTTTAGACAATTTGAAGGAAGGGAAACACAATCTGCGTGTGCGACCTGCAGATATACCAATAGCTGAAAGAGCATCCATGAATTACTGGAGAACGCAAAAATGTATCAGCAAGCCATCAGAGTTTCCCATTAAAAGTCCAGCATTTACAGGTAGATGTCCCAACCCTCCTTTCTGTGAATGTATCTGGTACTTTAAATTACTTAGCACACTCTGTAGGTCATGTTTTGGAAAACTGACCACACGGTTGATTTTGGATCAGACAGCCTGAGGCTCCTTTACTGATCAATCAAACATGCATGCATGGAGGAGTCAGCCAAGGCAGCCAACCACCCCCGACAGATAAAATACAAGGGCTTATATAGGATAAAACCACAAAAATTACATGTACTTCCTTGAAGTTTTACATCCATATAAGGAATAAAGCAAAGCAAGCCTTTCTGTTTTTCCTTACTTTTGCCCTTTGCGGTTTCTTGCTGTGTCACCTGGCAGCTATTAATCATAAGCTGTTACAAAAAGTTAATTCTACTTTTATAATTTCTACAGTTAGTTCTGCTTTAGTAGTTTCTGTCAACTCTTCTCCTTTCACCCCCCCCTTCCTCCAGGCCACACATACAGTTCACCTGACCATACATACAGTTCACTTGACCAAAGTTTTGCCAAAGTTTAGGCCTTAGGCCATTTTCCTCCACAGTCATAACCCACTCGTGTTCAGCCAAGACTAGGATTTTTAAATATTTTAGAATCTGAAAGTCCTTAATATGTTGTGCTTTGTATGCACGTGCTCAACTTCCAGATGACTAATTATATGAAAGCAAAGGTGCAAATTTAGTTACATGCACATACAATTGGGGATTTTGGTGTGTGCATCCAGGCAGGCATGTACCTACCTGGGTGCAGTATCTAATGTGGGTCTCACCAATGCTGTATACAGAGGAAACACCACCTCCCTACTCCTACTCAATACTCCCTTGTTAAGACATCACATCAGCCCCCTTTGCCACAGCATTGCTATGGGAACTCATGTTCGGCTGCTTAGCTACAATGACCCCAAGTCCTTTTCTTAGTCACTGCTTTCCAGGAATCAGTACCCCATCTGACAAGTGTAACCAACATTCTTGGATCCTGAATGGTCTTACATTTGGCTTTATTAAAGTGTGTGGTGTTTAACTGTTCCCAGTTAACCAAGTGATTCAGATCATTCTAGATCAGTGAATGGTCTTAGTCATTATGTGCCACCCTAACAAATCATGGAGTCATAGATTCCAAAGCCAGAAGCGACCATTGTGATCATCTAGTCTGACCTCCAGTATAATGCAGGCCAGAGCACTTTCCCAAAATAATTCCTATAGCAGATCTTTTAGAAAAAGAATCCAATCTTGATTTTAAAATTGTCAGTGATGGAGAATCCACCAGGACACTTGGTAAATTGTATCATCTGAAAACTTTATTAGCATCAGTTTTATATTTTCTTCTAGATTATTGATCCAAGTCCCCATGCCAGGTGATCCATTGCTTAGTTAGCAGCCTACCTAGATGGACTGGTTTTCTTAGTCTGCCTTTTTTGTCCCAAGGGTATTTCCATAGACTAGGAGACTATCAAGATCTAACAACCCTCTTTTGTTAACGCTGTGTCATCATCCCTTGAAATTTCATCCCAAAATGAAGGTAAAAAGACAACAGAGAAGACAGACAAGCCCCACATTTAAAATGGAGTTTGCAGTCTGGCACAAATACACACAGAGAATCTACAGATCTCCCAAATTGTCTGTCTGTCTGTCTCTCTCTCTCTCACACACATACGCTGATAACTCCCCATTAACAACTATATATTCTATTTTCCACTGTTAATCTTTGATATGTGTCATACTGTGTACAGAGAGGAGACATGAACACGCATGCTAAGAAGAACTCTTTGTACCTTCCACCAACAGAAGTAACAAAATTAATGGCAATTTTCCTTATTTGTGTATTGATATCCTCTGATTTTCCTCTAGGATTACATGATAAAGCTCCCTTGGGGTTGATGGATACACCATTACTTGATACAGAAGAGGAAGTGCATTACTGTTTTCTGCCATTAGACTTGGTGGGAAAGTACCCTACTTTAGTCAATGATGATAATTTGCTGTGGCTCCTGGAGAATGCAGCTCTGATAGAGTGTGAATGCAGTGAGTTCCGTTTCATAGGTAAACCTCATTTTTTTCTGTTTAGAAAGCTGCTTGCACATTTGAGCACTATCAGAATAAGTTACAAATAATTATACTCTACCTCTGTCTCTCAACATCTTCAGTTTCATTCTGGTGTCTGGGTAGGGTGACCATATTTCCCAAAAGAAAAAAGGGACACCAAGGGGGGCTAGCCTGAGCCCCCACTCCCACTCCCCTGCCCGTGTGGGGCTGGCCTGAGCCGCTCACCCAAGCTCCCCTCCCCACACAGGGCTGGCATCGCTGCTCACCGGAGCCCTGCCTACTGCCTGTGCGAGGCAGGGGCTGGTGTTGCTACTCGCTTGAGTCCTGCCTGTCCCTCTTCACACCCCATCCGAGCCCTGCTGTCCCCCTGTGTGGGACTGGTGTCGCTGCTCCCCCCCCCCGCACTTTCCTCCACACCCTGCTTTTTTGACAAAAGCGGGCATTTGTCCTGTTTGGGCTTAATCTTAGCAATTGATAAAGTTGGCAAAAGCAAACTGAACCAGTGCCCACTTTGGCCAAAATGGTCGGGATGGCCAGGACAGGGCTTAAAAAATGAACTGTCATGGCCAAAACGGGCTGTATGGTGTGTGTAATATATATATATATATATATATATATATATATATATATATATATATATATATATATATATATATATATATATATATATATATATACACACACACGGTTTATTGTAATAGGTTTATAAATTTATATTAAAGTAAGTTTGGCTGTAATGCAAAAAAACCTACAGGCTATATTTTGTATGTTAAGCTAAGGCAAAGTTAGTATATTTATATTAAAACCTTTTTCTTAAAAATCAAAGTTAAGCTATATTTTGTTACCTAAATAAATAAGTACCCATGCCTAGGTTTATATCCTTTTATTTAAACCAATAAACAATAAAATATGGCATTTTTTTTAATTTGTACCTACGAACTTCACAGGTACATCACAAAAAAAGCATATATGTGTAGGTACATGTCATCAATACGCACATACATACTAGCCTATGGAGTAGGCGTACCCTAACATTTTGTGGGTAAAAAATAAAATTTGGGTATAAAAAAAAATTTCCAGCACTATAAAAAAAAATAACCCAACTCGCTAAAGCACTCCGCTCTATCATTCTCACATACATTCTATTTCTACTCTATCTCTCTATCTATTCTATTTAGTTACAATAACTACTAGTATTAGTAGGCTGTACTTGTTCTTCTTAAACTTTAAGTTTTTAAAAAACTAGGCTAAGCTTGGTTTCACAAAGTTTATTCTTGGTTTTGTGTATTAGGTTTTAATTTTAAGTTTATGTTAGTCAAGTAAACCGTAGTCAACTTTAATAGCTCTTATCATTAGTTTTTCCTAAGCACTGCATCCCGCACTCAAACAGTAAAAAACCTAAACTGCAAGGCTGGTCCTGTGTCTCTTACCACCAGGTTATCAAAAAAAAGAAAACAAAAAAGGAAGTATATTAACCAAAGCGTTGTTGCATATAATACTATATTATCATATGTATCTTTCAAATAGCAATAATGCAATTGTAACTTTGTAACTCTAAGTATTTTACCATTTTCTTACTATTAATTTTAATAAAAAATCTTTAAGGCTATATCTGTGTCAGTGTAAGCTTCCTGTCATACCCCCAAAATCCTTTGCAAATTCTATAAAGCCTCATTCAAAACAAAAACATTAATCATTTTATCAAACAAATTGGCAAGCCTAAGACCCATATTAATTAATATTAACAATTAATTCTTATTAATATTATTAATCAAATTAAGTTAAATAAAATTAAAAATAAATAAAATTTTATATTATTAGTACTCCCTAAATTAGGCTACAGTGGTCACCCTATCTCTGGATCATTTTTGGTACTAACCTATTTCTAAGTCAGTCTCCAATAACATTTATTTTTAAACCAAAATCTTTGATTTTCTTCCTACCCACCAGTTTTACTTGGGCCAGTACACCACAATGAGGCATCAGGACATGTGGGGACTTCATTTCATCTTAGTGCAACCTCCATGTGATGCAGTTTTTCTGGGCATCATTTCTTAAGTGTCCCAATCAATATGTGGGCCCACTGCCAGGCTAGTTTAGAAGCTGAGGAAAAGTGTGACTCTGCATTCTGGAATTCATGTTTAGGGTCACCAAACAATATAGAGCCAGGAGGTCTCAGGTTTGGTGCTGCTGCTTTGCAGTGTGATTCCAGCAGAATCTGGCCAGATAGTCAATTTATCTGACACCAGAAGGATTACTCCAGTTTGGTGAAATCCTCTGGTACAGATCTAGTGCCGTGATTCCTGCACCACCTCTGCCTTGCTGGTGGTGCATGGGATAGAGTTGGCGCAATGGCTAGGGCTCCCTGGCATAATGCCTGTCTTCAGCTGAGGTGTCAGATATTGGGGGGCTGTTGGCATCCAGCATAATTTGGAGCAAGCCCTTGGGTTGCTTTTCTGTCAGGGGATTGGCCCAGCACACGGCCATTTCAGGATCAAGGGAGCACAAGATGAGCTATACGCCAGCTTTGAACTAACACAGTCTCCCTCCATGTCTCTGTATATGCTGATACCATAAAACTGTATGTCACTAATCCAGGCATAGGGTTATAGGCTGTATTATGTTAAATACACAATATTTTGAAAACAAATATAAACTTTCACTGTGCATTAAGTATGCAGCGTTGCTGTAGCAATGTTGGTCCCAGGATATTAGATAAGATGGGTGAGGTAATATCTTTTATTAGACCAACTTTTGATGGTAAAAGAGACAAGCTTTTGAATTTACAAAGAGCTCTTCAAGCCCAGGCTCGGAGAAGAGCTCTGTGGAAGATCAAAAGCTCGTCTCTTTCACCAGCAGAAGTTGGTCCAGTAAAAGATATTGCCTTAATCCACAGTGAGTGAGGTAAGGGAGTTGGAGGAATGGAGAGAGGGCCTTGGAGTTGGGCTGGGCAGTGAGGCTGAGTAACTGTACTAACTTGCTTGCTGCCTACAGCCCTCATCCTACCTGCCTGTAGTCCCCCATCCATATCCCTTCTGTCTCCCTTGGATAGTTTAAGCTTCACAGTGGGATTCCCAGTCCAACAGACCTGGTAAATTTAGTCAGACCAGACGTCTTCTCTGGTGAGCTGTAGAGAAGCTGCCTCTGTAGCAGCGCAACAAACTTCACTTGTCAGGGAACTTTACCTGCAAGTTTACCTCACACTCTCTCTGTGGCTTTTGCCCTCTGTTTGCAGTTAGACCATTTCTAGAACTAGTTCAGCTGCAGCCACTGATGACATCCATTGCTGGCAACTGGTAATTTCCTAATGTAAACAAGACTGGTGATAAAATTAAAACATTATCCATAAATGTGTGTGTGTGTGTATTTATACTGAAGATGGCTGTAGAACGCAAAATGCTACATGAAGCATATATAATGCCACTGAAACTTTCTAAAATTAAAAAAAAGGAAGTTTAGACACTATACTAAATATATTCAAAGGATACTCACTTCATGTGGAAATGTATATACCTGCAAAAGTTCATGTTACAAATCCCAAAATGTAATACCAAATGTTACTGGCAAAACAGTTCCAGCTATATATATCAGGCTCATGGGGCTTGTAAAATGGTGCTAAAAATAGAAGTATAGACTTTTGGGCTCTCAGACCCACCCTCAATGGGTTTTAGAGCTTGGGCTCCTGTCTGGGCAGGAACATCTACACTGCTATTTTTAGCCCGTAGCATGAGCCCTGGGAGGTCAGTTGATCCAGGTCTGAGACTTGCTGCCATGAGGTTTTGTTTGTGATGTAGACACACCCTGACAGTGTTAAATCCTTTCTGCCACTGGCACTCCTGACTGCCAAGCATAAAAACAACAAGGAGTCCAGAGGCACCTTAAAACTAACCAATTTCTTTGGGCATAAGCTTTTGTGGGTAAAAAACCTCACTTCTTCAGATGCGTGGAGGGAAAGTTACAGCTGCAGGCATTATATAATGACACATGAAGAGAAGGGAGTTACTTCACAAGTGGAGAACCGTTCTTAACAGGGCCAATTCGATCAGGGTGGATGTAGTCCACTCCCAATAATAGATGAGGAGATGTCAATTCCAGGAGAGGCAAAGCTGCTTTTGTAATGAGCCACCCACTCCCAGTCCCTGTTCAAGCCCAAATTAATGGTGTTAAATTTGCAAATGAATTTTAGTTCTGCTGTTCCTCTTTGAAGTCTGTTTCTGAAGTTTTTTTGTTCAAGAATAGTTACTTTTAAATCTGTTATAGAATGTCCAGGGAAACTGAAGTGTTCTCCTACTGGCTTTTGTATGTTACCATTCCTGATGTCCGATTTGTGTCCATTTATTCTTTTACGTAGGGACTGTCTGGTTTGGCCAATGTACATGGCAAAGGAGCATTGCTGACACATGATGGCATATATCACATTAGTAGATGTGCAGGTGAATGAGCCCTTGATGGTGTGGCTGATGTGATTGGGTCCTCTGATGAAGACACTAGAGTAGATATGGGGACAGAGTAGGCAATGAGGTTTGCTACAGGGATTCGTTCCTGGGTTGATGTTTCCGTGGTGTGGTGCGTAGTTGCTGGTGAGTATTTTCTTCAGGTTGGGGGGTTGTCTGTAAGTGAGTACTGACCTGTCCCCCAAGGTCTGTGAGAGTGAGGGATCATTTTCCAGGATAGGTTATAGATCGTTGATAATGCGCTGGAGAGGTTTTAGCTGGGGGATGTACATGATGCCCAGTAGTGTTCTATTATTTTCTGTTTTGGGCCTGTCCTATAGTACTCGTCTTGCTCTATCAATCTGTTTCCTCACTTCCCCAGGTGGGTATTATAGTTTTAAGAATGCTTGATAAAGATCTTGTAGGTGTTTGTCTCTGTCTGAGGGATTGGAGCAAATTCGGTTGTATTTTAGGGCTTGAATCCTAAGATACAACCACCGAAACATAGAATCCCCTTGATATGGATGAGAAAAGAGACTTATAACAAACCATAGCCTCCCAGTGTGCTGAAAGCAGAATCCAAGGAACAAACTAGCTATTGAAAAAAGATATACCACAAAATATGGTCAAAATGTACAGATTATCTTGAAACAGACAAAATGGTCTAAATATTTTGAAACCGCTGCTTGTAGCCTTAATAGAAGGAAATATATTGTGACAGACCCAGACCAGTGGGGTACAGGAGTTTGGTAGAGGGCAAATATACTGGTCACTGGCTGCGTAGTTTTCTGTTCCTTGAGTGACCAGAGCAGGGGCTTCACTAGAGTAATCAGGAACCTGCTAGAATCAATTAAGGCAGACAGGCTGATTAGAATACCTGCAGCCAATCAAGGCAGGCTAATCAGGGCACCTGGGTTTAAAAAGGAGCTCACTCCAGTCAGGTGAGGAGGAGCCAGAGGAGAAGAAGTACGCGTGAGGAGCTGGGAGCAAGAGGCACAAGGAGCTGAGAGTGAGAAGCTGTGTTGCTGGAGGACTAAGGAGTACAAGCATTATCAGACACCAGGAGGAAGGTCCTGTGGTGAGGATAAAGAAGGTGTTTGAAGAAGGCCATGGGGAATAGTCCAGGGAGTTGTAGTTGTCATGCAGCTGTTACAGGGGGCACTATAGACAGCTGCAATCCACAGGGCCCTGGGCTGGAACCTGGAGTAGAGGACGGGCCTGGGTTCCCCCCAAACTTCCCAACTCCTGATCAGACACAGAAGGAGCTGACCCAGACTGTGGGTTCCACAAGAGGGGAAGATCACTGAGGTGAGCAAATCCGCCAATAAGCGCAGGACCCACCAAGGTAGAGGAGGAACTTTGTCACAATATATATTGGAACAAATTTCAATTAGACTGCAAATCAAACTTGTTATGCAGGTTTTGGAATGTGTAACACTAATGGTGAATAGTTTGAACCAAAAGAAAAGCTTATATTTGATTTAATGTAATTCGCAACTAGTATGATATACTGTATATTAATATAATAATTTGTAGATGTTAATGTAAGCTTACCTACAATCAATCAATTAATAATATAGATTTAATAATGTTTGTCAAAGTTGAAATAATAACTTAAAATATCCCAAAGCCAGATATGGGATTAAGGCATGTTCCTATAGCTTTTGCTTATGTAAATAGGCCTATTAATATGCTGTGGAACAGGTGGAAGAAGGATGGTGGGCCTGATTCTCATTTATACCAAGAGCCCTTTACACTGCTAGAACAGTATAAATGGGAGTAAATTTCACCCCCTTTTTAAAGCCTCTTTAAACTACCAAAGCAGTAGAAAAGGGTCTTACTGTATATGAGAATTGGGTTCTTTATCTCTCTGGTAGTAACAAAATAATTTTTCATTTATGAAAGGACCATCTAGCTTCAAAAGAGTTATGAACCCTTTTGAAGTGTGGCAGAAAACCACAGCTCCTCCACTAAGTGTTTCTTGTGGATTGTACTACCTATCATTTTGCTGTGCTTTAAAGTAAAGTGACATTTGATTTTACATCTTGATCTTCAAAATGTGGCAAATTGCCAGCGCTATTATGATGGGTCTTGTGCTTTCTCTTCTTTTGGGGGGGTGGTTCAGGGCACCATTTCTTGCCCCAAATTGGAATATTAACTGCCCCACTAGTGTCCTAGAGGAGGGGAGTGGAGAGGGAGGGACCTGGGCCCATCCTCTACTCTAGGTCCCAGCCCAGGGGCCCTGAGGATAGTGGTAAACCACTTGAACTGACGGTTCCTTCCCCTGGGCTACTTCCCTTTCCTGCTCTTCAGCTTGTGGGGGCTTTCCTGCCCTCCCTCTGTACAAGCCAGGTGCCCCTTTACCTAGGGTCTTGGACTTCTTAGCCCACTGCAGCGCTTCTCCAAACTGTCCTCTGCTTCCCTTCAAACTGTTCTCTGCTCCAACACCAATCCTTTCTGCTCCAACTCCTTCAAACTGTTCTCTGCTCCAACACCAATCCTCTCTGCTCCAACTCCTCCAAACTGTTCTCTGCTCCAATACCAATCCTTTCTGCTCTAACTCCCACACTGTCTGAAGCAGGGGTTTTTATCATGTGACTGGCTTCAGGTGCTCTAATTGGCTTCAGGCGCTCTAATTGGCTCCAGGTGCTCTAGTTAATCTATAGCAAACTTTCGTCCCCTTACAGGGAATAAGGCTCCCTTCTATCCCTCTCCTGCTGCCCTCTGGCCATGCTGTATTACAAAAAACTGTTACGATTATATTAGTTTCCAGGTATTTATTATGAAACAGTAAGAATCTCCTGGTTTAGTTCTAGAATATAAAATAATTAATGAATATATTGTTGGGGAGGGAGGGGGGAAATGTCAACAGCCTATTGTTTTTGCGAGAGTGAACCTTGGACAGGTAAATGACAAAATTAACATTTTGGTTTTTGTCTTTATTTTTCAAGTAAATTTTCTTCGCTCAGAGAAGATTTTGTTGCCTGATAATTTCTCCAACATAGATGTTTTGGAAGCAGAAGTTGTAACTTTGGGAATTCCTAACCTTACAAATGCAGTGAAGCTTTATAGGGGTAATTTGGTGTCACTTTATTTTCAGTGTATTCTCCCATTCACTTTCCGTCTCAGCTAAGGTGTTTAAATATTGAGGTGATTCACAGATACATAGATTCCAAGGCCACAAGAGACCATTGTGATCATCTAGTCTGACCTTCTATGTAACACGGACATAGAATTTACCTCAAATAATTCCTTTTGAACTAGAACATTTTAAAAAAAAATCCAATCTTGATTTAAATTTTACCAGGGATGGAGAATCCACCATGACCCTTGATAAGTTGTTGCAATTGGTAATTACTTACACTGTAAAAAATTGACACCTTTCTTCCAGTCTGAATTTGTCTAGCTTCAACTTCCAGCCATTGGGTTATCTTAGACCTTTCTCTGCTAGATTGAAGAGCTCATTATGAAATATTTGTTCTTCATGTGGGTACTTATAGAATGTCATCAAGTCACCACCTTTCCCTTTGTTAAGCTAAATAAGATTGAGCTCCTTGAGTCAGTCACTCCAAGAGGCATGTTTTCCAGTCCTGTAATCATTCTCATGGCTCTTATCTGAACCCTTTCCAGATGTATCAATATCCTTCTTAAATTGTGGACACCAGAACTGGACACTGTATTCCAGCAGCAGTCACACCAGTGCCAAATAGAAGTAATATAACCTCTCTGCTCCTACTCAAGATTCCCCTGTTTATGCATCCAAGGATCTCATTAGTCTTTTTGGCCACAGAGTCACACTGGGGGCTCCTGTTCAGCTGATTATCAGCCCTCTCACCCCAAATCCTTTTCAGTCTCTACATCTCAGGATAAAGAACTCCATCCTGTAAGTATGGCCTACATTCTTTGTTCCTAGATGTATACATTATATTTGGCAATATTAAAATGCATATTGCTTGAGCCCAGCTTAATCCAGAATGCTCTGTCTCAGTGACCTGTCCTCTTCATTATTTATCACTTCCCCTAGTTGTGTGTCATCTGGACATTTTTAATGATGATTTTATGTTTTCTTGCAGGTCATTAATAAAAATGTTAACTAGCCTAGGGCATGACCTGACCCCTGCAGGAACCCACTAGAAACACACCCATTCAATTCATTCGATGATGATTCTCCATTGACAATTGCATTTTGAGACCTATCAGCTAACTTTTAATCCATTTAATGTGTCATATTAATTTTATATTGTTCTAGTTTTCAATCAGAATATTATACAGTGCCAAGTCAAATGCCTTACAGAAGTCTATTACATCCACACTATTACCTTTATCAACCAAATTTGTAATCTCGTAAAAAAATCAAGTTAGTCTGACAAGATCTATTTTCCGTAAACCCACGTTGATTGCCATTAATTATATTACCCTTATTTAATTCTTTATTAATCAAGTCCTATGTCAGATGCTTCACTGTCTTGTCCAGGATCAATGTGAGACTGACAGGCTTATAAATACCCCGGTCTTTCTGTTTACTCTTTTAAAATATTGGCACAACATTCGCTTTCTTCCAGTCTTCTGGAACTCCTTCGGTATCCCAAGTCTTATTGAAAATCAACATCGATGGGCTTGATCTTGAGCTAGGGCAATTTCTGACATAACGGTTCCTGGAGACAAAAACTCCTATGTGATGGTCTCCTCAGATGCAGAATTACAAGATAAGTCATTTTCTCTTCCTTGCCTTTTGATCAGACACCGTCACTTCCTTCTTTGAGTCCCTCAGTTAGTGCCCCTTGCCCATGACATTATATTTAAACTTCTTGCCCTCATCTTTATGGCCATGAACAACTTTGCCCGGGCCTGCAACTTGGATCTTAATTCTTATTGTGTCTCTTGTTGCTCCTTTGTGTCTCACCATTAACAGTGGCCCATACATTCTCTTCTCCCACTTCTACTTATTCCATATTGCCCTATGCATGGATCCACTTCCCAATCCCAGTGTGTCAGGTCCCCTTATGTACAGCTCTCCTACAGTCTGCCTTCTCAATTTCTCTTGCAACATTAAAGATAGATGATATCTACACCACAAATTAAGGTGTAATTGTGCCACAGGGATCACTACCCATGCAAGTTCTTAGTGACCTGTTACTTAAGGGCTCTAGGAGCATCTTGAGCAAGCACTACTCCTTGTAGTTATGCCAAAACATCTGCCATAAGAAATGCAGGGCCTGCTCTTAAACAAGCAAACAAAACCTTTTCTATATTGGAGTTGGTTATAAATACAAATTCTGCAAACAAAAGGAACATCTTTTCCGAGTGGGAGCATTTTTAACATTCATTTTCTTATGGACAGAAAAATGTATTAAATGGATATTTTGAACCCAGAGGACTTTTCAACAGATTGCGTGAATGCTGAGAGAGAGGGCAAGTGTTGCTGTAATTATTAATCTTTTGCTTGTTAGAACACGGTCTTGATACATTTATGTATTTCCTTTTCATGTAGGAAATTGCTCTATGCTGACCTCTAACCTTGAAGATTCTATGAAGGGTATAGTAAACAAGATGCTGGATGTTCAGGTAGTCGTGAGGCCCCCTTTGTATGTTATGGCACTTGGTGTCTTAGTAAAATACCCCGATTCAGCACTTGGACAGCTCCATATAGAAAGTACTTTAGACCGAAACCAGCTGTACATCTCTGGGAATGGAGTCCTCTTTCAACATGTCAAGTAGGTATTCTTGTATATACTAGTCTTTATGAAATTCACGGGACTGGGTTCATTTTCTGTTTGAGTTCTTCAGCCATATTGCATATTAACTTTGGAAGAGCAGTCCTTCAGTCTTTCTTTTTAATTAGTTTTACTCCTGAAGATATATTACTAAAATGGAATATTGTAACTTCTAAACTGCACTGAAAGTGCTAAATTCTGCTTTGTCACAAAGTGATCCTATATGCCTAGAGAAGGGCAGACATCATTACACTAGACAGAAGGAATGACTCCCCAAGGAGCACTAAAGAGGCACTGAAATGCTTTCCAAAAAGTGTATAAATGTAAGAAACTCAAAGGATGAAAGAAGGGTGTGAAACATTAAAACATACTTTTCCAAAAAAATTGTTTAATAATTTCTTTCATTTACCTGCTGTGACCTGAGTTCATCCCTCCTCTCAGCATTCTGCATTCCTCTGCTAGTATCACTGATCGCTAACATTGCAGAGTGAGGAGGACAGCTCTTAAACTGACTTAGGTGTCTCTACTAACAGCAACCATTGCCAGGTCTTGGAAGATGAAAGGCCTGTAAGTTCACCTACAATTTATATTAGTTTAAAATTTTCGGACAACACGTATAGTCTGTTAGGGCCTGATACTGCAGATCTGTTCTAAGTCTGGTATGCAGCACTCATGTGAAGGTTCTAGTGAATTAGCATTATTTGTCAAGTGGAAGAAATGCAAAAGTGTTCAATGGGAAAAATCCCATTGAAAGCTCAAGTATTAATGGCTGGAAAGCTTTCTACCAGGTGTTCTTAACAATGACTTGGCCTGAATTAGTTAAAAATAAATCATGTAAAAGTATTTGGTATAATAAAATAGACAAAGATCTAGTGACCTATTCTCAATTAACTTTGAATGGATAGGAACTGGCTAGGAACTTGCCGCCTCCCACTTACTGAAAATATGTCTGAAATCCATGAACTCTGTGCTTACTTGGACAAAAGGGACATCACATATGAACCAATGAAAGATGCTTTGAAATCATATCTGAAACAAAAGATACCTGCAGAGACTAAGGGACACGGTAAGTAAAGGTTTTTCAATAAGTGATTGTATTGTTTTAAAATATGATGAGTGGATATTGGCTGATTAAGAATAAAGACTCAATAATCCAGTGCTAGCTAGGAGGAAAAGGTAGGTTTCAAATTAACCAGGGTTTTATGTGACCAACAAACTCCTCATTTTCATAAAATCTAGTATGAGCCAATAGTTATTAAGAAGTAGCTACTGCAACCCCCAAGCTTTAGAAGAAATGCATAGTGACTGCACTACAGTAACATTTATTTCTGAAGAGGCATTCATATTTATCTTTAGAATATACCTGCTTGCTTGAAAATTCTGTCTCTTCCCCACTCAGAAGAGACAGAATTAGTGAAAACCCTTCATGACATACAGCATATTTCCAGGCAGATATGCAAATAAGTCTTGCATCCCGGAAAGTCTCTGTGAATTGAGTTGCTACAATACATTTTCTGGTTAAGGTTGTATGTTGTACACAGCACACAGTCAACCTGTGGAACTCCTTGCCTTAGGAGGTTGTGAAGGCTAGGACTATAACAAGGTTTAAAAGAGAACTAGATACATTCACGGAGGTTAAGTCCATTAGTGGCTATTAGCCAGGATGGGTAAAGAATGGTGTCTCTAGCCTCTGTTTGTCGGAGGGTGGAGCTGGATGGCAGGAGAGAGATCACTTGATCATTACCTGTTAGGTTCACTCTCTTTGGGGCACCTGGCATTGGCCACTGTCGGCAGACAGGATACTGGACTGGATGGACCTTTGGTCTGACCCAGTACGGTCATTCTTATGTTCTAATATGAGACTACGGGATTGATATTTAAAGTGGGGTTCCTGTGTGAAATCTATGTACCTACAAAGGACTGAATCCTACTAATTCTTTTGATGGAATTAAAATCCATGATAACAGGGCTTTGTATGAAGGAGTTCAGTCATCTCTGTTGCATCTTGATGTCATCATGACATACTGTGGTGCATAGCTTGTGTTAGAGAAATTAAATGGGAAATAATTGTAACAATCTCAAATGCCTAACAATTGAGTTGTTGTTATTTGTATTACAGTAGCAACTAGGGACCCCAGTCATGGACCGGGGGCCCATTGTGCTAAGTGAGATACTGTACAAACTCATTTTATTTTACATATTCACATTCCAGAGTTGTCTAATCTTTTCATATTATTGCCCACGTCCCTCCAAACATCACTTCTGTGAGAATGTGACTGCTGTGTATATCTTTCAGGACTGACATGTGCTATTGTAGGTGCACAAATCTTTTCATAAAGCAGGCGCTTTTCAGATCAAATATTTTTTAACCATTTTTATTCTGGTAAATATTTATTTAAACTTTCCAGCCAGCATATCACAGGACAATACAGTAACTGTATTGAGTCACATGGAGTATTCCTGTTACTGATTTCAATTTAAGCTTTTCCAGAAAGTCATTTACACATTCAGATAAAATGTAGACCAGGGGTAGGCAACCTATGGTATGCGTGCCGAAGGTGGCACATGAGCTGATTTTCAGTGGCACTCACTCTGCCCGGGTCCTGGCCACCGGTCCAGGGGTGTCTACATTTTAATTTAATTTTAAATGAAGCTTCTTAAACATTTTAAAAACCTTATTTACTTTACACATAACAACATTGTAGTTATATATTATAGACTTATAGAAAGAGACCTTCTAAAACCGTTAAAATGTATTACTGGCACGCAAAACCTTAAATGAGAGTGACTAAATAAGACTCAGGGCATCTCTTCTGAAAGGTTGCCAACCCCTGATCTAGAGGCTAAACACAGAGCCTAAATTGTGCCCAAGCTTGTGCAGGTGCACGGGAGGGCCTGGAGCAGGCACCATAACACTACTTCCATTCCTTGCACACAAGAAGTGTGTGAGGCTAGCCTAATGTCTCCAAAAGTAGTGGTAAAAGGAACACACAAACAGTGGTGAAGAAATAGCTTTGCTTCTCTTGAGCTCCCTGAGCTTAAAACCACAGTCAAGTCCAGTGAAAGCTTTCTATCAGTCGTAACTTTCAAAGCAAAGCCCAACACACTTCAGCTTTTCCCACTGCTCCTGAGTGTTGACATTGGGTACCTTTTTGGTGTAGGTTTAACGGCATATCCAGCTTTATCTACCTTGGGCAGGTAAACGTACCAGGTTAGTGAGCCCAGACTGAACCAGACAGATGCAGACCAAGACTTTGGACTGGACTAGAGAGAGGAATACTGGCTGCAGCATGGGTGTTTGCTGTTGCCCATTTGCATGTTTATTTCTTGACAATGTTTATATCTGACCCCTGGGAAACAAAATGCAAGGCCTGAGCTCCGCGTGTGTTTGCACAGAATTCTCTACATTCATTTAGCACACTAAAGAATCCATGTTATTATTACACTATTGTGATATCCCATCATTAGCTCACAACTGTCATATCCACCACCAAGTTTCATTATTTTAAAATTACTTTCACTGTGACCTTGACATTTTGAACCTTATCCCTTAGATGAAGACTGGACAGCAGAAGTAAGAGTCCACTCCCTACATCAGATTGTGAAAATTTATGTAGGAAACCATTGGTATGAAACATACTTACAAACCTTGCTGAAGGTATAGTCAATAAGTATCTTTCTATTGCCTTACCGTAAATCTGCCTAAGACATTTCAGTATTGGAAAGGTGATAAGATAAGTCACTGGGGCTGGCCTGGCAGCCTGGGGCAATCAGAGCTTCATTTCTGGGCTGGGAGCTGTATGAAGGCAACATGTTTAGCCCCTAAAGGAAATAAGCACCTGGAATTATTCATGAGAAAAGAGTTCCCCTCCTGGCCAACAACACAAGCAGCATTGACTGAGGCTGATAAAACCTGGTTAAGTCTTTCATCAGGTACATGGGCTGCCAAAACCATGTGTGGGGGCAGGCTGCATTCCCTCAAAATTACTATTAGAAATCCATAAGAACAAGTAGACGCTCATAAGTATGTGGTTAACTTCATGCACGAGCTGAAGTTCCATTGAATTCAAGTTTAAGTTAAGCACGTGCTTAGGAGCTCTGCTGAATGGAGATGGACTTAAGCACATGTGTAAAGTTAAGAAAACCCTGGGTGCTTTGCTGAATCAGGGCTGAAAAGAGCCAATCTTAAATCTCAAAATGCGCACGTGACACCCCAGGGCACATTTTTCAGAAAAGTGGCCTGTCTTTTGCCCCTCCAAAAACTGCACTGAATTTTGAGTTTGCAATTCAGCTGAAGGCACATATTTGAGCAGGTGCACAATTCTAATTTCCTGACTGCAGGAACACTAAACTGTAATTTACAGACACAAATTGCACCTGTAAGCAAGAAAGACAGACTGAAACGTTTCTCCCTGCACAGAGCCATCCTTGCCCTCCCTTCATCCCCATTTGTTTATGTAAAGGCAGGTAGAGAAGAAATGGGGGGGGGAGGGATGTGGAACGAATGAGCCTCTCTTATAAATGCAACCTTGACATCAAAGAACGTACATGGGGCTCTTTCGTAGGCCTTTCACATTTCCAGGTCCATGCAGGCCAATGTGATTCAAAGGGCATGTCTACACTTACCTCCGGAGTGATGGATCCAGCAGGGGTCGATTTATCGTGTCTAGTGAAGATACAATAAATCGACTGTCGAGCGCTCTCCCGTCAACTCCAGTACTCCACCAGAGCGAGAAGCGTAGGCAGAGTCGACGGAGGAGCATCAGCAGTCAACTTACTGCAGTGAAGACACTGCGGTAAATAGCTCTAAGTATGTCAACTTCAGCTACACTATTTTCGTAGCTGAAGTTGTGTAACTTAGACTGACTTAGCTCTCTCACCCCCTCCCCCTGAGTGTAGACCAGGCCTAAGAGTGGAGGTCTCTGGAAGTCCTGTATTCAGAGAACCCCCGTTTTCTGGTGTATTGCCTACTGTACACAGGCCTCAGAGACTTTAAATGACAAGAATCAACATTCATCCTTTAAAATGTTTGTACTAAGCTCATGGTTAGCGCTGAGCTTTTGTGCTGCCACAAATGCCAGAGCAAGCAGAGAAAGTCTAGATATACTGCAAAGTACCAAGCTTCGCCTGGGAAAGGACTGTCTCATGATATAAATCAGTGGTCCCCAAACCGTGGAGTATGCCCCTCTAGGGCATAGAGCAACGTTTTGGGGGGCACATGGTGGGACCCGGGCCAGCCACCGGGGGTGCGGGGTGGGAAGGGTGTGCCACCAAGCCCAGCTCAGGCCCCAGCTCAGTTCCAGCCACAGCTCCACCCCAACCCCAGCCACACGTCCACTCCACCCCCTGCTCCATCCCCAGCCCAACTCTGCCCTTATTCCCTCTCCCTGACCAGGCCAGCTCTGCCATCAGCCCAAGCTCCTCTGCTGAGCCAAAAGTGCAGTAATGGACGAGGGGCACAGACGCATTCCAGTACTGGCAAGATGGGGCATGACAGGAAAAGTTTGGGCACCACTGATGCAAATGAACCCCGTCGGCAAGAGAAGTAGCATCATGCGCTAACAACTTGCTCTACGTTTAGCTACATTCAACCTTCCCTGGCTAGAAGGAGAGCTGCTTTGATATGTGATTTGGAGGGACACGGTGGGAAGAAGACAGGTCTTAAAGTAACTCTGACTTCCTAAGGTACGATATATATTTATTTCTGCAGTGTCCAGAGCTCCTGTCAAACTGCAAAAAAGTTTATTGGATTACATATGGTCAGAGCCTCCTAATCCATGGAGATGGGCAAATATTTCGACACATTCTCAACTTCCTTAGACTTGGCAAGCTGTTTTTACCATCTGAATTTAAGTAAGAAAAGAGAGATCATGCATTTTATTAGTCTTATTTCAGATATCTATAGGAAAAAAGGTATTAATCTTTTATTCAACCTATAGGTTTTCTGATTTACATGGTGATTAAAGTATTAAAGAAAGATTTTTAGTTCCAGTAGTATTTATTATCAAATTCATACAGCAACATTAGTGTGAAAAATTAGCATAAGGCTTTGTGAATTTAAAGAAAACCTGAGCAAATAAATTGTAGCCAATAATTTATTCATCAAATTTAGCTTCTTTTTTCTGTGTGAAAATTGACTGCAAACAGGTTGTGGTTTACTTAAACTCGTTTGTTGTTCAAAATTATTTGTTGTATGATTTCTACAAATAAATCTTGCTGTGTTGAGTGTTCACAAGCAGTCTGTTTTCAGTGTTAGGTATTCAAAGTGTGAACTGTTTTTCACAAAAGAGTTCACTTATTTTGGATATCTGGAATGATTCCGGTTCAGCTGAAGTCAATGGAAGCTTTGCCTTGACTTCAGTGGAGCCACAATTTCACCTTTCATTGTTTGGGTTCCCAACTTGAGATACCTATATGTCAGCCAAAAGACAAGGCACCCAAAATTCGTAAACACGTTTGAAAGTTTTGGCCTCTATTTTTAACATGTGTGAAAATGGTATTGCATCAGTAGCAAAATAAAAAATTACTCAAGTTAGAGAGAGTACATTTTGCACCATCACTTTGCATTGTTGATTACAGAAGATGATTTCAAAAATTGACTAGTATTTAGAAAAGATAATCTGAATGTGTTTGAGAGAATTACTGTACAGTTAAGTTTATTTACAATTTACAGAGAATGGTCTCTATTTTGTCAAGAAGCAGAGGAGTACAGAATTCCTTCTCTTTTTGAAGCACTTTATCAGTGTGATGGATACAGGTAAAGAAGATGCTTGTCTATTTTCTATAGTTTCATAGGCTCATAGATTCCAAGGCCATAAGGGACCACTGTGATCATCTAGTTTGACTTCCTGTATAACACAGGACATAGAACTTACCCCAAATAATTCCTTTTGAACTAGAGCATGTTTTTAAAAATAAAAAAATAATCAAATCTTGATTTAAAATTTTCCAGGGATGGAGAATCCACCATGATGTTTAGTAAATTGTCCTAATGATTAATTATCTTCACTTAAAAAAGTACACCTTATTTCCAGCCTGAATATGTCTAACTTCAGCTTCCAGCTGTTGGATCATATTATACCTTGCCCTGCTAGATTGAAGAGCCAAACATTTGTTCCCCATGTAGATATTTAGACATTGTGATCAAGTCACCCTTTAAACGTCTCTTTCTTAAAATAAATAGATTGAGCTCCTCAATTCTATCACAAGGCAGGTTTTCCAATCCTTTAATCATTCTCCTGGCTCTTCTCTGAACCTCACCAAATTTATCAACATCCCTCTTAAATTGTGGACACCAGAACTGGACACAGGATACCAGCAGTGGTTGCACCAGTGCCAAATATAGAGGCAAAATAACATCTTCACTCCTACTCGAGATACCCTGAGATTACGTATCCAAGAACCATATTAGCCTTTTTGGCCACAGCATCACACTGGGAGCTCATATTCAGTTGATTATCCACCTTCCCCTCTCCCAATCTTTTTCAGTCCCCCATCCTGTAAGTATGGCCTGTATTCTTTATTCCTAGATGTATACATTTACATTTAGCCATATTAAAACACACATTGTTTGCTTGAGTTCAGTTTACCAAGGGATCCAGATCACTCTGCATCAGAGACCTGTCCTCTTCATTATTTACCATTCCCCCAATTTTTGTATCATCTCTAAACTTTATCAGTGATGATTTTATGTTTTTTTTCAGGTCATTGATAAATATGTTAAACAGCATAGGGCCCAGAACCAGTCCCTGCAGGATCCCATTAGAAACAGACCAGCTCAGTGACAATTCCCTGTTTACAATTACATTTTGAGAACTATCAGTTAGTCAGTTTTTAATCCAGTTAATGTGTGCCATGTTAATTTTGTATTCTAGTTTTTATAATCAAAATATCATGCAATATTAAGTCAAATGCCTTACGGAAGTCTAAGTATATTACATCAATGCTATTACCTTTATCGACCAAATATGTAATCTCATCCAAAAAAAGATATCAAGTTAGTTTGACAGGATCTATTTTAGAATAACCTATGTCAATTGGCATCAATTATATAGTCCACCTTTAATTCTTTATTAATCAAGTCCCATATCAGCCACTTCATTATCTTGGCTAATAATTCCCCAATAATTAAAAGTAATGTAAAACTAATTTTAACATCCATCAGAATGCACACACAACCCAACAACCTTAGGCTGTCCCCGGAAAAAAAATCGAAGGTTCACAAATGTAGCAAAACTGAAAAATATTCATTTTGCAGATTGTGGGTCAAAAAACATGAAACTTACGATGAAGCCTCTTTTCCATTTAGAAGATTAAATATTGTGACTTGGGATAAGGCGCGTGAGTTCAGCAAAGACCCAAAAGAAGTAAGATTTTTTTCAGAAATAGAACAATAAGTTTTAAAAACAGTTCAAACCTAAATGTTAAAATTGTCCAGTTGCAGCTTGGGACAAGTTGTCTTAACTCTTATTACAAAATTATCAACAAAAATGAGAGTCTTGAAACTTCTACGTGAAGAGGAAATCTTTATTCGAAAAGTGCAGTAATTTCTAAGAATCTACTCACATCAAGGTGCCAGTAGCAGTTCACAAAAAATACTGACATTTCTTTTGTAGAACCAGGGGGGCTGGAACAATTTGTATAGGGGGGAGCTGAGAGCCATTGAACCAAACTGTAAACCCTGGATATGATGGAAACCACTTCAAGCCAGGGGGTGCAGCAGAACCCTCAATCTCTCGAGTTCCAGCACCTATGTATAGAACCACAGGTTTCTGAGCGTCAAGAGATACAGATTCAGGGTTAAACAGACAGAGGTATTTTCTTTAAATATTACAGAAATGTGAGAGGGTTCCTTCTATAACAGGAGAAAGAAAATCTCAGTCATTTGCAACTAATTATTGCCATTGAGCTTGTTTGGATAGCTTTTCAGTGTTCAGGTGTGTTTAGATCGCTTCGGTGCCATTGCCGTTTTGAGTTCCCAGAGCAATTTGTGCTTCTTTTCTGGAGTAAACATGCCTGATCGAGGCCTGTCCAGTTTGCCCCAGGGAAGGTCATTCCCTGTCTCAATGTTCTCTGTGCTAGGTTTTTAGTTTGGACCATTACGAACAGGCACACTTGGCCCTACTCCACATCAGGCAGAGGGGATTTGAACCTGGCCTGGGTTTCCCATCTCCTGGGTGAGTGATCTAACTACTGAGTATAAGGGTGGCACTTCCTCCACCTGTGTCTGTTTTATGCAGGGTTGGCATGCTCTGAGCATGCCTGCTGGATTGAGCCCCACAGGTGAGATAGGCAGGGGAATGCCTCATTGGAGAATTCCACTGGGCCTTTGGCATGAGTTGCCTAAAGTGGCAGTTAGACACCCACATCCCTTGTGGGTCTAGCCCACAATGTCTAAGTACCTCTGTGGGCTTAGCCCCATGTGGTTATAGCTTTGGTACCATGGGCAAGGTTCAGTGTGCGGCCCCTGAAAGGTCTAGATGGACAGGTGCTCAGAATGACCAGTTCTCAGCTCCTGCTGCCGTACAAGTTTATGCCAATACAATTTAGACCGCAAAATGGCCCTGCTTATGCAGTGCTAAAATATAAGTGATCGGATAAGGCAAAATTTACCTTTCATTTGGCACAAATGAAGAGTCATTCAAAAATAACCGCTTTTCACTGCATTTTTTAGGAACATTGCTACACTGCTGTGGATTTCAGTAACTGGTGTGTTAATACCTGGAGTAAAATAAAAGACATGCAGGGTAGCAAAGGAGAGAATGAGAAGTATACCAGAATGATTTCACAGAGCAGAGGGACAAAACGAAGGAATAAATCTGGAGGATATCATCAGTCTACAGACTTCGGGGGAAATTCCAGCTACTGTAAACATTCCGCAAGCCCTCCAAGGAAGAAAGGGGAAAGAGGGAATTTAGCAAAAAAATCAGAAAATAGAAACTCAGCCACTCCCATTCAGAAATTGATTTCCCTGGTAAAGGAATGGGACATGGTGAACTCCAGAAGATGTGAATGCCAGCATGTGACCATATCCAACAGTAACCTTGCAGATAATGTACCTTGTCAGGAAACACTTGAAAATGGGGGTCTCATCAAAGATCCTGCTGGCAGGTCTCCTGGGAAAATAAGTCAGACAGTTCAGGAAAACGACCAGACTATTCAAGCTGCATTCAGTGCTGAAGAGAAACATTCGGAACAATACACATTCAAACAGAATTTGCCAGTTACCCTAACTGCTGAAAAACACAGATTCAGCACCATAAGGGAGATTTACCCAATGGAAAAAACTGCAGCCTTCAAAGAGTGGAGGGGCTCGGAGCCAACAGGAAAAGGTAAGTGTCATGTGCTCATTGCTCTAACAATGGCAGGAGAAATTAACTAGTAAACGTGATACTTAAACTAACTAGAAATGTCTGGTGATATTGATTAAGAAAAAAGAAATATCAGGCTGAAAGAATCTCACCTCTTCCTCTTGCTCTCCCACAAACCAGAGGGGTTCCCACCGCAGCTAGAGGCAAGCACTAGCTCAGTGGTTTGAGCATTGGCCTGCTAAACCCAGGGTTGTGAGTTCAATCCTTGAGGGGGCCATTTAGGGATTAGTCCTGCTTTGAGCAGGGGGTTGGACTAGATGATCTCCTGAGGTCCCTTCCAATCCTGATAGTCTATGATTCTATAGTCTATGACTAAATTCACCCCTGTACACGGCTATGCCACTTGAAGCCCACTTCAGCTTCCAAACTAGGGGCAGATGTACGCGTAAAACACTGCAGTAGCACTAACTATGCTGACAGGAGGCTCCCCCTATGGGCAGAGTTACTCCACTTCCCTGAGAGGCAGTAGCTCTGTTGATAGAAGAAGCCCTCCCATTGGCATAGTGCTGTCTACACTGGGGCTGGGGCTTAGGCTGGTTTAACTGCATTGCTCAGCAGTGCGGATTTTTCACACTCCTGAGTGACATAGTTCTACCAACCTAATTACCTAGTGCAGACCTGGCCTAGGGCTTGAGTGCGACCGAAGTGGTGCACACTCCTTGTGCAGACCCACCACGTGTAAACTAATGCGGATCGCTCATAAGGGGTACGAAGGTGAAGAGCAAATTTCCTTTTCCTTCAGAAAAGCTTTCTAGGTTCCCCAGTATGTATCGACTATGATTTATTTGTATTACTTTATCGTGTACCAGATTTTAAAATGAAAGCCCCTTCTGCAGGGATATGAGCATCAAAGCACTTGAGGTCGCACTTCTCAGCCCCTGCTGCACTACGTTGTGCACCCTGGATTCCTCAGCACCTTGCAGGAGTGGAGGCCTGAGCCTGAAGTTCAGAAGCCTGGGGAGACACTAATTTATGTGTCTAGGGAACTGCAACATCGGAGGATGCACCTAGGCAGCAAGATGTAAAAAAGATTTGAGAAGAACTGGAGATTAAAAGGGAGGAGCTGTGCCAAAAAGACCTGATTTCTTATTTGTGTCACGATGTCCCCTCTCTAACAGATCCTCAACCAACCTTTCCCTGGCTAAAGCAGCTTGAAACGGGCATGTTCGGTGTGGGGATGAGCGGTGGCACTTGCCCAGGTACCATGTAACTACTTTCAAATGATTATTATTTATTGAGGGCTGTCAATCAGTGTACACACTGCTGTGTAAAGCATAGAGAGACATAGGTCCCTGCCCCCAGGAGCTTAATATAAGACCCAATGCTGCAAGTCACTACCGCCCAGATTCACAAAGGGACGTAGGCATTGGGATGCTGAGCGTCACAACGCCTAGAAAATCACACAACCCTGTAATCCACAAAGCCTGAGTTCTGTGCCCAGGCTCTCTATATAGCAGGGGTGGGCAAACTTTTTGGCCCGAGGGCCACATCGGGGTGAGAAACTGTATGGAGGGCCGGGTAGGGAAGGCTGTGCCTCCCCAAGCAGCCTGGCCCCTGCCCCCATCTGACTCCTCCCACCTCCCGCCCCCTGACTGCCCGCCTCAAAACCCCACACGCATCCAACCCCCACTGTTCCATGTCCCCTGACCACCCCCTCCTGGAATCCCCACCCCTAACCATTACCCAGGACCCCACCCACTATCTAACCCCCCTGTTCTGCCCCCTTTCCCCCCCAGAACCTCTGCCCTATCCAACCACTCCCTGTTCCCCATCCCCTGACTGCGCCCCACAGAACCTCCGCCCCATTCAACCACCCCCTGCTCCCTGTCCCCTGACTGCCCCCAAGGGCTCCCTGCCCCTTATCCAACCCCCCCACCCCATGGCTAAGCGGGAGAGGGAACAGCAGGGGAGGGGCCTAGGGCTAGCCTTCTGGGCCAGGAGCTCAAGGGCTGGGCAGGACTGTCCCGTGGGCCGGATGTGGCCTGCGGGCCATACTTTGCCCAGCTCTGCTATACAGTGTATGAGGAGAGGGATGGGATCTACAAAAGCCAGCACGTTAGGCGGGGAACTGCCTAACCTAGCCAATGGGAGATGCTTGTGAGAGATGTGTCCTAAGCCCTGCCCCTCTCAGGGAGATAGGTGCCGAAATTTGGGCTGCACGGAGGCACCACGCTTTGCTAACAATTCATGAACTGTGGGAAGGCAGATGCTCCTCCACCTAATTAATGTGAGGGGCCTGTGTGATGGGTTGGATCACAGAAACCCTGTGGGATTGCCACCTGATGTGCTGAGACTACCTCTGAGCCTGTTTTCCCCGCCAGCTTGGGACTTCAGTGCCCTGCCTGGTTGTGCCAGACACGCCAGCCTGCAACAAACACAGACCCAGGTCTGAACCATGCCCTCTAGAAGCTGCAGGCTTAATTGAAAACAGTTTAAGAAGTGTTCCCATCTCCAGCACTCAGATACCCAGCTCCCAATGGAGTCCAAACCCCAAATAAATCCGTTTTACCCTGTATAAAGCTTGTACAGGATAAACTCATAAATCGCCTGCCCTCTATAACGCTGATAGAGAGATATGGGCAACTCTTTGCTCCCCCAGGTATTAATACGTACTCTGGGTTAATTAATAAGTAAAAAGTGATATTATTAAATGCAAAAAGTAGGATTTAAATGGTTCCAAGTAAGAACAGATAGAACAAAGTGAATTACCAAGTAAAATAAAATAAAACACGCAAGTCTAAGCCTAGTACAGTAAGAAAAGAGAATACAGATAAACTCTCACCCTCAGAGACGTTTCAATAAGCTTCTACCACAGACTGGAAGCTTCCTAGTCTGAGCACAATCCTTCCCCTGGTACAGCCCTTGTTCCAGCTCAGGTGGTAGCTAGGGGATTCCTCATGACTGCACTCCTCCTTCTGAATGGAAAAGCACCATGTTAAAGGTGGATTCCAGTTCAGGTGACATTATCACATGGCACTGCAAGACTTCATTACCCACTTGCAGGGCCGGCTTCAGCTTTTATACCACCTCAAGCAGCAAAGGGGGAAAAAATTTAAAAAAATAAAGCCGCACTCAGCGGCAGTTCGGCGGCAGCTCTGCTGCTCCGCTTCATTCTTCGGCGGCAATTCGGCGGTGGGTCCTTCCCTCCGAGAGGGACTGAGGGACCTGCTGCCGAAGACCTGGACGTGCCGCCCCTTTCCGTTGTTGGCTGCCCCAAGCACCCGCTTCCTTCGCTGGTGCCTGGAGCCAGCCCTGCCCACTTGCCAGCACCCAGGTATACAGGAAGACTTGCAAGTAAACAGAGCCATCTACAGTCAATTGTCCTGGTTAATGGGAGCCATCAACATTCCAAACCACCATTAATGGCCCCCACTTTGCATAATTACATTAGGACCTGAGTTATATTTCATATTTCTAGTTTAAGATACAAGAATGATACATCCATACAAATGGGATGAACACACTCAGTAGATTATAAGCTTTGTAATGGTACCTTACAGGAGACCTTTTGCATGAAGCATATGCCAGTTACAGTATATTCACACTCATTAGCATATTTTCATAAAATCATATAGAGTACAACGTCACAGCCTGATCAAGGAGGCATGCTCAGAAGCTGATTGCACAAAAGAGCAGAGGAGGAAGGAAGCAGGAGCAGAGAAGATGATTTTGGTGACAGCACTTTGGTAGCATGATGTAACAACAGCAAGTTGTGCAAGGGAATTGTTCATAGTGAGCCAAAGAAAGCTGAATTCATTGCTATTGATTTCAGTGGACTTGCAATTGGGAAGAATTTGGCCCAGTGAAATTAGTTCATGGATAATTTCTCTGCTCCTCCTCCATTACAGACACTGGGCAATTCTGACCTCAGTTACAGAGGTGTAAATCCAGAGTAACTCCGCTAAAGTCACTAGTTCACCTTTTTACCTGTATCAGAGGGGTTAGTCTGGATCTGTAAAAGCAGCAAAGAATCCTGTGGCACCTTATAGACTAACAGACGCTTTGGAGCATGAGCTTTCGTGGGTGAATACCTGTGTCACTGAAAAAAGAATCTGGTTTCCTGTGCTTAAAAACACTTACCCGTCCTTCTGTCTGAGACAGTTGGAAGCTCAGTAACATATTATTGTCTCCAGAAAGAAATGGGATCGATTACTTTAATAACACTCAGTGACTCCTCTATGCAAACCCTGACGTTCTGTGTGGAAGTTGGGAGCATGATGAAAATACAACAGGAGTGCGATTCTAGTCCTCGTTCCGAGAACTGCGAAGCTTGGTTCCATGGCTTTTTGAGCAGAGGGAGATGATCTGACCAAGTCTTCTTCAGAGTTTGTGTGAAGATACTAGTACAATTATTTTTAACTATTGGAGTTACTGTATTCCTTAGGCTTTGTCTGTAGTACCATAGGCATGCCTGGCACAGTACAGAGCCAGTAAGGGTACAGGACCAGCTCACAAGAATTTATTTGCACAACAAAACTGAAAAGCCTCTATACTCTGTATGCTTCTTAGTTTCAGATGCAGGGCATTACAGCAAGCCCAGAGCACATAATTATTAGTCTTGTGCTAGCCTGAACTGAGATAAAAAGAACACGAGTACTTGTGGCACCTTAGAGACTAACAAATTTATTTGAGCATAAGATATATACACATACAGAAAACATTAAAAGGTGGGAGTTCTCCTACCAACTGTAAGAGGCTAATTAATTAAGATGAGCAATTATGAGCAGGAGAAAAAAAACATTTTTAGTGATAATCAAGATAGCCCATTACAGACAGTTTGACAAGAGGTGTGAGGATACTTAACATGGGGAAATAGATTCAATGTGTGTAATGGCTCAGCCATTCCCAGTCTCTATGCAAGCCTAAATTGATGGTATCGGGTTTGCATATTAATTCAAGTTCAACAGTTTCTCATTGGCGTCTGTTTTCGAAGCTTTTTTGTTGCAAGATTGCCACCGTTAAGTCTGTTACTGAGTGGCCAGAGAGGTTGAAGTGTTCTCCTACTGGTTTTTGAATGTTATGATTCCTGATGTCAGATCTGTGTCCATTTATTCTTTTGTGTAGAGACTGTCCGGTTTGGCCAATGTACCTTTTCGTGTTCTCTGTATGTATATATATCTCCTGTCTGTGTGTTCCATTCTATGCATCTGAAGAAGTGGGCTGTAGCTCACGAAAGCTCATGCTGAAATAAATTTGTTAGTCTCTCAGGTGCCACAAATACCCCTGTTCTTTTTGCGGATACAGACTAACACGGCTGCTACTCTGAAACCTGAATTGAGATAGGCTCAGCTGATGTCAGGCTGTGGTGAGAACATTTTGGAGCTACTCCTGGGGAAAAACAGGAAGAGCTACAGCTGAGGTTTTCAAAGGCACCTGGTGAAGTTTGGGATGGTCGAGCAGGTCCTGCCTGGGGTTCACCTGATCTCAGTTCAATTTCTGTTTTAGCTGGAAACTTACTGCACGCTCCCGCGCACGTCACACCATGACCCCTGTGCCTTGTACAGAGGGGAAGCTGGCACCGACTACCTCCTAGGGGTGATGTAAAGGGAGAGTGTATCAATGATTGCAAAGTGCTCCGGTACTATGGCGAGGAGGCCTGTATGATTACCTCACTAGCTAGAACTCTTTAGGCTCCTTTGACCATCCCAAGCTAAATCTGTTTGGACTTGGTTAAGCAATGACTAAGGGAGCACAGGATAACCATCGCTAAGTATCTCCAGGATTTCAGTACCAAGGAAGGAGAGAATATCTGTGGGTTTGTACCTCTGGTTTGTAAGCTCTTTGGCGCAGGGACTGCCACCTGTCATTTATATTATGGTTGTCCTGCACCTCACGCCAGACTGGTAGACTCTAGGTGCTACTGCAGTCTAAATGTTTGATAATAATTCATTAATAATAAAGGAGTACAGCTAGGGGTAACGCGGTGAAAATGCTGTGCCCCATTTTCTGTTAAAAGACGTGCTAATCCTATTACAAGTTTTGCAGGTTATACTGGCTGAAAATCCACATATTTTTATCCCCAGAAACAACCATCAATGACCAAACCAACATGGTAACCCAAGAATTTAATAATGTAGGATTCATCCTTAAAGTCGAACATCCTCCAGTTGTAGGCAGTGATGGCTCTTGCACTTGGCATGAAGAGAGTGTTGTTTACAGTGCTGGCATCAAACCTGCTAATGCAAACAGTCAACCAGTGGCTAGAGGTACAGTAACATTGAAAAGAACTGGAAATCTGGCAGCTTAATTAGCGTTTCAGTGGTGCCACACGGCTTTTTGGGTGAAAACAAATGCCTCTGATTCCTTTTCCTGGTCAATGGTATGAGGAGCTAAGTACCAAACTTCTTGGTAGCACTTTTATAACTATTCTTGTATAGTGTTTGTGCTGGCGTGAAGGCCAACAAGTTTTTATCATTAATAGAAGGAAGATGAGATGAGATGACAGTAGATATATCATAAATATCATAAATCCCTAACAAACTATAGATGTGTGTAGTCACAGTTGGCTAGAATCAATCAGTCCTAGCACTTACAGTACACCCCGAGTCGTAACTGACTGTTCCCCAAAGGGCAAGTGTGACAGATTCCCAGCGGGGTGCCACCTGGAACTGGGGTACCACTGAGCCCTCTCACTTACAGCCTGGGCTCCCTCTCGCACTGTGCTGGTGTGACAAGCCGGAGACCCCTTCCAGTCCTACGCTCTTGCCAGCATCCACACAGGCAGGGATGCACCCAGCTGCAGTTACATGCAGGCTCCAACCAGCTACTGCATGAGCCAGCAATAGAGAGGCTACAGCCAAGAGAACACCCAGCTCCCTGCTGAGTATAAACCCAATTTTGTACGGTGTTGCACTGCACAGGCATCTGTACAAGGCAAGCTCGTAAGTGGGTGGCCTCTCCCTCAATATGTTAACCAAGCTGAGATTTCCCCCCAGACACTTCACTGAAAGGCACGCTGGTTTCGATAAAGCAGAAAGCACGTTTATTAACTACAAAAGATAGATTTTAAGAGATTATAAGTGATAGCAAGCAGATCAAAGCAGATTACCTAGAAATAAACAAAATTGCAAACTAAGCCTAAGAGACTAGAATGATTGGCTATGAATGAGCAATTTCTCACCCTGGCTGATGCTACAAGCAGTTCACCAGGTTTCCAAACACAGGCTAGAAATCCTTTTAGCCCAGAACCAGCACTTCCCCCAGTTCAGTCTTTGTTTCTCAGGTGTTTCCAGAAGTTCTTGTATGGAGAGTGAGGCTGCTAGATGATGTCACTCCCCACCTTATATAGCATTAACATATGGCAGGAACCCTTTGTTACAAAAACAGTTCCCAGCCCAGTTTGTGGAAAAATACAGGTACCCAGAATGATCAGTACCATGTGGTCTGATCACACGCCCTTGCTGAGACATAGCAGCCATAACTTACCAACCAGCTGAAACCTTTACGGGAAAACGAAGCTTTTCCACAGCCCATTGGCTTCGCTGACGAGCCATCAGCACCGTCCAGCTTCATCACTGTTGTACCTGAAAGGCTGGCTGTGGGTGCTGCCAGAGTAAGCACATTTGAAATATGGATCCACAGGCAACCTTCATAACTTCAGATACAAAAATGATACATGTTCAGCAAGTCCTGCCTTTTCCAGTGACACCTTCCGTGACCCATCTTGTACAAAAGGCATCATCATCATTAGGCCATAATCATCGCATAATACTATTACTGTGACGAATATGGGGTGCAGCGAGATCCCCACTCCCTGCTCTTGCATTACAAGCTACAGGCCAATTTATAGACTGAGTCCCCACTGTTAGTGCCTGCCAACTAGTAAGCCAATCACTAATCGCTTCAATTGTCAGTGAGCTTTGGGGACTACTGGGGAAGGGGCTGCCCAGATTGCAGCTGCAATGCGCTCTTTGTCCTGGCGAGGAGCCCAGCAGGGCCAGCTCTGGGGCCAGGGCTACACACGCACACACGTGTCCCTGATAGACCTTGCCAGGTATGTGTACACCCACCCAGCTGCTTGCCTTGCTGTGGAGGCTGTTGTACTCAACCAACCCTGTATCAGGCCGAGGTAAATGGGTGGTTTGACAATTCACTACCTAGTGCAAAACGTTCGTTAGAGACGCTCTGCTGTGACAGCGGCTTTACTGCTTGAAACGTATTGAAGCTGTTTGCTAGCTAATGGCGGTGGCCTTTTCACGCACCCCAGCACTTCAGCAGGCAAAGCTGGAAATCACAGATCATAGACTATCAGGGTTGGAAGGCATCTCAGGCGCTCATCTAGTCCCACCCCCTGCTCAAAGCTCAAATCTTTTTAGCAATTAAAACAAGCCAGGGTAGAATCATGAAATCCTTGTTCAGTTTTGCCTTGGCAAAGCTCCCATTGACCCTGGATCGGCACATGGAGTGTGACAAGATTCTGTTGCACCCATGACAATGCAGGCAGGTGATCAGTGGCCGGCTAAATGAAAAGGGCTGGAGCTAGCATGCTAACTCTGTATGTTGTGTTTGACACTCTTCTTGTAGATGTAGTTTTCCTAAGTTTTTCTTTGGCACGGGAAGAGATATTTTATGCCAGGAAGTGCCATTGTTTTCTGACTGACATCATCCTGAATTCCATCAGGCAGAAGGATGCCAGAGAGATCACAGCCAAAGTTGTGAGGCTTGTGCACAGGCTTTGGGTAGGTATGATTGCCTAACGGTACTGAAGCTAGGCCAGGTACTGAGGTGCCTAGTGTGTCTTTCTTTGCCTACAGCTGCCACTGACATTTAACCTCAATCCCCATGGCACCTACATTGCTGCCCAGCAGCTTTGCAAAGCTGCCTAAGGAGTGATACTGCTCCCACAGCTAACAAGCGGCTCAGAGCCTAACTCAAGTCACAGCCCCAGAGGCGCCGAAGCAGGAGGCTCAATCTAGGCAGGGGAACGCTCATCTTGTCACCGGGGCACGATCCCATAGGCTCACTTTCATGTCCCCAGCCCACATCAGGGCACCAAGAGGTGGAAGGAGCAGCAGAGTGTCTGCATAAAAGGGAGCCAGAGGCACAGGGAAAGGTAGGGTGAGTGTCAGAGTGTTATCGAGCATGAGTAGGAGAGAGCGACTTGGCTGCTAGGACTTGGGCTACTTACGTGGCTGAGCTGGCTTAGATGCTAACTCCAGAAGGGGGTCCCGGCTGTGACTCATCAGCTGGAGGAAGAAAAGCCCTCCTTGGGCTTGTGGCGCAGAGGGGAAGAGTAGAGACCCACAGTCTAAGGCAGCACGCTCCCCTGGGCCAGAGGAGAGAGGAGCTGCAAGGAATCACACAGGCACATTTCCCAGTGGAAGCAGTGAGTGCAGAAGCTCAAACCGCCAGCAAGAGCCAGAGCGTCTGGGGCTAGAGCCACAAAGGGATTTCGGTACCTAACTGCCACTTAGGCAGCTGAGTCCACCATTCCTGAGAGCCTCAAAACTCCTGCTGAGATGCTGCCTAACCCCGTAAGCACCTAAGTTACTGCTGGTTAAGGCCCCCCAGGTGGCTACATGTCAAGCCATGTGCATGCACAAAGCCACTGCTGTCCTACCACCACCAAACTGCCCAGCACCCTAGTGCACACCTAACCCCTGGCTGGATTCTTAGCCTGGCTGGTCCCACCCCCCAGCTCACCGGTGGGGGTTCAGCAGGTGGGCGTGTTTTGAGCATGCCTAGGCTGCCAGGGACAAGCACATTGGGACGCTGAGGGCAGCTGTTTGGCCCAGAATACCCACCAGTGCCGTGGTTAAGACATGCAGCTATGGTCGGTTTTCAACTTCCTGCTCTGGCCACGTTAGAGCAGTGACTGGCAGCCACATGCCCCACCTCCCAAACACATGCGCTGCACCTGAGGCTTTGGCGCTCTCCTATTGAAGCCATTCCACTTTGTGTGACTGATGAGCCTCTGCAGCCTGGTGGGCAGGGCACGCGGCTGGGCTGTGGCGTCCCAGCTCCAATGCAGGGATTTGAACCTGGGCTTCTCCATGCCTGCTGAGTGCCTGGCTCACTGGGCTACTGGCTGCAATGGGGGGTGGGGCTCTGGGTTTTCCCTGCCCTGGTGCCCACCCCAGGAGCGGGCTCAGCTATGAATCCTGTGGAGGGAGGTGCCCAACTACCTTTAAGGGGCAGACGGGTTTGGATTCCTGCTCAGGGTGCTGGCTTCGTGAATTGCTTTCGTAAGAGATGATTAACACTGCAGTTAAGCACCCGTGGCCGGCCCGGGCCAGCTGACTTGGGCTTGTGGGGCTTGGGCTGCTGGTCTGATTACTTGTGGTGTAGCCTGTCAGGCTCGGGCTGGAACCTGGGATGTAGGCCCTGCAAGGTGGGCTGGACCCAGAGGTGAAAGTAAGCCGATCCGGTCTGGTACGGCGTAATGGCAAGAGCCAGTATGCCGTGCTGGACTGCATCGACTTCCACGGTGGGGATTGAAAGGGCTCTGGGCTGCCTGCAGTTGCGGGCAGCCCAGAGCCCTTTAAATCCTGGCTGCTGCAGGCAGCCTAGAGCCCTTTGAATCCCGGCCGCGGCTCTGGCAGCCAGGCTGGGGCCAGGATTTAAAGGGCTCTGGGCTTCTGTCAGCGGCAGGAGCTCTGGGCCCTTTAAATCCCTGCCCCAGCCCCGCAAAGCTCGGGGTTTCCCCTGGCGGCCAGAGCCCCGGGCCCTTTAATTTGTCCCTGAGCCCCGGGGGGCTCCCAGCCACCTCTGCAGCTGGGAACCACTGGCTGATTTAAAGGCTCTGGGTCTCCCAGCCACAGCTGGTTCCCTAGGGCCTTTAAATCTTGAGAGGCCCCGCCTCTTCTGGGAGAGGCCACACTCCCCATCAGGACTCTGGCAGTACTGGTAAGTCCTGTAAATTACTTTCACCCCAACTGGACCCCAGCCCCAAAAGTCTACACCCCAATTAAACATCCCCTTAGCCTGAGTCAGCCAGTAGGGGTGGCTAATTGCAGTGTAGACAGACCCTTATGCACCTCATGCCCTGTGCACATTATAGGGAGTCTGGGAATGACACTGCATGGCAAGGAGACGAAGGGTCTCGGTGGCTCGAGCCCTAAGTGTTCAAGGCCAGGCCCTGGTGAGAGGCAGGGGCATAGCCCCCCCACCTCTACACCTGCAGGTTTGCTGTGGGCCGGCCAGGGGTCTATGGCTGGATTTGTCAGTGTGAGTAAATCTGTTGCTCTTCTCTGTTTGTTTCTCAAATCACTGTGTGCCCCATGTCAGCTAGGGCTTGGGTGAGCAAAGCGTGACTGCCTGCCCCCAGCACTTTCCTGCAGTGACGTGGGAGGCTGGGTGGTTCTGTGAGCTGGGTTGGAAGCAGCTGATTTTCAATGGCCAGTTTTAAAAAAGTGTTTCCCATCAGACTGTGGAGGCCGAGTTGCTTCTCACACGTCAGATCTAAGAATGTAGCAAATCTGGCACTCTGGGAGCAATGCGTTTTCTCTCCCAGTCCTGTACACATCAGTCGTTCCGGGGGCTACCAGGTCTGGATGCAGCTCTGCACGTGAATAAGCCTGAGGATCATTGGCAGGACCAGGTGTGACGAAGTGGGAATGTTCTTGATGTGTTATGTGAATGCTGAGTGGGGAGTATTGACTAGGGAAGGTTGCAGGGGAATTTGAGGTGGCCTGCACTGGGAAAGGGAGCATACCTGAGCATGTATCCTGAGAACCCAGGTTGGGGGGTTGGAGGCCAGGTAACACCTCAGCTGGGAAACTGGACAAAGGGTGGGGAAGGAGCTGGGGGGCAGCTGAGAGAGAGGCTGGAGGGAGTTTCAGTTTGGAGCTGGCTGGACAATGGAGAGGGGCACCCCAACAGCGCTTGGGCTTTCCAATGGGGCTGTGGCCTCCCTGGGGCCCCCAGATGGACCTAACTAAAGGGGGTCCTGTTGTCTGTACCAGCAAAACCTGTTTTGGGCTGGCTGGGAAGAGGCAGGGAACCCAAGTCTGGGGTCTAAGATCCTTGCCCCCCCAGAGGGACCTGGCTGAGGGGGCCTGGTTGTACCTACAAGCCCTGCTTGAGACTGTGTTCCTGTTGTCTAATAAACCTTCTGTTTTACTGGCTGGCTGAGAGTGACCGTGAATCGCAGGAAGTGGGGGGTGCAGGGCCCTGACTCCGCCACACTCTGTGACACCAGGTGCGAGAACTATTGAGACAGGCCTTCTTTTCCATTAGACCCAACAGATCACACCAAAGGAGTTTGTTGCTGATGTCTTGAACACAAAACCTTTTAACGATGATAGACACGTTTGTGAAAAGCTACTTCGATGGGTGGAAGTAAGTACAGAGCATTCAAGAGCCTTGTGTTGTTACAGAAGACAGACTCTGCTTAACAAATTTACCAGCTTTTAAATTAGTTTGTGGTTCCTCAGCTTTCCTTGTGGGACGATTGAACTAGGAGCTCGTTTGCAGCATATGCTGGTAAAAGTTGTACCGAAGTTAATATTATTAGTTTAAAATCATACCAATCTTTCAGATGGCTTCAGTTAAAGCAGAAGCCATGCAGGGAATCATTTTCTCCATCTATAACATGGACATAATGATACTTGCCTTCTCTAGCGCTCACTGGGCCTCAGCTGTGTTGTGTATTTGGTTGTCATGGGTTTTGTTCCTATGGCAACTGAGTTAGATTATTAGGGGATAGCCCAGCTTGCTTGAGCTGGTCAGGTGAGCTCTGTGTCTGTAAATAGATGGTAGCTTTGTTAGCTGGGTGCTCTCTGGCCTCAAGTGATTTTTTCCTAAACCGGCTGCCCCCAAGGATATAACAAGTTGGAGTATTGAGGAGCAGTTCAGGAAAGAGGTGGACAAATTGGAGAAAGTCCAGAAAAGAGCAACAAAAATGATTAAAGGTCTAGAAAACATGACCTATGAGGGAAGATTGGAAGAATTGGGTTTGTTTAGTCTGGAGAAGAGAGGACAGAGAGGGGACATCATAATAGTTTTCAAGTACATAAAAGGTTGTTATAAGGAGGGAGAAAAATTGTTCTTCTTAACCTCTGAAGACAGGACAGGAAGCAATGGGCTTAAATTGCAGAAAGGGCCGTTTAGGTTGGCCACTATGAAATACTGCCTAGCTGTCAGGGTGGTTAAACACTGGAATAAATTGTCTAGGGAGGTTGTGAAATCTCCATCATTGGAGATTTTTAAGAGCAGGTTAGACAAACACCTGTCAGGGATGGTCTACCTAATTAGTCCTGCCCTGAATACAGGGGGCTGGACTAGATGATCTTGCAAGGTCTCCTCCAGGCCTATAATTCTGTGACGCTGTTACATGCTCTGCTGTTTCACTGCTCTGTATTATGGCTGATGAGTAACGGTTTGATTATTCCTTTCAGTTTACGCTGCCATTTGCATGGAAGTACAGCCACTGCATTGATTTGCTGCTGAAGAAAGGGTATTCCAAATCCATAGCATATTTTGGCTTGGGAAAATAAGTTACAGGAGCTTTAATAAAGTTTGACTTAAACGTTTCTCGCTGTGAAATGTCTGTCCTTGCGTCTGACAGCTCAGCTGGTAAAGCATACATTACCTATGTGGAAGGTTATACAGGTCCCAGCTAAAAAGCCGTTCTAAGGTGAATTAAGGATGAGAGAACTAGTAACAAACATTAGAAAAACCTTACACAAAGCTTTTAGTTCACGCAAACCAACCAGCTAACCCCCAAAAGAAGCAGGAAATTCAGAATTAGGTTAAATTTATCAGAAACAAAACCAGTTGAAAAAGAAGACATGTGTGAGTTCAGGCCTCTGAACGCCTGTGACTGTCCCAGGAGAGACACCAGCCTCTCAGCTCTCCTTGTGTGGGTGGAACAGAACAGATGTGATCACAGCCTGTTGGTTTTATTATCTGTGTGTGTGTCTCTCTCACCTCCCTTCCCCCCCCCCATGCTGACACTGCTGCTTGGCACCACTCTCACCTTGACCACAACGCATAGTAACGATGGCAGATACTGTCACAAACGTGCTCTAATGTAATGACCTGTTTCGTGTGTGGCAATATCCGACCTCTGGCTACACGAGTGATTGCCAGGCATGTGGCTTGGCAGAGGAGCCCTGGGGGCTCTAGGGAACAGATGGGGCCAATAAACAACTTGAGATGCCTCCACTGAACAGATCTGTGACCTGACTCCAGTTGGGCAAACTAGTGTGTGAAGAATTTTCTAACCACGCACCAGCGTGTTTGCTTAACATCAGGCTTTGGGGGGAAACACCGTCACCAGCGAACAGTCTTTGCTAGGACCAGGACAGGCTGTCTCTAAACGCAGGCAGAAGGTTTTCCCCCAGCAGTCATTTGATACCCTGTTTTTAGCTCTTTGGAGCAGCCTTCCCAGTCTGACACTATGTAAAAATAAGAACTTTGAAAACGCGCATTCAAGCAACGCTGGTCCTGTTCACTAGAGCACAAGTAGCTTAGCCAGGTAAACCCACTTCACCCCCGTCCTGCTATGGGTGGAAAATGTTACTTTCAGCTCAGACCTGCCATAACGTTTTGGCGTATTCCTTTGTTCACAGCATTTATGGGAGCACACATCGGCCTCAGCTGCAGCTGTATAGCGAGGGACAGTGCCTGCTGCTGGCTAATGTGCATGTGTGATGAAGTGGGAATTTGCTAATTTTTTTAATGACATCATGTGTGCCTCATTTTCCCCTCTATGTTGCATTATTACCCATGGGGGGGGGGAGGGTTGTTTGTTCTCCGGGCAGACTGGGAAATGTAGGTACGTATGTCGCCTACTTATCTGCGCCCGAACGGGTCTTTAAAAAAGGGTGAGCCTCCCTCCCCCCATCAATAAAAAATCCAAGTAGCCAGTGGAAAAACCAAGCACTGGGCTATGACACCTAGTGACCAATGCCCCAAAGGGAGGAGGATTTCCCCCAGCTCTCAGCAGGAAAGCTGGGCTCAGACCCCAGCTTGAGAGAAAAGCCCAGGTATGTGTGGTGGAGGGGGTTGGGGGCTCGCCCCTGGCAATGTCCTATGGAGGTGGGATAGAGCGAGCCTGAACAGCTTGGCTGTAGCAGAATGGACCATGCTTTAACCTTCATCTTTCAGTGCTAACCTGAAGCCTTCTTATGCTGTGTTGCAGTTTAAAGCCGACTGGTTGGCCAACGCTGCTTGAGTGTCACTGCAAATACTTGCTGGGGTGCCTGAATCCCTGAAGAGTGCACACGTCTCTCAGCTGGACAGAGCTTCTGGCACGAAGAAGGAAAACTGACGCCCCCAAGGCTCAGGCTCAGGAGGCAGTGAGGCCATGTGGCCTACCCCGAAGGAAGAGTGAGACCCCTCCTTGGACTGTTCCAAACCTGAGGGGTGGAGGGGCTGTAGCACCGATCCCGTGGCTGTGTGACAACGTGCATTCCACATTCCAGCTTCCCGTCTCTCGTCTCCAACAGGAATATGCAACACAAATCAACCTCATACAAAGAAAATAACCTTTATTAGGTCGTGAAATCAAATCCTGGCAAACCAGGTGGCAGCCGAACATTTCTAAAGATTCTTCCAGCAATGCAGAAACCTCTTTAACAGGAATTTCAGAAATTGGTCACAATGGTACTTCCATGTCCCCCTTGGTTTAACGTCTTTCCCTCGTTAGTGGTATTCGCTAGCACTGGTTGACGCGCAAAGCTTAGAATTAGCTAGAGATTTTTACACAATAGGTTTTAAAACCTTGCTTGGCCAATTGTTTACCCCGCATTATTGTATAAAAAATGTCAATCATCTTCCATTTTGCAATCTAAGAAGGAATAAGACTGAAAAAGTGTCAGCTTCTTAAAAAAACATCAAAGAAGTGTCACATGTACATTACACGGCTTTCCAAAGGCAAAGGAACAGGGCTAATATGCAAAAGCCAAATGGGGGGCCATGAGGTTTAGCATTCATGAGCCTGGGAAGCAGTGAACTGTCAATGGACCAAAACCAACAGCTCTGCAGAGAAACCAGTTACACGGTTGCTGCTCCCTACTATCCTTAAGGCCAAGTGTGATGTGTGTGCGTGTTGCGAAAGCTGAGGGATAAAGGTTTGCAGCAAGCGAAGAAGCTGTAAGTAAACATGCTCTCCATCAGCAGGTTTGCATTTCCCCATCTATGTGTTAAATGAAAGTCTTGCAAGACAAACAAGCCCAAACTTTCCTGACCACACCTACCAAGGAGCTCAAATATTACGACTGTCCCAAGGGGCACATCACATACAGGCAAAGGTTGGGTCTCTACTGGAATTACACTAAATTAAAGATGGGGCCTTTACTGTTTCAGTGGCATAATAATCTGGGCTCCACACACTTGACGGCTGCTGTGCTCAGGCATGGGCTCTGGCCAGCGCTGCTTTGATTAACGCCATCACATGCTAGGGCTGGGTATCTGAATGGGAGTAGAACACAGCACAGTTCTAGGCCATCATACTCCATGTCCACCCATCTACCCTGGGCACGTCCTCTTTCCTTCTGCAACAGCCTCTCCACACTGCTGACTTTGCCAGTTATGCCTCATGCTGTTAGATGCTGGGCTGATTTTAGCAGCAGGCCCAGGCTGCCGCCTGTGTGGTCTGCCCCCAAGACAGCAGCTAAGCGGGGCCGGGACAGCAAGTTCTCTACACCCAGACGTGCTGCAGAGCCAGGAGAGCATACTGGGTTGTCCTGCTGTACCCTGCAAGACTGCTCCCACTGCCGTCGCCTTTGACCTGCATCTCTGCTGTGCTGGGGGCTCCCCACTCAGGCCCTGGGCACACATCTCTGCTGCCCACTGAGATGTCGATATTCCCAGCAGCCACACAGGGAGGTGGCAGACACTGACAGCTGATGGTGGTACTAAGGCAGGGAGCAGCTCAGCACTGCAAGCACCTGAAGTAACAATGAACCTGGTTTTAGTAAAATGAAAGGGTTACGCCAGGGAAATAAATTATCGCTGCACTCGGATAAGCTAAGCCCGAGGGGAGGCCGTTGCTCTCGCACGGCAGTGCAGCAGGCAGCCCAAACGACGCTACTTTTATTAAATACCTCGTTTCCTCCTCAAGCCCTTCCATAAACGCTATAAACTGTGCAGCATGAAGAACAGAATGAGTAACAAAATCTGTACAGTCCAGAGCTTCCAAAACATTCTTGCTTTGCAAATTGCTATGTTACTTGTTAACACATTTATAAAGGACTAACTGCCCCTCCAACGCACCAGCAATGGGGTCGAGTTAATGGGGCTAATTGGGGCGCTCCCCAGTTGAGCGCCAGTTCTTGGTTTGAGGAGCCTGTGGTTGTGCTTGACCATCTCCAGGAAGGCCGCAGTCTCCTTGTGCCAGTCAGAGACATGGACTCTTCCATGGGTTCAGTGGAAGCAGCGATCAGACCTGGAACACAGTCCCAGGCAATGGTCAGGCTTGCTGCACTCCACCCGGGGAAGAACTGGGGCCATGTTTGTGTCGGCTGCTCTCAGACACTTTTGCTCAGGAGTGAGTCATGTGAAGTCCCCTTCGGCCGCTCTCCCCAGGCCGTGTGGGTCCGCGTCAGTGGAGCTCTCCTGCAGTCCCATGTGCGGCTGCCCTCCCAACCCTGCCTCTGCAGGACAGCTGCAGTCCCCCAGCGACAGTGCAGAGCTGAGCGGGAGCCTCAGGGCAGACAGGCAGAACCAGGCCATGGCTCAGGTGATGTTCTAGCAGGGGCTGGCCTTCCTAACAAACTCTGCTAACGAGGCCCTGTCTCCTCAGGGACAGACACGGAGACTGAGCTAGCAGCAGCCTTGGGGGAACATGGCTGACGCCCAGCGCCAAGGCAGAGGCACTGGTGTGCAGCAGGCTGTTGGCAAACGGGAGACAGGCTAGTGGCTAGATGGCTGGGTCAAAGCCAGCCTAAAGATCCTCACTGGGCCTGTTGCACCGAGACCGGACCCGAGCTAGTGCCCCGTGTCCTCAGTAAGGACTCCATTACACATCGCCTCAGCTGCTGGGAGCCAGACCCTGCAACGTGTCTGTAAGCAGCTGAGCCCAATCTCCGGGGTTAGCCAGCAGCACTGCATGCCATGGGAGCCAGGGCTGAGATTCTCCTGGCGCAGGGCATGGCTGCCAAACCCGGCCAGCCCTGAGCCCCCCCGGCGGCTACTTACAGCTCCGTGTCTTCAGGCAGAACCCTTGTGCAGAGGGGCTCACACGACTGTCGAGGGGCTCACGGTGACCGGGCCTGCTGTCTGCAGAGGAGAAGAGCCAGCATTAGAGGACATCAGCCCACTAGGCTGGGAAGAGTAAAGGCCTGGCAAGTCAGAGGGATGCCAAGGAGACACGGTAACAGAACATTCAAACTCATGAGTGTCCCACCCAGGGCTCCTCCACCCTGGCCCCCACGTAGCACACCCAGCCCTTCCGTGGGAAAGGAGCCATGGAACACCTCCAAAGCACTACTACTCTGCATAGCAGCAGCTGAAAGGTGCTTGCTGATGCCCAGGCGTGACCGACTACCCTCTGCAAATGGCACAGACATGCTGCCATGGCAGCTCCCTCCTCAGGGCGGCGTCCAGTTGCTTTGTCAGTATCCCACACCGCTGGGGGGTCAAGCCTGGCTCTCTGGAGGCAACATGTGCTGTGTCACCCAGCTGGGCGGGAGGAAATCCCATGTCCTCGCCCTGGGTCACGCAGGCGCAGCACCTTTCGCTCTGCCTGTGCCGCGGTGGTTTGTCTGGAACGGCAGGCAGGGCACGTGGGGGCTGCAGCTGCTTTAACTCACCGCAGACCTGTACTGGCTTTTAGCGAATTTGGGGTTCTCGTCCAGTGGGGAGGCGAGCGTGGAGCTGTGCCGAGAGCCCAGCGGCGGGTACACCGGCGAGCCCACGTCGTCACAGAAGCTTTCCTGGGGGACACCGGAGACACAGCCGCTGTCGGAGCCACTGGAGCCGCTGCCTGACATGCACTGGGAGGACTCGGAGCTCTCCGTTGCTGGGAGGAGAGAGGGCAGGAACCACCCATAAGGGACCAGGAGAAGCCATCTGAGCTAATCCCAGGCTGCACACACCAGGCTCCGTGGCGCACCTGTCTGTGCAGCCCATAGCCACACCACCTCAGGGCAGGCTGCCCGCAGGCCTGGCTACTGCTCACGGCCAAGGGGGCTGTAGGACACAGCACTGGGGATTCAGCGGTGGTAGGGGGTGGGTTTCAGCATGAGCCGAGCACGGAAGGGGCCTTTGGAAGGCACGAGGGAGGGAGCCGTGGGCCCTTGGGTGATTAAAAGCCCCATGGTACATGCTGTAGCAGTTGTGCTAGACATGGCGTCCTGGCCCTCTCCCTCCGTACATCTCCCCCGCCATGTCAACCGGAGATGAACCGCTTCGCCCTAGACTCTGCCCCACATAGCTGTGTGCTGCTAATGAGTTACTCAGAGTGGTTGCCTTCTGGCCGGGGGCAAGTGGTCCCAGTCTATCCGTGAGAAAAGCACTGAATGGTGCTTGGCAGGGGGGCCTTGGGCATGGCAGGGGGGTCTAGTGGCAGGACAAAGTGGGGGACTAGAGCCCTGGGTTCAGTTCCTGATCTGGGGGAGCCTGAGCAAGCCACGTGGTCTCTCCCAGGCTAACGGCCCCGCTCTGCCTCGCTGGGCTGTGAGGAGAAATGTGTGTGAGGGGATGGTGATGAAGGCCAGGTAATATGGATCCACTTCTTCCCTAGCGGAGCAGCACTGGCCCCAGTGCAGACCCCAGGCCTGTCTGAGAGCTCCTGCTTTATCCCCCCCAGTGACAAAGGTGACCTGCTTTAGAGCCGCTAATTCAGATGATGACCCTGCGAATATGCCAGAGGAGGCTGCAGGTTCCTCCTGCGAGTATCTCCACTGAGCTGGGTGCACAAGCACAAGGGCTGCCGTGCCGAGGGCTCCCCACTACCTGATGGCAGAACGGAGGAGTGTCCTGCTGCCCCCTCCCCGTGGGCAGCAGATAGCTCCACTCGCTGGCGTGTGGCGCAGGCAAGCTCTGCAGACGTGACATGTGGAGCTCTAAGGGGTGGGGGATGGTCTCCCCACCAGCTCCTGCAGGAAGGGGGGTCAGGGATGCTGCAGAGAAAAGGGTTCACCACAGACTGAGAGCACGGGGGAGCCCAGGACCCTGCCTAAAGCCGGCAGAGCCGCGCTTGGGGTCTGGGAAAACAGCCACCACGAAACACCAACAGTCTCATGTCCAATGCACACAGGGAGGGGGGATGGCAGAGGGGTTGGGGGACAGTCCCCGCATGGGATACTGGCTGTGAACTGGGGCCCATCCTAGCCCCCCAGCAAACGGGGGCAGAGGGAGACCGGCCCATGGGAGATCATGTAGGCAGGGCCCTGGGCTGGTCTGCATGCGCTCTGCCCTGCCCAGGGGCCCGGCCCAATGGCAAGGGAGCTGGGTGAGGAACAGGCTGCGACAGGGCTCTGCGCTCTGGCTGTCCAGGCAGCAGAGGGGCTCCCTGCGCGCCCAGCGGCTGTCCGCTCAGACGTACTCAGCGAAGGCTGGCTGCTGGTCTCGTGCTCCTGCTCATCTTCCTCGATGCAAGCGCCGGCGTGGAAGGGGCGGCCGGGGCCCAGCACGCCCGGCAGCAGGGTCTGCTCCAGGTACATGTGCAGGTTGAGGGGCCCGAGCAGGGAGGAGGAGGACGGGCTGTAGGAGGAAGGGGTGCTGCCCGCGGAGAGTGGCGTCTGGGTTCTCTTGTAAGGGTTGGAGTGGTCAAACAGAGACACCGCGATGGAGGCCCTCGTCCGAGCTCCTGCCACAAAACAAAGCCATGAGCGTCAGCCCTGCGCGCTAGTCTGGGTGGAGGGGCAACGGGGGTGGCACCTACCTCTGCCCTTCATGATGTAATCGATGGCGCGGTCGTTGATAGCTGCCTCGCTGGGCGTGATGTCGAGAAACGGCTTGTTCCCTACCCCCATGGACACCATCTCCTGCCTGCGGATTTCTGAGGAGACAGCAGCGGAGCATAGAGCAAACTGCAGGCTCTCCCACTTCTCCAGCACAGAGGAGAGTGCGCTGACCCCCTGGGCCCCGAGCCCACAGCAACCCCGCAGGCTGCTGGATCTCTGCTAGCAAGGCAACGGCCGGGCCCGGCTCCTCTGCCACTCACCGCTCGCGGGACGCTCTGTTGAGAGAGCTGGCAAACAAGTGAGTGAGCCCCACCAGGACTGGGAGCTCTGGCCAGGGCCAAGTGCGGGGTCAGGCTCTGGATGGAGGGTCTTCAGCTGCATGCCTGGGGGAGATGGGTGCTGCCTTGCAAGCCCCAGCATAGGGAGCCTGCGCGGCCTCCTGGAAGGGACATTGCCCTAGGACTCAGGAGACGCAAGTTCTCGTGTTGGGAATTTATTGTAATAGTCTTATGTGTGCCTCAGTTTCCTGCATGCTTTGCATTGCTACCAGTGCGGGGGAAGGGATTATGGCTGCTCTTAGGGCAGGCTAAGGACGACACTAGGAAATTAGGTCGGTACAACCACATTACTCGGGTGTGAAAGATCCTCCTCAGCTGAACCTGCTGGACCGAGTTCCTGGTGTGAAGCCCAGCTCAGGCTTGGACAGTGCGAACGCGGATCCTGCTCTGAAGGAAGAGTGGGACCCCAGGGTGTGTGTGTGTGTGTGGTACGCAGAGGAGGCTCCTCCAGGAGATTGCCTAGAAGCTGGGGTGTAGCACAGACCTGGGGAGCTGTCACACCTGGCTCGGCCACCGATTTGCTGAGTGATCCCTGGCAAGTCTCTGTCCCTCAGCCTGGGCAGCACAGTGAGTGGGACACAGTCGTGCGGTACAATCGACCGAGGGAAAGAGCATGGGAATGTCATCATTCCCCATCGCACGTGGCAAAGTGGCTTCCCAAAGCTCCCAGGTTCCCTGGGTCAGTGTGGAGAGCAGGGACCAAGGGAGCCCCCAAGGGATGGAGGTCCCATGGGGAGGGGCCGCACCTTTGTTGCGGGTGGCCTGCTGCCACAGGATCTTGGCAATGTCCTTGGTCCAGACTTGCTTGGTCTCTGCTGTGCTGGCCTGGAGGATGTACGTATCGCTGGACTTCCGCCGTCGGAACCAGATCTCAAAGCGCAGGCCGCTGTCCCCAGTGTTCTCCGTCAGGCCGATGTCTGCAGTCTGGGGAGAGGGAACACGCAATGTCTAGGAGGCACGGGGGGAGGGGCTATGGGGGTGCTGGGAAGGTGGGGCCACGGATCTGTCCTGGATCGCGCCCCCAGCCCATGCTGCGGAACACATCCTGCCCTCCAGCACATCCCTGGAGACGCCGAGAGAATTCAGCCCCCTGGCCTGCATGACCCTCATGGTGAAGGCTGCTGAGGCCCAGCCTCCTCTCGCCTGGCAATGCAGCAGCAGAGTCATGGCACTGTCGGAGCCCCCTGCCCCCCAATGCTGGGGCAGCCCTCTCCAGCAGCACAGCAGTGCCCTGCCAGCCCTGGCCCAGCAGGGAACACGGGGCCATATGCATATCGCTCCCTCTGGAGCCTGTCTGCTACACCGTGAGCTGCCTGGGCAGGGGCCATCGCTCTGCCCTGCGTCTGTACAGTGCCTGGCACTGGGGAGTCCTGGCCCTGGTCTGGGCTCCGAGGGGCTCCCACAATACAGGTGACAGGCAGTAGTAAGAGTGTGCCCAAGAACGCCCCCCAGAGGCGCAGTTGTGTGGAGCACGCCGCAGAGGCAGCCTGACCTTGAACGAGCGCTTGTAGATGTACATGTCGAAGCCGCCCTCGATCCTCTTGGGCTTGCTGAAGAGAATCAGGTCCTCAAACAGGAAGACGTGTCTCTGGCACTTCTTGCGGCCCAGCCAGATGGTGAACTCGTCCTGCCGCATCAGCTGCCCCTGCTCCTTGAGGTTCACCTGGCCACAGGGAACGCCAGCCCAGTAAAGCAGAGCCTGCAGCTGAACCGGCTGGGACTGATGCCCAGCACACAGCACTGCCTTGACTGCAGCAGACAAGCAGCTGCAGAGGGCAGGGCTGTGTGTGGACAGCAGGGACCTGATGCTTGAGGCAGCCTGGTCCCCATGTCCCCGGCTGCTGGTGAGACACTGCAGCCAGATATGGCAGAGGAAGGGAATTTGCAGAGGGAAAGATGGGGAGACTGAAAGAGGAACCTTCCTTGCTTCACCCAGGAACCCAACAGAGATCCAGGTCACGAGGGGCAACATGCACCCCACAGAGCACTGCTTGAGTCCTCTAACTAGGATTTAAGTGCCCGGAAGCCGCAGTACCAAGGCCTGGCCAGCCTTCTGCTTGGGTGATTGTCCCCCTGCACGAGTCCGGGCTGCCAGCCACTTGCATGGCAAGTCTGGAAGTACCTGCCAGGGCCCGTTCTTTCCCGTATCGAGGGGGAATGTGTGAAAAAGTGGGAATATTCTGCAGTATTTGTATGATGCCGAGGGCAAGCCTCAGTTTCCCTCTGCATGTTGCATTGCTACCCAGCGGGTGTAAAAGAGTTAACAGTGCGCCTGGACAAGCACAGGAGGTGTGAGTGTCACCTCCCTGTCTGGGAGGGAATGAAGAGAGTCAGTAAGGAACCCAAATCAACCCAGGGTCCAGTGAGACAAAGAGACGGCCCAAGGTCTGAATGATCAACACCTATGAGCAGGAAACCCCAGCAGGTGGGACTGGGAACTGAGCTGGAGAACAGGGTGTCAGGTGACTGGAAGAAGGGGATTTTTAGGGGGGGACTCAGAGTGTGAACTTGGGAAGACAAACAGGTGACGGGAGAGAGCCAGAGATGAGTCCACCACAGCTTGACTGGCCCATCGTGGCGCTGGCTTAGCCAGGGTGGACTATGGCTTAACTCCTGCCTATCTGAGCTAACCCCAGTGCGTTCAGGTTCTGTAGCCAGGTGACCAGTCAGTGGTACCGTGCTTTGGAGAGGCTGCCTGTGTCGCTGTGAATACTCACTGAGAACACTGCGCCCTGATGGGGGACAGCACAGATCTCTCGCAGGAGTCTGGCTGGGCTGGATTTGGTGCAGGGAGCCATGAAGAGAGATGGGGTCACTGGTGCCAACATCCCAGTCTCTCAATCTGCCCTGGTGGAACGGTGCAGGGCCTTGGGGCCCGGCCCACTACAGGGGCACTCCCAGCAGACTGGGGCGCAGACGCTGGGACTCTGTGACAGATTGTTACTAGCAGGGCCGGCTCCAGGCACCAGTGGAGGAAGCACGTGCCTGGGGCGGCACATGCTAAGGGGCGGCACATGCTAAGGGGCAGCTTTGCCTCTTCCCTCCAGCCTTGGGGCAACACAGTCCAGGCGGTTTTTTTTTGTTTTGGCAATTCCGGTTGGCAGAGCCGGCCCTGGTTAGCAGGTCACTGGAGAGAGGGGTGTAGCCCAGCAAACCCTGTGAACGGTAATGCCTATCCCTTCTGGCCAGAACCTCCCCCACGGCACCACAAGCCGTGTCCATCTCTGCCCCCAGCACTCCTGTGAGGAAGAGTGGCTGAGCTCAGACCCAAGCTCTGGGAGGTGGTTCTGTGGGTGGTAGTCGGCGCCTGTCTCCACCCACAGGCAGCTTGGCCTGGGCTCTGCTCTGCTGGCCAGCAAGCAGGGACGGCATCACAGCCACTAAACAGGGCACAACCCCTTGCACTCAGCCATGACTTGATGACACAGCTCAGGCCTGGTCTACACTACAAAATGAGGTCAGCGTCTGCCCTGAGCGACGCAGTTAAGCCGCCCTAAGTCCCCATGTGAACTGTGCGAGGCTGACAGGAGACTTCTTCCATGGTCTTTGCTGCCGCTCTTGGGGAAGGGGAATGCCTGTGCCAATGGGAGAGTCCCACTTCGCAGCAATCCTCAACTCTTGGAGTCCTTGACCACAGCATAAGGGGCTCAGCACCTCCTCCCAAGGCCTTGTCCTCTGCAAGGCCCAGGTGGGCTTTGGGATCCTGTTCCCCATGTGGTGCTACGGGGCAAGTCCCAGCGTCTGCCGGGGGCTGGGTGTGCATGTGGAGGGAAGAATGAACCCCCCATCCAGGGAGAGGGCCCCGCACGTACATCACAATCCCGGATGGCGTCCATGGCTAGCAGGTCGTTGCCGTGCCGAAGCTGGAACTTCACCATCTCCTCTGCTGCTCGGAGGTAGCCCAGCTCCTGCTCCTGGGCCTCGCTGCACTCCTTGATCAGGTCCTTCAGCAGCAGGGCGTATTTACTCATGCGCTGGATGGGTTTCAGCAGGTAGGAGGCGAGGTCCATTTTATCCCCCAGCTGCACCTGCTTGAACTGAGACCCCCCAAGAAAGCTGATCAGCAGAGCGGTGTGTGTGAGCTGCTATTCCTGGGGAGCGGCAAGGCCTCTGTTGCCCCAAGCCCTGGGGCTGGGACTAACGGCTCGCTGAGTTTGCCAAATGTTCTCCACCGGAGCCTCCTGCTCACTAGGGTTCTGTAAGCTACGGGAAGGAACGGAGCCAGGACGTGCAGAGGAATTAATAAGGAGGAAGCAGCAGGGCTGGTGCAAGGATACTGTGCACCCTAGGCAAAACTTCCACCTTGTGCCCCCCTCGCACGTCCGTTCCTTGAGGGGCAAATCCCAATGAGCCTTGATAGACCCTAAGGGCCAACCTGCCCAGGGGCCAGCAGTGCCCGGGGGCTGCTCCCCTGACCAGGTTCCCCCTCCCCGCCCCACTGAACTCCCCTGGAGGGTGCACAGCCCCGCCGCGAGCCCTCCCCTCCCCACCCCCATGAACTCCCCTGGAGGGTGCACAGCCCCGCCGCGAGCCCTCCCCTCCCCACCCCACCCCAGCGGCCCCCGCCCCGAGTCCACTCACTGGTTTTGTTGGGCTTGGGCTGATGCAGCAGCTCGGCAGGGAGGAGCCGCCTTCCGGAGGCACCAGAGAGCCGGAGTGTCCCGCTTGTGGCGGCAGCGAGCCCCAGCCATGGAGGAGCCGGCGCGGCGCAGGGGGCAGCAGCCCTGCAAAGGCGGCGGTGCTGCTAGCAGGGAGCAGCTGCGCCCCCCACCCCTCCTGCCCAGGCTGAGGCCCGGTGCCCCCCGGGGGCTCCTGCAGGCTGCAGCGGATGCATGTGGGCAATGGCCCTCATGCGCCCCCCGGCTCCACACTCGCTGTGCTCGGGCTCTGCGGCTCCCAGGCATGTGAGCTGTCGCCACCACTGGGGCAAAGGGCCCTGAGCTTGCTCTGGAAGGGGCAGCGGCAGCAGCCGCTCACACTCCCAGGAGTCGCAGAGCCTGAGGGCGACGAGGGGGGAGCCAGGGGGCGCACGGGGGCCGGCGCCCGCATGCATCTGCTGCAGCCTGCAGGAGCCCCCGGGGGGAGAGGGGCGCCAGGCTGCAGCCTGGGCAGGAGGGCTGGGGGCGCCACCGCCTTTGCAGGGCTGCTGGCCCCCTGAGCCACGCCGATTCCTTCATGGCTGGGACTCGCCGCCCCTGCAAGCCAATGCTCTGGCTCTCTGGTGCCACCGGAAGGTGGCTCTCTCCCTGCCGAGCCAGGGCACTGCTTTTTCGCACCCCCAACCACTTAGCGCCCGAGGCCACCGCCTAGTTCGCCTAGGGATTGCACCGGCCCTGGGAATCAGTTGTTTGCAGGACACCTTTCCAAGGGAGCATACTCTGCATTTCAGCCCCCTTCCCACTTGGCTCCTCATCCTGTGTGAGCCAGGCAATTCCAGGAGACCATTCCCTGCACCCAGCACAGAGACAGCACCCTGTGTCCTGAACAGGGGCTAGGTTTCTTTAAGCAGACGAGGGAGGGACCCAATCCCAACCCCAATGAACCATGGAGCCCTGATCTGGGCTCAAGGCACAGGGGATTTACCTTAAAGAACGTGTTCCCGTGGCTGGCCAGCAGCGAGTCGGATTTGGGTTTGTTTTTGCTGTATAATGCGTACATCCCAAACTGATCCTTCTGCAACAGAAACAAACACCCCTGAAGGGCCCCTGCACAGTCTGGAACTGCGGCTGTCACCCGAGTTAATGCCAGCCCTTGTTGTCAAGTGATCCCGTTTCCTTTGCAGAGAATTGCTGCAGAGAGTCTGCAAACCAAATCCCCCGGGCCCCGGACTTTAACTGGCTACACTGGGCCTGTGCACATGGGAACTGGGGAGGATGACTCTCCCTACGGATTCCTGGGACCTCGCCAGGAGCCCTGGGTACCTCCTTCAACTCCATGTCAGCATTACGGCAGACAGGGTTGTTTGCTGGTTCCCCCCAGGATCTTCCTTCTGCCCCTTGCCTGGGAGTCCCTGTGGGCTGTATGGCCTGCAGACCCTTACAGCGACGGCTGAACATGACTGTAAAGAGACACTGCAGCTGGTGTTCCCCGCCTGGTGGAGAGGGAAACAAGCTGTCCTGCCACAACCCTGCTTTAGAGCCAAGGCTCCCTGCCCCTCTCCCACACTGTGCTTCATTATTAAAGCCACACCCAAGAGTCGAGGATCTTTGTACTTGGGGTATATCTACATTGCAATTAAAAACCCATGGCTGGCCCATGCCAGCTGACTTGGGCTCCCAGGCTAATGGGCTGTTTAATTGCAGTTTAGACTTCTGGATTCAGGCTGCAGCCTGAGCTCCAGGATCCTCCCACCTCAGGGGATCCTAGAGCCCAGGCTCCAACCCAAGCCTGGAAGTCAATACGGCCATTAAACAGCCCCGCAAGATGAGCCCCGGGAGCCCGAGTCAGCTGGCACGGGCCAGCCGCGGTGTCTAATCACCATGTAGACGTACCCTGAGAGACCACCTGCTCCTGCAATTCCTTCCCCATCTGACATCACAAATGGAGCATGAGTCACAGGGGCTGATGGACTCTAAAGAGCAAAGATCCTGCTGCCCTGGAAATGTCCCTTAATAGTCAGGAACAAGGGGAGAAAAATGCAGCATCTGCTCTTCCCCAGTCTCGGCAGAGCTGCCTGGAGCGCAAGCTGCCTGCTGCACACTGGCCGCCTCCGCTCACAAGCCCTGAGGATTTGTTGCCTGGAGGTGGTTTTGCTGGTGAACTAGGAGCAGAACCAGGCCTAGGTCTGAGCAGGAAGGGGCCAACAGGCCTGCTTCTCCCATGGTTTGTGCTGGAACGGTGGGCGTAACATCGGTAAAGCCAGCACAGGCCATACTGGAGCTCTCAGCAGAACTGATGAGAGTCCCCTGGCCATGTCCGCATTACGGTCCCCAAGCCTGGATTGTCCTACTGTGCTCCAGGGCCCTGGCCTGCAGGAAGTGGCCAGGAAGTGTTCTCTGCTCTGCCCTCTGGCCCCAGATGGAGCTTTCAGGGCAGGCCAGTGTACAAAGCTCCTACTCCCTCCCATACTGCAGGAGCCAGGCAACAGGCCTTAGGAAGCCTGTGGGTCTGGGAGCCCAGCCCAGCCATCACCCCCGGGTCGGGCGTCCTGGGGAACACCAAGGGCTGTGTGTCTGCGGGGGAGAGATGTTCATTAAATGGACAGAAAATGCCGAGAAGTGTGAAAAGGGCAGCGTAAGTAGTGAGCACACAGCAGAGCCTAGGAAATCAGCCCAGGGCAGGTCTCGTGGCTCCCTTGGGTATAGGGTCCAATGCACGGCTCTGCTGGTCTCAGGGCCCTGCACCGCACCTCACCTGGCCAATGCTTCCCCAGACTGCGGCCCCTTCCCACTTCCCAGCCCCTGCTGAGGCAGCTGGGCCGTGCCTTGGGGACCCTATCGTACTGGCCCTGGCTGCCTGAATGTGCACTGCTCCTTCCCTGTATGATCACAAGGCCACGTGTCTCTTACACACCTGGGAGCAGGCTCTAGCCGCTCGCTGTGTTAACAAGACACAACTCCTTCCGGAGCAGCACATTCATTTCCCCTCCCAGCTCCGCAAGCTCAGCTGGGCTTTGGAGCAAGGCTTGTAGCAGGAACCTGGGCTGCTCCAAAGGCATTACTCTGGAGCTCGGTGTCCCGGTCCAACATGGGCTGGCTCCGGGGCTGACGCCCAGGGACAGGCTCTGCAGTAACCCCTGGTCTGAGCAGACTGCACGGACAGTGGCACCTTTTACGGCCTAGCTCAGGGGCAGGACAGCCAGGCGGGCGCAGGTGCCTTACGTGTCTGAGGAAGCCATGGCTGACGCGCAGCGGATGGTTACAGCAGCTCTCCAGTTCCCGCAGGAAGTACTGGCTGTGAAAGTCGTAGAGCTTCTCCAGGTTCCCGAAAATGACGCTGCGCTTCCCTCTCAGGTCCTGGGGCAGGTCCAGGCGCTCCATCTCGGGGAAGTAGCTCTCGATGATGTAACACAGAGACCGCACGTACTCCCGCTCCGTGGTCACCATCTCGTCGATGATGTGCCGCAGTTTGCTGCAGAGGCAGAAAATCTCAGTCAGGAAGGCGAGACTGGCGGGGCTGGCTCTGGTACAGGCTCTGCAGGCACAGGGGTGCCTGGGCTCGGCTCTGCCCGCCGGGGCGGCATCAGAATCTCTGCTTTCATTTGAAAACATTCTGTTTCCTGCCCTGCTAACGGGGAAGGACAGCGTGAAAGCGCGGCTCCTCGGGAAGCAGCTCTCCGAGTACATGCCAGGCTGGTCACGAACAGGAAGGTAAGAAAGTGCAAGATACTGGATGTGCAGGTGGGGGTGTTGGAGGGAGTACAGCCGTCTTAGTAGCCTTTCCTGCTACACCTCCACCACCTCTGTGAGAAAGGTTCTCCCCACTCCCCTTGTGCACAGGCGGCCTACCTTGCCATGGGCAGCACCGTCGGGCTGGCCCAGGACAGATGGCTGTCACAGTCAAGTGACTAGAAAGGCAGAGGGAAGCCCTCAGGGCCCCAGGGTGCAGGAGGGCATCACATAGACCATCGGAAGCTGTTCTTGGGGAGAATGCTCCAAAAGGCCCCTCCGTGGGAACAGTGCCCCGGAGAGCCATGGGGGACCCAGCCATGGCTTCCTGCTCACTGGCATCCCAGCCCCGAGCAGGGCGGGGTGCGCCCCTCTACATGTCTCTCCTGTGACCACCTACACCAATGCTCACGCCTGGCCAGGAAGATACTAACCATCTGAGGCCTGGGGGCTTGGCTTGCGTGCTGCAAGCCAGCATGGGGCAGAGGTGTTGGCAGGTCCCTTCTCTGCACCCCAAGGGGACTGGGATATGGAGAGACTCTTTCCTTTGGGGGCAGGTGTAGTTGGCTTTTAGCTGAGAAGCTTCTGCTTTTTGATTTAACTTTCAGTGGGAAATTAATTCCTTCCTGCCTGCTTCACCCTCATCCTCACCCCTTTCCCTTACAGCAGCACCTAGGTGGGTATCCAGAAGGCAGCAGCAAAAAGCCCAACAGGACCCTGCAACCGATGCCCTCAACAGGGATCATACTCCCAGCTGGTTGCTCCTTCCAGCTTGCACCCCTCAGCCTTCGCCTCTTTGCCGGCAGCAGCTCCAGCATTGCCTCACAGAGTCAAACAGTTGTTTGCCCGGCCACAGCCCCAAGGAACTGCTCTGAGCACTCTCCAGCTTCCCACGGACATTCCCCTTCAGCTTCAGCACCCTTTAGGGGAAAAGCCTACCAGCTGAGCGCCAGGCAGAATAGGAGGTCTGCCAACTCTGCCAGAGGCAGCTAAGATCCTCCCCTTTGGCCTTGGCTGCTGCAGTAGCAAGACATGCTGCACGTACGTGGCAGGGCTGGCAGTGGACCAGGGCACCCTGAACCACTTTGGGATGATCCAGATCCTGAGACCCCTTCCTCAAGTGACGGAATACAGCCCTGTGTTCACACCTGACATGCTACAGTAATAATCTCTGTACAAGCCATGCCCTGAGAGGTGTCATTTGAAACTCATAACTTGCTGATCAGCAGTATCATGGCAAAGCGCCTATAGCCACATTATATGTAAAGTTATGGACATAAGCTGAAATCAGCTGACTGACGAGTGTTTCCCAGGTAAGTCTGGGGAGTGGTTAACCCAGTTTCTCACAGACAAAGGGGCGAGCTGACGTCCCAGCCAGGGGACAACAAAGTTAATGGGCCATTTCCTACCAAATGGCCAGTCTTTGATCAAAACCGGGGTCCGGGGCCGAACGATCTGCATCTTAGCAAAGAACCTGCACGGCATCTCCTTTGTGTAGCAGGCCGCCTGGCTCCTGGTGCTCAGCTCGAAATGCTTTTCAAAGAGGGACTAAACACCTCTAAAAAGGAGGGGCAAACCCCCCAGGCTCCCCTCTCTCCCTGCCCATCTCATTTGCTGTCCCTGCGAAGACACAGGGAGCCGCCTGCTGGACTCCGGGGGGCGGGGGGGGGGCCTGACCCAAGGAGTTTGGTCAGTATCGCTGTGGGAAGCACGTGGTGAGAAACTTTGCTTGAATCTAATGTCGTTTGTTCAGTTAGGCACTAGGAAGAATTTTATCTTTATTTTTTCTTGTAACCATCTCGGACTTTTATGCCTCATTGCTGGTACTCACTCAGAATCTCTCTTTGTAGTCAATTCACTTGTGTTATTGTTTTATTTAATCCAGTGTGGTTAAGTTGAAGTGTCTGGGTAACTCTACTTAAGATAACAAGCTAGTATATATTCTTCCTTTAAACGAATAATGACCTTGCTATAACTGGACTGTCCAGGGAGGAGGGGGGGCTGGGCAATACAGAACATGCATTTCTGGGGGAAAGTCCAGAACTGGGAGTGAGCTGGAGTCACCCTGCAGTAGAACCCAGGCTGGTGAGAGACAGGGTGTGACTGGCAGGCTGCAGTTACACACAGACACATCCGGGAGTGACCTGAATGCTGGCAGGCTGCTTGTGAGCAGCCCAGGCTGGGAGCTGTACCAGTAAGGCATTGCAAGGCACCCCAGGTGACAGGGCAGGGGGAACCCAACCCCCCCACAGGTCTGGATTATACCCCAGCATGTCACATCATCCTGAACCACTTTGGGATTCTCAGCCCCTTTCCTCGCCTCTCTTCCACTTTGGGGAACCTGTGCCATTGTTTTCGGGCACGACAGGCAATCTCTGCGGACTGCTGGGTCCCTGAGGGGTCTGAGCGGAGTGTGCGCCTTCCAGTTCAAGGCCACGCGAAAACCCAACCTCCTTCCCCTTCTGGGCATCCCTCGGGGGAAAATGTTGCAAGAAGACGTGTCAGCCCTGTTGAAAACGGGATCCTAGAGCCCAGTGCCGTAACGGGGAGAGGCTTTTGTCCTGGTGTTTCTTTATCCTCAGGAAACGGGTGCCGCAGTTCTTACATCTTTATCGTACCACTTGTGCATTCGCAAAAAAAAACAAATATCCACCTCATTGCAGAGGGCCCACGGCCTGGCTAGAGGTCGTCCTCCTTTAATGCCAATAACCTAGACGTTGCCCCGTGAGAGACCCTTTCCCCTCCTTCCTCGCAAGGGAGCATCGCTGTAGAGCGTGTGGTGGGAGATGGCGACTCCTCCCTGACCCAGCTGGAGCTTCCCTTTTGCGCCTCTCTGAATCTGCCTCCTCAGCCCATGGGGCCTGTCTCCACCCCAAGACTGGCCCCAGTGCTGGAGATTAAGCAGGCTCCGGCAGAGCACTTGGTACCGTGTCACCAGGAGTGCTGCTTTGCACCTTAGCAGACACAGTGAGAACCATCCCCTCGCAGCCTGCCTGGCCCCTGCACATGGGCTGCGAGAAGAAGTCACCTACCTGCCCCGGCTCTTGGCCTCTGGTGTGGAGCCGTAGCTGCTCTGCTCCTCTGGCAGGCAGTGCGCAGCCCAGCTGTGAGCAGCTTGCTGCCGTGCCGTGTGAGTCCTGTCCGCAAGCTCCGTGCTGCTCACTTCCAGCCCCTTAATGAAGACTCCCGTGTTGCCGTACCTGGCCGGCTCGCTCAGAGTCCTCTGGCAGCTGGACCGCAGGTTCTCAGTGCAGGGAAGATCAAAGCTTTGGGCCTTTTTCAGCACCCTCTTGGACGGTGGTCTCCTGGAGGCTGACGCAGTTGAGCAGGATGAATTCGCCTCAAGAATTTCTAAAATACTCTCCAGGTTTGGCTTGTCCTCAGGCATGTCGCATGGAGCCTCGCAGGCCACTGTACCAAGAGAAACCCTGCTCAAGTAGGGACTCATGCTAGGAGCAGTGTGGGAGGTCAATTCTTCCCCAGCATTGACATCTCTGGAGCTGCTTAGGGATGGTGAGAGAGTTTTTTCCCTGGTCCAAGCAGGAGAACGGTTTGGCCTGCTGTAGAAATGGGACACGTTGTGACTCCTGTCTGAAAGCAGCCCAGGGATGGCTCCCTCCGAGTGCCTCCTGTGGGATAGCCGGCTGCTCTCACCACCACACCGGGAGTGCTCCCCCTCACCTGGTTTCTGCTCAGAGAGCAGAGACCTTCGTGTTCTCAGGGCAGCTTCTAGCTTCTTCTCAAAGACCACTTTTGTCTCCTGGCACTTGGACCATGCAAATTTCCACTGCTTCAGCCCTTTGTCGCTCTTCAGCTCACAGGCCAGCTCTTTCATCTCCTGGAATTTGGCATCGCTGATTTCCGGGTGCTGTCCCTTGTAGCTTTCCAAACACTTGATCACTGCTGCACAGTGCTCTGGGGAGCTGCAGTCCTCCATGCTGATGCAGGCTAGGTGTCGCATCCCCTCCAGCGCCCACTCATACGCCTGCAGGGAGCAATGACAAGGAAAACAGCCAATCAGTATGCTCTGAAAGGATAAACCCCATGCTCAGTGCCCAAGTGCAGCCCAAGAGAAAAGGGTCAGTGTGCAGGCCAAGTGCGCGAGCCAGAGGGGCTGCCATTGTCAATGGGGCTTAACAACTCCGCAAATCAAAAGGCTCTTTATGGAATGGGCTCCAGCTGTGCTGGCTACTCTGTCACTGCTCCACCCTGCAGCAGGGACAGTCCCCGGCACAGGCAGCGCTTGAGATGGCCTGTCCGTCTTCCCCAGTGCGCACGCTAGGAGGGGCAGGCTGTGAGCAGCACCACAGCAGTTTTCAGCCCTCGGTGGGCCTGTGAGGTGCACAGCCCTGGAGCTTACCTGCTACTTGCATCCAGCATTTCAATTCACCCCCATTAACTGAGGTCGGGGGGGTCAGTAGCAAGCAGCAGTTTTTGTTGGGAATTAGACTGTTGCTCCTTCTCTAGCTCTGCTGTGAGACTGGGGTGTGTGCACTGCCAGTAACACCATGGAGGACACCTTCCCTCTCCAGGGGCACTGGCAGTAGGACAGTGGGTCAAGCCCTGCCCAGACGCCTGCTCCTCTTTGGGAGGGTTTCAAAGGGTTTAGGGGGAGAGGTCTGCAGTGTGCACTGGAATTGGGCACTGACCTGCCCCAGAGCTCAGCTCACAGGCTGGGGGTCAGGCCTGCCCCTCCTCTCAAGATCCTCTAGAGGGGAGCTGGCTACGATGGAGAGGATTGCTGAGTTCAGCTCCACAAGGGCAGTGGGAAGCTGCAGGCTAGGCAGGTGCACCTGGTACTCTGCAGACACAACAGCCATTCCCCCTCCTGGGCAGGGAGTGCATAGCACATGAGGGAGGAGGACCCCTTCCCCCAGCCTGAGAGGAGAGCTCCCAGGGCACTGCAGGCTGCTCGGACTGGCAGGGGGCTGAGACAAAGGCCAGCCCTGACCCTCCTCTGCCATCATGGCCCCTAACTCACCCAGGTCTGACCCTCCCCTGCTGCCATGGCCCCTAACTCAGCCAGCCCCGATCCTCCCCTGCCATCATAGCCCCTAACCCACCCAGGCCTGACCCTCCCCTATCGCCAGGGCCCCTAACTCAGCCAGCCCCGACCCTCCCCTGCCATCATGGCCCCTAACCCGCCCAGGCCTGACCCTCCCCTACGGCCACGGCCTCTAACCCAGCCAGCCCCGACCCTCCCCTGCCATCATGGCCCCTTAGCCGCCCTGGCCTGACCCTTCCCCCAACCATGGCCCCTAACGCAGCCAGGCCAGCTCCCAACACCATGGCTTGTGACCTGTTAGTCAAAAATTCTGGTTAACAAAGAGGGAAAGAGTTTGGGTGTGGGACAGGGCTCAGGGCAGGGGGTTGGGGTGCGGGAGGGGTTTTGGGGTGCTGGATCCAGGCAGCACTTACCTCAGGTGGCTCCTGGGAAGTGGCGACGTGTTCCTGCTACTCCTAGGCAGAAGCAAGGCCAGGCAGCTCTGCACATTGCCTCCACCCCCAGGTGCCGCTCCCACAGCTCGCATTGGCTGCAGTTCCCAGCCAATGAGAGCTGCAGTTCCCAGCCAATGGGAGCTGCAGTTCCCAGCCAATGGAGCTGCAGTTCCCAGCCAATGGGAGCTGTAGAGCCAGCACTCAGGGTGAGACGGAGGCAGTACAGGGAGTCCCCATGGCCATTCCTCCACCTAGGAGCAGCAAGGATAGGTCGCCGCTTCTGGGAAGCCATGCAGACCCACGTAGGGAGCCTGCTGGCCCCGCACCAACTGGACTTTTAAGGGAAATCAGAAATGCCAATTCTAGAGCTTTCTGGTTGGTAAAGTGCCAGATAACACCGCCTTTACTGTACATGGATGCTACAGCATGAGGTTAGTAAGAATTAATCCACACACAGCTGCCTAAACCAGACTCTTCAAACATCCTGGTACTGGTAGAAGTTACAATTGTATTGCAGGAGTGGTGTGGAGTGACTGACAAGAATCAGAGCCCGCTGTACTCGAGCACTGCCCAGAGGAGCAGTAACAAGACGGTCACACTCCAAGAACTCCCAATTGAAATGTCCAATTTCTGTGAATAGTTACTGCAGCCACAGTTTTTCAACAAGCCCAAGCCTGGCAGAATTAGACGGGACAATAAGCTGTACAAGGCCTGGTCTACACTGGGGAGGGTGTGTGTATGCGGGGGATTGATCTAAGATACGCAACTTCAGCCACGACAATAGCATAGCTGAAGTCGATGTATCTTAGATCGACTTAAGTCACGTCCTCGCAGTGCGGGATCGATGGCCACCGCTCCCTCGTCGACTCTGCTTCTACCTATCACCCCGGTGGAGTTCTGGAGTCGACAGGGAGCGCGTTCAGGGATCGATGTATTGCGTCTAGACGAGACACGATACATCGATCCCTGATAGGTTGATCACTACCCGCCGATCCAGGTAGTGTAGACATACCCTTAGTAGTGAGCGTAATCAACAGTTGGGACAAATTATCAAAGGTTGTGCTGGATCCTTCATCACTGGCCACTTTAAAATCAATTTTGCATATTTTTCTAAAGGATCTGCTGTAGTTCACACAGGAACTATTTCAGGGAAGTTCTCTGGCCATGTTATGGCAGTAGCTTCAATCTGCTCTATTTTATGAAAATTAGCTTGCCCCTCAGACTCCTGGCAAGTTTCCAACGTGAGTCCTAGATAAGCAAAGTTTGAGTGCCACAGCTGTGCATGCTCTTATGGCAGGTGTCACCAGGGGGCGCAGTTAAACAGTCTACGTCCACACTAGGAGCTAGGGGAGTGATCCCAGCTTATGTACACTTCTGCCAGCTCAGTGAAGGCTGGTGTGAATATAAATGGCAGTGTAGCTTGGTCATACGGGCAGCAACAACAGGGGCACACCTTAGCTGAGCTGAGTACAACCTCACCCAAATCCTGGGGGTGTCTACTTGGCATGACCAAGCCATTGCACAGCTACTGTCAACCGGGATACTGCGACTACCCTGCTATTTAAACTGAGCTAGTGCAATTGTGCGTCTGCAAGCCGGGAATCACACATCAAGCTCTCAGTGTAGGCATGGCCTTAGTGTGCAAGCAAATGTAAGGCTTGGGAAGACCTGCTGTGCTGGTTTTCGTTTTGGTTTGAAGAGAGGTAGTTCTTGGTCCGAGGAGTCTGTTCTCCATGTGCTGAGTGACCACCTCTGTTCCAGGACTAGTGAAGGTGTGTAAATACAATGAGTTACATGTACAGGCTGCCCAAAGCCTATGTCACTGCTTTCTCCTCCACTGGGAAGCGGACCTGCAAAGCCCCAACATCTGCTGCCTCTCTGCCGAGGAGGACAACACTATATGGGAATAGTGTAGGCAGTACAGGTACTGGACTCTTTGCTGAGCACTGGAGAATCACTAAAGCAGAAGCATTTGGCAGAAAAGGACCTAGGGATTACAGTGGACAAGAAGCTGGATATGAGTTGACAGCGTGCCCTTGTTGCCATGAAGGCTAACAGCATTTTGGGCTGTATAAGTAGGGGCATTGCCAGCAGATCGAGGGACATGATCATTCCCCTCTATTCGGCACTGGTGAGGCCTCATCTGGATTACTGTGTCCAGTTTTGGGCCCCACACTACAAGAAGGATGTGGAAAAATTGGAGAGAGTCCAGCGGAGGGCAACAAAAATCATTAGGGGGCTGGAGCACCTGATTTACGAGGAGAGGCTGAGGGAACTGGGATTATTTGGTCTGCAGAAGAGAAGAGTGAGGGGGGATTTGATAGCTGCTTTCAACTACCTGAAAAGGAGTTCCAAAGAGGATGGATCTCGACTGTTCTCAGTGGTAGCAGGTGACAGAACAAGGAGTAATGGTCTCAAGTTGCAGTGGGGGAGGTCTAGGTTGGATATTAGGAAACACTATTTCACTAGGAGGGTGGTGAAGCACTGGGATGGGTCACCTAGGGCGGTGGTGGAATCTCCATCCTTAGAAGTTTTTAAGGTCAGGCTTGACAAAGCCCTGGCTGGGATGATTTAGTTGGGAATTGGTCCTGCTTTGAGCAGGGGGTTGGATTAGATGACCTCCTGAGGTCCCTTCCGACCCTGATATTCTATGATTCTGTGGTTCTATGGTAACAGTCTGTATTGTTAATAGCCCTGATTCACTGCTGTGCTCAGTGGGGTGAACCAATATAGCCAAGTGCCAGCAACCGAGAGGCAACAACTGGAAAGCAACTGTGGAGCAGAAACTGTCTCCACACAGAGAACACAAGATTCCTCCACACAAAGAGGAAAACGCCAGAGGTGCCCCTTATACGAGGGATGTTGAAGCAGAGGGGGAGAACATGCCCTAGGTGTTATGAGGCCATGGAGGAGGAACGTACGCTCAGCTCTGTGATCTGTATGGTAACTGAATGCCAGTGCACAGGGCCATATCTGTGGGGGCAAGAGACAGAACAGAGCCACTCCAGAGACAGATGCAAGGGTTGGGGAGCCTCCTCAGTCCTTTAACTACCGTTCTTTCGAGCTGCAGTTACATGGAGTGTGCCCAGCCAGTCTCACTACACATGCAAAGCTAGAAGCTACTTCAGAAACCGCAGCAGCTGCTCCAGAACAAATGTTGTCAGATCTACAAGGACAACAACCAAAGCCTGCAGACACAGCAGCAGCCCTGCGCTGACCTGCCTAGCACAGTGACAGTCCGTCCAGTTCGACTGTCCTGACTCCTCCCTGACCCCTGGCAGCAGGCTTTTAAAGAACACAGCTTGGTGGGGAAGAAGTGTCTGCTGGCGTGGGGGGGTGTCTATCTATGGGGGGGATGGAAATAGGGGAAGATGCAGGGTTGTCAGTGCGTTGGAACCAGGGTTGTTCTGTACTGTGGCAGTGATACCTAATCTCCAGGAAGGTGAGGGCAGGATGGGGCGACCAGCTGGCAGCAGCAGAGCTTGGTCCATGTTGTCCCCCATGTGACACGTAACTATATTCGCTGGTCCACGCCCTGGGGCGAGGCAGCGGCCCCTGTTGTTGCTGGCAGGTTCCTGCGCAATGGCAGAAAGGAGCCAGGAAAAGCTAACAGCCCAAGAGGAACTTAGAAAGGATTGTAAATCTTGATGGCAATTCAAGTCCCCAGTGCCTGTGACAGGCGAGTTAATAATGCAGCTTTGTCCCCTGCACAATGGCCTCTGCCTTCCATCCTCCCCACAGTGGATGGCTAAACGGCCACTGCGGCTTTTCCAGGTCACGTCATCTTCCCAACTGCACTTTCCAGCCGCAGAACAAGGACAAGGAGAGGAGAGCACCGCCCAGCACCCAAGTGAACAATGTACACACCAGCTCTTCCATGGGCTTTGCTGACTCAGGCCTTTGCTCACCTTTAATTTCATGAGTCAGCTCATGTACAGCCGGGCTGGGAAACGGCCCCGGGGTGCAGGACAGAGAAGCTCCCAGCTGACCTCCCATTCTGGGGTGCACTGAGGTGTGTGGAGAGGGTGGAGGGGGATTGGGGTTCTGGGCTTCAGTCACTGGGTGGGAGGGGCTCCAGGCTTCGTGTGTGTGTGTATGTGTGTGTGTGTGTGTAAGAGACAGAGACAGAGACAGAGAGAGGGTTGGGGCTCTGGCTTCATTTCTCCAGAAGCTAACAAACAGCTAGCACAGTACAAAGATGCAGGTCTGTGTGTGGTGGAGGAGTTGGATGCTACTGACATTCTCAAATCATGCCCAAGGAATTAACTCTGGGGTCAGCAAGGAAAGAAACTGCCGTCTTTTGTGATCTAATTAGGGTTAAACCATAGAGAGGCCTTTCCTGAAACTCGTTATCAAAAGGATCATAACCGTCCTCCCTCCACAGAGCCTACCCATGCCACAATGGAATTTAGGTGTCAGTGCCAGACCTGTCCTACACCAAGGGACCAGGGCAAAGCAGAGTTTGCAGTGACCATCCATCCCATTAGGGAGAGCCTCAGAAAATATCCCTCAGAAAGGCGCAGCACATCCTCAGAGAGAAGGTAGATTTACTGCTCCCTAATCAATAAATTACCAGGATATTGTCACTGCTGTCTACAGTATGAGTGTGGATTGGTACACATTCAGGAAGAGAAGCTACCTGGAATTTGTGTCTCAGGGATTTCTACAGCACCCATCACATTAACGTTAAAGGGCTGCCCACGTAAAGGGTGACAGGAGAACACTCCCAACCCACAATCAGTGGGTGGCGTTCAGATCTCTACTCAGCACTGCAGACACAACCTCTGGTGCGAGCAGCACTTTTCACTCAGGTTCAAAGCCCTTCACTAATCAGGAGATCAAGAATCTTTTCTTCCTTAAAATCTGTAACACATAGAAGAGATTGCTCATGGATTGTAGTCACAGGGACCAATAACCCTTCAGAAAAGCAGGACACATCTCCTGGAATTGCTTAAAGGCACAAGGAGTGAAGGAGCAAGAGATGGGCATTCTGTTATCTGGGGATGGAGTTAAGAAAAGGATGGACTGGTAGACCCCTGTTCTTCTACCACTCCTTCCTCCTCTCTCCATACGTGAAAGGCCGTAATATGGGGGAGCTGAAGGAGGAGATGTGCCTTTTGGAGAAAATGAACCCAATAGTTCAGAGGTTCTCAAACTGTGGCGGTGGAAGACCCGTGGTCTGTGAGCTCCATTCAGGTGGTCCATGAATAGTTCCCTCTAAGGTGCATGCCTGGGATGCGCAGGCATGACTCCACTAATTAGGTGCCTGGACCCTGGAGAAGACACACATGTAAGGTGAGGTGGTGGTTTTGGGGGAAATAGGGGGTTGGTAGGAGGGGGAAGTGGGGTGAGAAGAGGGGGCAGGGGCAGGGGTGGCTCCAGGCCCCAGCATGCCAAGCACATGCTTGGGGCGGCAAGCCACGGGGGGCGCTCTGCTGGCGCTGCAAGGGTGGCAGGCAGACTGCCTCTGGTGGCTTGCCTGTGGAGGGTCCGCTGGTCCCGCGGTTTCGGTCCGAAGCCGCTGGACCAGCGGACCCTCCGCAGGCAAACCACCAGAGGCAGCCTGCCTGCCGTGCTTGAGGCGGCAAAATCCCTAGAGATGCCTCTGGGTGGGGGGAATTTGGGAGGTGCAGGGCTCGGTGGCTGCTGTGGCGGGGGAGAGAGGGCACATCCATTGTATTAGAAAGGTAAGACTATTGATATTAAAATACGAGTTGCGTGCTTTTAGTTGTAGAACAAAAACGTTTATTATTATTAAGGTTTTTTTATATAGCGCTTTCATCCAAAGTGCTTTACAATCCTTAGCTAATGGTACAAACAACATTAGGAAGGTGCACTAAACGGTCCGCCGAGACCCTCAGCAGTTTTCAAGTGGTCTGTGAAAAAAAGAGTTTGAGAACCACTGCAATAGTTGGTTTCTCCTTAGCGCTCAGGGTGCTTGGCGTTTTTCACCTACGGACTAACTACAATAGGCTCTAGGTACAAGGGCTGCCACCACACACAATAGGTCAAGAATCAAAGAGCAGTAAGGACTGTAAGGGTGTTGAGGGGGCATCACGCGTAATCCCCAAGGAGAAGGAGAAGCCAAAGGGAGAAGAGTGTGTAAACCAGGGCCGGCCCTAGACCAAATGGCGCCCCAGGCGAAGAGCATCTTTGGCGCCTCACCATCCATTTGTTAAACTTTCAATACTTTATTTTTTATTACATTTGTACCCCATTTCACGACTTTGATGGTGATTTGCATGCATGATTTATCCCTGTCATATAATATTATAAATGTGCACGCTAGGATCTGTAAATCTGTATTTATTCATGCCATATATAAGCAAATAAAAACAAAGTTTCCTCTAAGCTTATAGAAACTTTTTAATTTTTAAGAATAACTGAAATGTACTAACATCAAGAAATTGAACTTTGCACCAACACTGGGTGGATCAGTATAAAATGGTATTACAGTAGGTGATGGCCTTAGAATTTTAACCCTAGTCTTTACGTTCAAAAGGTGGCTTTTCTTGCCTCTGCCCTCGTGAATTGAAGCAATGTGTCAGAGAGATCCAAAGAATGGCCAATGGAATTTGCAAGTGATAAAATAGCAAGCGATGTCAGTCTCTCATCAGCCATCGTTGATCAAAGATATGTTTTAATGAGCCTGAGCTTTGAAAATCTGCGTTCACCACTTACGACTGTGACCAGCAGCGTAAGCAGAAACCTCAAAGCTATCCGCACATCAAGAAAAGTGTCTTTCAGCCCTGGATCATGAATGGAGAACTTGGAGTGGAGAGTGCATCCCATGTGGCAAAATGTGACAGATGTCCAATTCAACATAGTTTTTTATCATTGACATCCAAACATTCCCCATATGTCAGCATCCAGTGAAGGTCTGCACAATTTTTAAGAGTGTTTTCCTGTCCTGGCAGCTTACAAAAGGCATACAAAAACTCCCAGGTCTTTTTGTGGTGCTTCATTTGTCTAAGCCTTTCTTCAGTGGTCACTCAAACCGTGTCAACAAGAGAGCAAAAAACCTCCCTCTTGAATTTTTCTTCGGAGCTACCCATCACCTCATCACTGCCCTTGAACCCAAATTGTCTCTTCTTCCAGTGAATGCAAGTTTCCTTGAAGACAGGCTCAACTTCTAAGTTTTCTGCCGTTTCTTTGGCAGCAGTGATGGCATCTCCAAATCTGTTGTCTCTGTAGGCCACAACGAAATCAAGGCAGCTTCTCATCAAAACAGTAGCAGTCACAATGTTCATTGACTGAGTTTGTAGTGCCTTGCTAACAATGTTTACTTGGAACAGGATATCGTGCCAAACCACAACTGAGACCAGAAATTTGAAGTCAGTGATCTGGTTTGCCAGGTTTTGTGCCTCATGTTGGATTCCGGCCTCGGCTTTACTCAACTGCGCCAATTCCATCAGGGTGTCATAAACCTCAGTCACTTGGTACCTCACTGGCCTTACACTGTCAATGCAGCTCTCCCAGTGAGAGTTACTTAGTGGGGCTTCACAGTCAGTTTTGTAACATTGTTCGTGAAGATCTTCCACATGATAGTTGATGCTGAAATCAGGATATGTATCCTTTGCAGTGCTCCAAAGAAAGATACTGAATTTGAAGAAGATGTCACATCTGACACAACCAGGTTGAGGGAATGGCAGCCATAATGCACGAAAAAAGCTCTTGGATTCAGCACAAGGATCCTTGCTTGGATGCCACTGTTTCTTCCCGTAATGTTCACACCGTTGTCGTAGCCTTGGCCACAGGAGTCCTGAAGATTTATTTTATTCTCATTCAAACCGTTCATAAACAGTCCTGGTAGGCCTTTTCCAGCAGAGTTGTCCCCAGACCGGAAACAGATAAACAGATACTTGGACACAGCCATCCTCATCATCAACAAATCTTACTGCAAATGACATCTTTCGCAGCGTGACTTTGAGAAGTGTCGCTTTTGCTCATTTATTGGAAACGTCATATCATAGGCACCGACTCTGTGGGTGCTCCAGGGGCTGGAGCACCCACAGGGGCTGGAGCACCCATGGGGAAAAATTGGTGGGTATTTAGCACCCACCAGCAGCTCCCTGCCCGGCCCCCCTGCTCCATCTCACTTCTGCCTCCGCTCCGCCGCCTCCCCCGAGTGTGCCGCCGAGTCCTGCTTCTTCCCCCACCCTCCCTCCCAACGCTTGCGCCGTGAAACAGCTGTTTTGCGTGGCAAGACTGGGAGGGAGGAGGGGGAATGCAGCACGCTTGGGGGAGGAGGCGGGGCCAGGGCAGGGATTTGGGGAGGGGTCCAATAGGGGCAGAGAGGGGGCATAGTAAGGGCAGGACTGGGGCTGGGCGCGAGCACCCACCAGCACTGATGAAAGTTGGCGCCTGTGCGTCATATCCTCGATTTTGCCCGGCCCATTCAAAATTGTACGATCAATACATTCTATTTTCCCTTTTGTTGCTAAGAACAAAAACAGAACCCCAAGTCTGGCACCCCCCAAGCCTGGCACCCCATGCAGTCACCTGCCCTAAATTCAACCCTGGTGCAAACCTCCAACATGAGTAAGGAAGTGTCTGGAGTGGGAGATAGAGGCACATCAACCACTCAGGCTCCCTCTGCAGAGAGGAAGAATGTATACTGCTCCCAAGCCCGGGAGAACCTTCCATCCCAGGAAGCAGCGAGGCTGATGCTGAAGGGTCATGCATCTGCACCTCTGAAGCAACAGCAAATGACCATACAGGGAAGATCAGAGAAGGCGACAGCAGAAACCCAGGAATTCTCCTTCCAGGAAGCCACGAAGGACCGTCTGCGTCTCCGCTGAGAATGAAGCATAGGCTGAGAGTCTACTGGTGGTCTTGTGTCTAAGCACCTTGCACTAGTGACCAGTGCCAAGGAGGTTGGCAACAAAAAGCTATTGTAAGTCCCAGGCCCCTGTGGCTCTGGCATGTCCGATGCTAAGTCCCCTGTGATTTTTCTGCGTTGGGAAATGGAGGAATGGGCAGGCAGGGAGTGAGCTGGGAATACTGCTACTGATTTCAAACAACCAAACCATCCTTGGCCCCTGCACATTGCTACTGTCTGCAAGGACTATTACCCTCGCCACTCAGGGTACTTGCTACACCTGTCTGGTCGTACCCCCTGCAAGCTCTCTGGGGCAGGGACTGTCTCTTACTAGATGGCTACATAGCAAACAGCACAATGAGGCTTCAGTCTGGTTGGGGCCTCCAGCCACGACCGCAATGTAACTGACAATCAGCACTTCAGGTGGGAGTTTGAAAAAACGCTGCTGGCAGGCAGGTGCTTTGGTGCTTTACATAGAAATTGGGCAAGGGCTTGCCATGGCTCAGTTCAGGGCTGCGTGTAGGGTACAGGAGGCCTTTCCTTGGATCTCTGCTCCTGCACTGCACTGATGCGACCCATCCTGCCGATAGTGCAGCAGCAGAGATCCTAGGAGATCCCTCCTGAACGCTACATGCAGCATTGACTGGCCAAGCACCTGCCCAGTTTTTATCTAAAGTGTAACCCGTAGAGGTTTTTTGAAGCTGGCCTCGGCTCCTCCTACAGTGGGGTCCTGCAGTGTATTTATCTGCAGCAGTCAGCTGCCAAGGCACTGAACTCAGGAGAGCTGGGACCCACAGATTGTCATTCTCTGCAAAGACAATACTCACAGTGCAAGCTTTCAGAGCGACGGAGCACACAATAGAGCGAAAGCCAAAGAAAATGTCTCTCTCCTTTCTGTCCCCAGCAAACAATCTGCCAGAGAAAGCACTCTGCATTTACTCCGAGAATGATTCTTTGTATTAAAAATCCCGGTCATTCAAACCCATTCCCTCTAAAATCCACACAACACCTGGACAACCACTAGCATTTGTCTAGTCACAACAGCAAAGTGTCCTTTGTCACATTTTGCAATATGGAAAACCCAACCCAATCAGACCTGCTGGCTGGAGATTGCACCCCACTTTAATAGTTCTCAACGATGCCATGAACAAACAACGTTAGACTGAAAACACTGGCATGTTATCCAGGCTTATATGTGACCATCACAACAAAGCAGCCCATATACAGACAAAGAAAACCCTGCATCTCTGCTAACTTAGAGCAATTAGTTACACTAGGAATTGTTTCCGTACAGCACTTGGCTTCTAATTTGTTTTGGGTCTGGTTTGAATTTCCCTGTGACAATAGCAGTGCAGCTCTCAGGCAGCACATTAACAATGCCCAGCAGCGAGACAAACTTCAGGCCACGTAGGCAGCACATTATTGAGTGATTAAGTTTGAAAAATAAACCTAATCCTACCTTCACATTTCTACAGCGGGGATCCATACAGCAGCTGAGTGCAAATCCTGGCGCTGAGTGCTATCATCCATTGCAGTCAGACCGAAGCAATGGCTCCCAATTAGCGCACCCTACCAACTCTGCTATTCACAAGGAAATGCTGGTAGCCTAAATACCAGATGGACAGTCCCTGGTAACTAGAGAAAACAAGGTGGGGGAAGGGCCCCTTAACTTCACACTGAAGCTACTGAAGCGAGCGGAGAACACGCAGCACTGGGCACTGGACACGCCACCTGTATTTTAACGCTGCAACAATAGCAGGAAAAAATGTCAGCACTAAAACCTAAAGAGAGATTGCATGGCGAGGCAAGAAACTAACTGCCCTCGAACACACAAGGGCTTTGGAGAAAACGATTCTGAACTTTCAGGGGGAAGAGAAAGCAAAACCCCTCCTCCGCATCCTAAAAAAAAGATGTCCAGTCCCTTCAAAACACATGATGGAATTCACAGAGACGGAATTCACCTGTGACCTTTTCATGTGTCAGAAACCAGGTATTTCATAGCATAGTCTCTCACAGAAGACTCATCATACCCTGTCAGTTTCGAGTAACTTCCTCTTTATGCAGATGATTCATTCATCTATTACTCCACTCCCCGCAAATGAAGAATTTTGCACTCCCACGCTGAATTTGGAGTTCTGTCTGGGTTAAATTAACTAGCAGAACTGAACTAACCAAGATCCTATCTTACTCCTGATATATAATCTGGTAAAAGAAACCTAACTAAGTAGATCAGATCTTCAGGCAATGCTGCAGGAGAGATATACACCCTTGGAGTAATGTGAATCACTGGGTCAGTAACATGGTCTCCTCATCCCCTCTTAGTAGGGGAGGCAGTGACATTAAAATTACTAGCCTGCTTACATCCAGCCATCCTGCTCATCTTCTGAGTCATGATGATGATGATGCATTATTTGCACTGCCTAGGAGGCCTCCCCAGAGACCAGGCCCCCTCCCCCGGCGCTAGGTGCTGCACAAACATAGAACAAGAAGCTGACAATCAAATATAAGGCAAGCGACAGCAGGTAGATGCAGAAACCAGACAGATAAGGACGTACAAGGGAACAATGAGGCAGCATTGATCAGCATGACAGCCTGAGGTCTCAGCACACCAGTGGACTAACAATTGTCAAGTTTTTTGTAGGCATCATGGCAAAGGAGAGTTTTAAGGAGGGATGTGAAGGAGACGAACAAGGTAGCTTTGTGGATGTTTACAGGGAGCTGTGTGTGAGGGGCAGCATGGGAGAAAGCACCATGGTGCTTGCGTGATAATTTAATAGGTGGGCGATGGAGGCTGGCATTATGGGCCGATCAGAAGCAGGAGTTGTTTAATTCCCATGCGCTGGTGAAATGGACTTTGAATCTCCTGGAGCAAGAAGCGGATGCCAACAGGTGAACATTCTTGTGCGTTCAGGGTTCAGCCTGTCCCACTCCCATTGTAAAAGTCTTTGGTGAAAGGCAGGAGGCAGGGAGAGGGGGGAGCAGCGGCAGCAGACACTTGGGATCAGGTTTGTGATCAAGTGTGAGTCACGGGAATTCTGTGCATGTGTTTCGCTGCTCTGGAAATGTCAGGGAGCACCTTCTCTAGATGTGTGGTCTGACTGAGCAGTTGGTCATTGTGAGGCATGGGTGCTCTGGCCTGTGCACCAAGATTGCCTTAACCAGAGACTTCCTTGTTTTCAGCTGTTAGAGTTCCTTGGGTGTAGCACCTCTGCACCCCTGCCTGTGATGCAGCGAGGTCTTTGGATGGTAGGTTAAATAGCACTCGATGGACAAAAACCGTTAGTCTCACATCTGAGCCATGCAGCACAAGGACAAAGAAAAGCCCAAAACATTGTGATGTCTCTAACAGCACGCTTTGCTAAGACAGGAGAGTGGCAATGAGTGAGCAAAGACTTATTTCCTTTGGGATGTGAGTTCAGCAATGCAGCTTGTAACAGAGCACCTCGAGGAAACAGCCTGGAAGCTGATGGAGCTGACAACGAATTCTTGGAGGAAGATCAACACTGCAGAAATCTCTGGTCACTAATTTGGCAAAACATAATGCCCTTGATGAGCTGTGGCAAGCTGGATTTAATCTTTCAATAATTCCTTTTTGTTATAAATTAGAATCACTGTTTAGAGAGAAGTCTAAGAACTCTACATACAATGCTCCATCTTGTTAAAACCAAGGCAGTGAGTTATCTATCAGGTCAATAATTTAGTCAGAGACAGTCAACTTTAGCAAGGTTTATAGGCCTTAGAAGAGAACTTTTCCAATAAGAACCAGAGAGCAGAAATAGCTGAGATCTCCTATTGCGTGGATCAACCTTCCACCGCAAGCCTGTTCACTCAGCAGCACTGGGTAGAATAGTGACTGACTTTCAAACCCGACAATAAACCTCCTCAGAGAGCACATCTCGGTGGGATGCCTGATTTTACACGAAACACAGACTGTCACTGAGGGAGATGACAAGAGAAAGAGGACCTGAAATCAGAGGCTGTCTCACAGAGACGCTGCCTGGCTAAGAGGGGTAAAAGAACACAAGGTGACTCCATCTAGATGAGTTTCGCAGCCTGGCAGACTACAGGTGTTATGCAGACTACTTATTTTATGTTAATCTGATCTTTTTTCTCTATCCTGAGTAAATCTCCTGAATCTCAAGCTGCTGTCTGGGACTTCCATGCAGAACGCCCTGAAGAGAGAACACCAGCAAGGGAGAGCATGCTACATGTTTATCCCACTCTGGATTCTTGACCGAAAGTCATGGTGTCAGAGGCGACGCATGGGGTTTATCCCAGTTTGGAGCCATTACCCTCATGGGAATAAGGCTTATTTGCTGAGTTTCTTCGGTTCTCATCTAATGTACAGAGCTGGGAACCTGAGCTTCATTGAAAGACAAGTAACTCACAGGCTGATCTAGACTCCTGTATGCAATAAAAGGTGGCTCAGAGTTTGAAAACTCTGGGCCGCTGCCCACTCCTGGCTGGCAGGCTCCCTTCCAGCTGTCTGTCTATGGTTCATCTAGAGTCGTGGTTCTCAGCCAGGGGCACGTCTTCCAGGGGGTACATCAGCTCACCTAGAGATTTGCCTGGTTTTACAACAGGCTACATAAAAAGCACAAGCCAAGTCAGTACAAATTACAATTTCATACCGATCATGACTTGTTTATACTGCTCTAGATACTGTACACTGCAATGCAAGTACAATAGTTATCTTCCATAATTATACGGTAACAATAAGGAAGTTGGCCATTTTGCATTGTTAGTGTGACTGTGACACTTTTGTATTTTTATGTCTGATTTTGTGAGCGAGTAGTTTTTAAGTGAGGTGAAACTTGGGGGTACACAAGACAAATCAGACTGCGGAAGGGGATACAGTTGTCTGGAAAGATTGAGAGCCATGATCTACAGCACCTCTTGTCTTTGTGCCTGGGGGAAGGGCTGAATAGCAGAGGCAAGGTCTACACTGGGGAGGAGTCAACCTAAGATACGCAGTTGCGTAGCTGAAGTCGGCGTATCTTAGGTCGATTTACCTGGCTGTGAGGACGGCGGCGAGTCAACCGCTGTTGCTCCCCCGTCGACTCTGCTTCTGCCTCTCGCGCGCAGTGGAGTTCCGGAGTCAACAGCAGAACAATTGGGGATCGATTTTATCGCGTCTAGTGTAGACGCGATAAATTGATCCCCATAGATCGATCACTACCCATCAAGCCGAGCCAGCGGGTAGTGCAGACATACCCAGAGAGCAGTCCCCTCACTGCACTCAGAAGCAGAAAGCTCCTTCTGCCTTTCAGTAGCTGGAGGGGCTGAACTACCAAATGTAGCCAGGGCTGCTAGCTAGAGCAGGGGTTCTCACAAGAAAATTTTTGGTGGCCACTCTTGCCGGTGGCCGCTCTGACAATATTTCCTAAAATACTTAATTAACTTCTGGAAAAACAAATAATTATGTACATATACATGTCCAAATCATTGTAATTTATTTACCTAGCATTTTTTTTCAGACTCAACAATAAAAATAACATACAGTTGTTTCCATTCATTACTGGACCTAAACAGAATAGAAACAAAATAAAGTGCATTGGGGGAAGGGATAGCTCAGTGGTTTGAGCATTAACCTACTAAACCCAGGGTTGTGAGCTCAATCCTTGAGGGGGCTACTTAGGGATCTGGGGCAAAAATCTGTCTGGGGATTGGTCCCTGCCTTAAGCAGGGGGTTGGACTAGATACCTCCTGAGGTCCCTCCCAACCCTGATATTCTATTCTATGCTTTGCACGTTCCTCTCTTTTTTGTTGTTGTTTCTTTTGCTTTTTTTGGTTGCTGTTTTTTTTTTTTTTGAGACTTGCTAGCTTCTATGTCTGCTCCTGTGAAAACGGATATTTGTAGATTTGTTAATATCACTTTTCACAGCAGACTTACTCAGCCCTGGCAAGCTGGGGAACAAATTAAGTTCTGAATGGGTGAGTAGGGAGGCATCGGGGGCCATGGCTGATGGGGGTGGTGGTGAGCCCAGGGCTGGAACCTGAAGCCCCACGGCTGGAACTCAAAGCCCCATGGCCAGACACCATGTTAATGTGCTGCCCAACACCCCAGGGCTGAAGCCAGAAGCCTGAGCCCCACTGCCCTGGGAAAGGGGGCACACATAGTGGCTGCCTGCTCCTCTGGTGTTTGTGGCTCCAGAGGGGAGCAGGGCCCAACCCCTACTGGTGGCCCTGGGGACGGGGGTGAATGTTTTGCACATCCCCCATCCCTGCCCAGGAGGGTGTGGCCACAGGAAATACCCATGGTGGTCACATGGAACCATGGTGGCTGCATTTGAGAAACACTGAGCTAGAGGCTGACATGAAAGATCCACAACCCGGTGGGTCCAGGACATCATCTTTCCATTTTCCAGCAGCAGAATGAACTGGGTGCTGGTTGTCTCACCAGCGAGATGCCCCTGAAACTTGCTGGTGGGGACTCCAAGTCCTGCTGTCCATAACGACCTCTGGTGAGGCGGTGCAGTCTTCTGTCTTGAAGGAATCTGGTTAATTTTTCAAACCCTAGTTTTCAAATTCCAAAATCTAGATAGCAAGCCCATCCCCTGAAACAGGAGAGAGCGTTCACCCCACAGGACAGCCAAGCCCTGCACAATCAGAAGCAGCATGGAATGAGCCGCAGGACCAAATCACAGCTTTCTGCTGCCTTCCCTTGTCCAAAACGAATCAAACAAAGCCATGCAGCAAAACGGAGCCCCTCGCCAGGCACAGGTACGTCTGTGGCAGCCTGCACTTTCTAACTTCTCATTCCAAGGGTTTTCCAGGCACCCAGTGACCACAGCAGCTACATTTACACTAGAGTGCAAAGATCGTAAAGCACTGGCAAATAAAGGGAGAGTTCAGTTCACATTAGTGGGCTGTCGCTGCTATATTAAAAGACAGATGGTGCAACTCTGGGCTTTACAGAGCATGCAAACGTGCCCACACACAGAGAGTCCTTTGGATTCTGTCTGAACACAGCACACAAGCTTCACCCTCAATACACGCAGACCAGTGCACACGAGCTACTGAATGGAAAGCCTTGTTCTCAACTGCCTCAATTCAGTGGCATGCTGGATGCTTGGTACTTACAAGAGCATTTTCAGTGTCTGTTTGCTGCTGAAAGCAGGGGAGTTTGTATTTGATTCAAAGGGAAAATGCAAGGAGAGCTGCAGAGAACTGCTCCTGAGAGTGGAGTCTGGCCCACATGCAGCTGTGAGCTGATGTCAGCCAGGGCCCCCGGCCCCGTTTCGGCCCATAGAAGGAGTGACACTTGCTGGCAGATGGAATGTACACCCACATTAGCATTCCTACAGGGACAATGAGGAGGGGCCACCATATAGATTACAGGCTGGCTGTCCCTCCCTCAGTCACAGAGGGAACAGGAACCTCCTTCCACGGCCTGGCCTTTGTTTGCTAACTCACAAAGGAGCGAGGTTTCTGTGTTCAGAGTCCAAGGCATGAGAAACTCTGCAGGAGGGGGGTATGTCACAGAAGGGGCTACTCACACACACAGGGGCTCTCAGACCAGGGAGGTGGGAGGGGAAGGAGCACCACAGCAGACAGGCCACCAGGAGGGGATGGAGGATGCACCCCCCAGATCCCCACTCCCCAACGCCCTGCCTCTGAGCTGCACTCACCGGCCCTCTGGGAGGTGACTGTGTCTACCGGGCTGAGCCGGCAGCACAGCCAGGGCTGGTCCCTGGCAGGGCCGGCGCTACCATTTAGGTGACCTAGGCAATGGCCTAGGACGCCAGAATTTTTGGGGGGTGCTATTTTGCCGGGGGGGCAGCACACGAGTCCGGTGGACCTACTGCAGTCATGCCGGCGGACGGTCCGCTGCTGGAAAGGCTCCGGTGGAGCTGCCGCAGTCATTTCGGCGGATGGTGCGCTGGTCTAAAGGCTCTGGCGGACCTACCGCAATCATGCCTGCGGCAGGTCCACCGGAGCCTTTAGACCAGCGGACCGCCCGCCAGCATGACTGCGGTAGGTCCACCGGACCCGTGGGGGGCAGCGAAATGGCCGTCCGCCTAGGGCGTCAGAAACCCTGGTTCCGCTCCTGGTCCCGGGGCTGCACTCACCGGCCCTCTGGGAGGTGACTGTGTCTACCGGGCTGAGGGGAAGCGCTCCGGCCCCTCGGGAGTGATGCGATCAGCCAGGCCAGCGCCTGCCCCAGCTGGGGTCCCTCAGAACCCACTTGCCTGGAGGGGCCCAGCCAGCCCCACCCCCAGCTTCTCCCCCACCTGGCTGAAACTGGCCAGGCTTCTGCACCAGTCCCAGGCGGTTCAGCTGGGGAGACAGGTGGTGGGAAGCAGAGACTGCCCAGAGCTGGAGGTGCACTGGGGTCCAGCTAGGGGGTGGAGAGGAGCCGGCGGGTGGGGCCGGGCTGGCAGGTGGGTCCAGGGGGCAGAGAGGAGCTGGGCCGGCGGGTGGGGCCAGGGGGCAGAGAGGAACCCTCAGTTGGCCAGTGAGCAGGCTGAGAGGAGCAAGTGGTGGGCGGGGGGAGCCAGCAGGGTTTCGGGGCGCAGTGCAAGCGGAGCAGGCCGGAGCCCCTTCTGAGCATAGGCCTGGCTCCATGGCGCCACTGGTGCCATTGTATATAAGAACGGCCGTACCGGGTCAGCCCAAAGGTCCATCCAGCCCAGTATCCTGTCTACCAGCAGTGGCCAATGCCAGGTGCCCCAGAGGGAGTGAACCTAACAGGCAATGATCAAGTGATCTCTCTCCTGCCATCTATCTTCACCCTCTGGCAAACAGAGGCTAGGGACACCATTCCTTACCCATCCTGGCTAATAGCCATTAATGGACTTAACCACCATGAATTTATCCAGTTCTCTTTTAAACCCTGTTATAGTCCAGCCTTCACAACCTCCTCAGGCAATAAACTCAGGACTGCATAGAGGTCAGGCTTGGTGGGGCAGATAGAAGATGCACACGCATCTCCCTTGCAGAAAGCCTCTTACAGGCCCTTCCCCCATAAGGGCAGCACATGTCAAATCCCTCCTCCAGCCCAGTCTCAAACATCCCAAGCAATGGGACTCCCACAGCTTCCCTTGAGAGAGTGGATGCAGGAGAAGTAGGGGGAGCACTCCCTCAACTGAAAGCAGCCACCCCCCTTTCCCCCCACTGGGCTGGGTAACTCCCTGAACCTTCAGCAAGGGATGAGTGAACCACAGTCTTGCACAAACCCTTGGCATGCTGGAGAAAACCTCGGCCTGGAGCCTTTAGAGTTGGGAATGGCTCACGGACTCATGGAGGGGTCTTTTCAGCATACAACAGAGGTTTACTTCATGCTAAATCCAAGCTACATAAGAGAGTAAGAAGTTCCATGAATGGAATGAGGGGGAGCAAAGACAACTGCGGAAACAATTTTACTTAGAGACATAAATGTAGAGAGACAAAAATTAGATGAGTGAGGCGAGAGCACGCGAGACCTGCTTGGGCTTGAGTGATATCTGAGATGGCTCCCATCTCTACTGGATCACAGGCCAGCAGCGGGTAGTAAGAGGACGAAGGGGTGGCGAAGGCCCTGTGCATCTCAGCACAGACACTAACTCTCCACAGCGAAACAATCCCCAATGCTTTAAGCTTTCACATGCCTCTTCGCTCGCTCGGCCTCTCCATTCTCCTCTAAAGCACAGTGTGGTGCTTTTAGGTCTTGAAACTGAGTAATCAGGGGATAGAACCCAGCACATGCTCAATAGTATAAGAACACGACAGGTCCTACTAGCACATTCAAGTGCAATTTTGGATCATCTGAGGACCAAACTCCTTGCATTTGGAGGTGATTCAAGCGGGTTCCCCAACCTGTTCTTGCGTCCATACGCATTGTTCTCATGGAGAGGGTCAAGAAGACCCTCATGTTCCTTCCTCACACTCGAAGGATCCAGCCACAGGTCAGTTCTTGCAGGACTGAGGCAGCACCATGACAGATCTGTTCATATGGTGCTTGGCTTGGGTGTGCACTGTCCTTAGCCAGCGTTGCAATGGCCACAGGGGAAGTCTGGCAAGCGGCATCGCAAAGGTACATGCTAATGTGTGCCCTAGTGTGACGAAGTGGGAATGTTCTTGATGTGTTCTTTGAGTGCTGAGTGGGGAGTGTTGGCCTGGGAAAGTTGCAGGGGTGTTTTGCTTGGATTGTGCATGGGATGGGAGACTTGCCTTGAGGGAGGATATCTGAGCACCAGGGCCGGCTCTGGCTCTTTTGCCACCCCAAGCAAAAAAAAAACCAAAATCTGCAGGGCGGGAAAAAAACCAAAACCCACGGGAATGCCACCCCTTGGAATCTGCCGCCCCAAGCAGAGCTGGCTCAGCTGGTGCCTGGAGCCGGCCCTGCTGAGCACGTAACATGAGAACCCAGGAAGGGGGTTGGAGGCCAGGTAACACCTCTGCCCGGGAAACTGGACAAAGGCTGGGGGAGGGGCCAGGAGAGGCTGAGTGAGAGGCTGGAGGGAGTTTCAGTTTGGAGCTGGCTGGGACAATGGAGGGGAGCCCCGATGAGGCTCTGGCCTCCCAACGGGGCTCTGGCCTCCCTGCCGCCCCTCCCAAGATGGACCTGACTGAGGGGGCCCTGTTGTCTGTACCTGCAAGACCTGTCTTGGACTCTGTTCCTGTCGTCTAAATAAACCTTCTGTTTTACTGGCTGGCTGAGAGTCCTGGGGAATCGCAGGAAGCCGGGGGTGCAGCGCCTTGTCTCCCCCCACACTCTGTGACACCTAGCAATCCAAGGCACGTGTGAACTGCTGTACATGGTCTTGCCCTTATATCATGTATGAAGAACTGTAGGGACCTGAATCTGTGCGGCAGAGCAGCCTGTGCTGGCTGTGATTTGAGCAGTGCTCCTATGAAATATATCCTCCGTGAGGGTGTGTAAGACAATTTCTCGTAGTTCACAAGGAGTCCTGGAGCTTGAAATGATGGAATGATGGAGGCAAGCGTTACCTCCTGAATCTGAGGCAGTGAATGCATTTGCTGAGTCTCCTCAGATGCAGCATAGGACAAAGACCAGTTCTTCTCTGGAATGAGGAGATACAAGGAGTAGGAGCCTCTTCCCCTGTATTCCTGAGGCACCTTCTCTATGGCTCCTAGACAGAGCAACGAGGCCACAGCTGATTGTAAAAGGCTCTCATGAGAAGGATCCCTGAAGAGGGATGGGGAAGGGAGATGGAACTGGATGGTATAGCTATGGGTGACGGTATCTATCATCGATTTGTCAATGATGATGGCCACCCTTGCCCCATGGAGCAAGCCGAGGTGGCTTCCAAAAGCAGTGCTCACTCAACTGATCTTGGTGCAGCTCTCAGCTGAGCTGGCAAATTTGCTGCCATGTGGCCAGAGTGATGTGCGTGGCCAGGGTTGGGGAGGGTTGATGTGCTCTACCATATCTTGGCCACATCCTGGACTGGTGGTGGTACGAAGGTGTCCCTTGTTTCTGTTGGTGCTGCTGTTGGGGTGGTGTGTTTTGCAGTATACACCAGATGTGTGTAGATTCACGGGGGCTGTAGGGCTGTCTTGGAGTCATCCAAGTTTTGGGCCCCCCACTACAGAAGGGACGTGGACAAATTGGAGAGAGTCCAGCGAAGGGCAATGAAAATGATTAGGGGGCTGGAGCACATGACTTGTGAGTAGAGGCTGAGGGAACTGGGATTGTTTAGTCTGCAGAAGAGAAGAGTGAGGGAGGATTTGACAGCAGCCTTCAACTACCTGAAGGGGGATTCAAAATAGGATGGAAATCGGCTGTTCTCAGTGGTGGCATAACAGAACAAGGAGCAATGGTCTCAAGTTGCAGTGGGGGAGGTCTAGGTTGGATATTAGAAAACACTATTTCACTGGGAAGGTGGTGAAGCACTGGAATGGATTCCCTAGGGAGGTGGTGGTATCTCTATCCTTAGAGGTTTTTAAGGTCAGTCTTGACAAAGCCCTGGCTGGGATGATTTAGTTGGGATTGGTCCTGCTTTGAGCAGGGGGTTGGACTAGAGGACGTCCTGAGGTCTCTTCCAACCCTGATTGTCATAAACAGATAGCTAAGGGTTAATGTCTCTTTCACCTGGAGCACCTGACCAGAGGACCAATCAGGAAACCGGATTTTTTCAACTTTGGGTGGAGGGAATTTGGTGTCTGAGGTCTTTGTTTTCTGGCTGCCTGCTTTCTCTGAGCTTTGGAGAAGTAGTTCTGCTTTCTAATCTTTTGTTTCTAAGTGTAAGGACAAAGAGATCAGATAGTAAGTTATATGGTTTCTTTTCTTTGGTAATTGCATGAATATAAGTGCTGGAGTGCTTTGATTTGTATTCTTTTTGAATAAGGCTGTTTATTCAATATTCTTTTAAGCAATTGACCCTGTATTCGTCATCTTAATACAGAGAGACCATTTGTAATTTTTCTTTCTTTTTTATATAAAGCTTTCTTTTAAGACCTGTTGGAGTTTTTTCTTTACTTCAGGGAAATTGAGTCTGTACTCACCAGGGAATTGGTGGGAGGAAGAAATCAGGGGAGATCGGTGTGTGTTGAATTGGCTAGCCTGATTTTGCATTCCCTCTGGGGGAATAGGAAAGTCCTTTTTGTTTCCAGGACCGGGAACGGAGAGGGGGAGTCACTCTGTTTGGATTCCCAGAGCTTGTGTCTGGGTATCTCTCCAGGAGCACCTGGAGGGGGGAAGGGAAAAAGGATTATTTCCCTTTGTTGTGAGACTCAAGGGATTTGGGTCTTGGGGTCCCCAGGGAAGGTTTTTCAGGGGGACCAGAGTGCCCCAAAACACTCTAATTTTTTGGGTGGTGGCAGCAAGTACCAGGTCCAAGCTGGTAACTAAGCTTGGAGGTTTTCATGCTAACCCCCATATTTTGGACGCTAAGGTCCAAATCTGGGACTAAGGTTATAACATGGTGTAGCAGCGGTTGGGAGATAGACAGAATCCAGAAGCCAGTAGGAATATTATATTTTTCTTTTCTCTGCTAAGGGCTTTTTAGCACAGAGAAACAGTTTGGTTTTAAAAGGGAACCAGAGAGAATTTTTTTTTTCTGCTCTCTCTGGCAGTTTGTGGCTTGCATGTTAAGCAAGAAGTCCTTAAGGTGCTATCACAAGTCTTTTGTCACACAATAGCACTCCCATTGAGAGTCATACCAGCACTATATAAATGCAAATAAAGTGGTTTTTCAGGTTTACTTAACATTGAAGATTAGCTAAAGGCACTGTTCCTAGGCAGACTTCAGGAGGCAACAGAGAGCCTGCAGTTCAGAAGAGAAACACCGGAGGGCACCCCAACACAAGAAAACAGGAACCATGTCTACCAAGGCAAAAATTGAGGCCGAAGACCAATTCAAAGAAGCTGAACACCGGCGACAACTGGAGCTAAAAGAAAAGGAAGAAAGCATCAAACTGGCAGCCTACCAAAGAGAACAGGCAGCCTTAGAGGCAGCACACAAAAGAAAACTAGAAGAAGAAGAGGTGGCCTACCGAAGGAAACAAGCAGAAGAAGAGTTGGCCCACCGCCGAGACATGGAAAAACACCAAAAAGAAATGGAAAAACAACAAAAAGAAATGGAAAAACAACAAAAAGAAAATGAAGAGAAGGAAAAACAGAGAAAGCATGAACTGGACTTGGCAAAAGCTGGGCTGCATGTGCCAGCCAACCCTAACAACCCGGCGCCAATTATTGCTCCACAGCACAGGAAATTTCCCACCTACAAGGCAGGTGATGACACCGAGGCCTTCTTGGAAAATTTTGAAAGAGCCTGTCTTGGGTACAGCATCCCCGAAGACCAGTACATGGTAGAATTAAGGCCACAACTCAGTGGACCTTTAGCAGAGGTGGCAGCTGAAATGCCTAAGCAGCAAATGAATGACTATAAACTTTTTCAAACCAAGGCCAGATACAGGATGGGGATAACCCCAGATCATGCCCGTCGGCGCTTCAGAACCCAAAAGTGGAAACCAGAGGTGTCATTTCCCAAACACGCCTACTACATTGCAAAAAACTATGAGGCCTGGATAACAGGAAACAACATTCAAACCTTGGAAGAACTGAACCTCCTCATACAAATGGAGCAGTTCTTGGATGGTGTTCCTGAAGACATCACACGGTACATACAAGATGGAAAACCCAAAGATCTCGCTGAGGCGGGGGAGATTGGAGCCAAATGGATGGAACTGGCAGAAAGCAAGAAAGCTACTGTCAAGGGGAATGATTACCACAGGGGGCACACAGACCATAAACCCTACAACCGAGGACAGCCAAAGACCCCACATACCACCCAAGTAAAGCCACAAACACCCTACTCTTCCACCTCACCAGTCTCCAGTAACTCACCTCGGCCCAGTGACCAATCAGATGGAAGATGCTTTAAGTGTAATGAACTGGGACATATCAAGGCCAACTGTCCCAAGAACACCATGCGAGTGCAATTCATTACACCACCATCACACCAAAGATCCCCAGGCCCAGATGCCTCTCAAATACTCTTGGAGCGAAGGGAAAATTTGAGAGTGGGCGGAAAGAAGGTTACTGCGTGGAGAGACACGGGGGCACAAGTGTCAGCTATCCACCAGTCCTTCATTGACCCCAAATTCATCAACCCAAAGGCCAAAGTTACAATTTACCCCTTCATGTCACAAGCTGTAGACTTGCCTACAGCTTGACTGCCTGTCCAGTACAAAGGCTGGTCAGGAATGTGGACTTTTGCAGTCTATGACAATTATCCTATCCCCATGCTACTGGGGGAAGACTTGGCCAACCAGGTGAGGCGGGCCAAGAGAGTGGGAATGGTTACACGTAGCCAAACCAGGCAAGCTTCCAGACCCATTCCTGTTCCTGAGCCGTCCACAGAGGCCCCATCTGTGTTACCAGAGACCCAGACAGAGGTAGTGGACCTGGATTCCATGCCTACCACTGAAACAGCCACAGCATCTCCAGTCCCAGGCCCGGAACTGGAACAGCAACCAGCACGAGCAAGTGCAACCACATCTTCAAACTCAACGCCAGAGGGCGCCAGCGAGCCAGAACTGGCAGAAGCACAAGACAGCCATACCCAAAAGGCTCAGCCAGAGCCTGAAATACCCTCAGGTGCACCAGCGGAGAGTGGTTCACCAGCAACGGAAACAACCCCATCACCTACATCGCTTCCAGAGGGACCAAGCCCAAGTCCACAGTCTGAGGAAGAACTGGTGACCCCAGCCTCAAGGGAACAGTTCCAGGCTGAGCAGGAAGCAGATGACAGCCTTCAGAAAGTGTGGGCGGCGGCACGGAGCGCTCCACCGCCTCTCAGCTCTTCTAATCGATCCCGGTTTGTTATAGACCAAGGACTTTTATACAAGGAAATTCTTTCTGGGGGACACCGGGAAGAATGGCAGCCGCAAAAACAGTTGGTGGTTCCAACTAAGTACCGGGGGAAGCTCTTAAGTTTAGCCCATGATCATCCCAGTGGCCATGCTGGGGTGAACAGAACCAAGGACCGGTTGGGGAAGTCCTTCCACTGGGAGGGGATGGGCAAGGATGTTGCCAAGTATGTCCGGTCTTGTGAGGTATGCCAAAGAGTGGGAAAGCCTCAAGACCAGGTCAAGGCCCCTCTCCAGCCACTCCCCATAATTGAGGTCCCATTTCAGCGAGTAGCTGTGGATATTCTGGGCCCTTTCCCAAAAAAGGCCCAGAGGAAAGCAGTACGTACTGACTTTAGTGGACTTTGCTACCCGATGGCCAGAAGCAGTCGCTCTAGGCAACACCAGGGCTAACACTGTGTGCCTGGCCTTAACAGACATCTTTGCCAGGGTAGGTTGGCCCTCCGACATCCTTACAGATTCAGGGTCTAATTTCCTGGCAGGGACCATGGAAAAACTGTGGGAAACTCATGGGGTGAATCACTTGGTTGCCACACCGTACCACCATCAAACCAATGGCCTGGTGGAAAGGTTCAATGGAACTTTGGGGTCCATGATACGAAAATTCATCAACGAATTCTCCAATAATTGGGACCTAGTGTTGCAGCAGTTGCTGTTTGCCTACAAGGCTGTACCACATCCCAGTTTAGGGTTTTCACCATTTGAACTTGTGTATGGTCACGAGGTTAAGGGGCCATTACAGTTGGTGAAGCAGCAATGGGAGGGGTTTACGCCTTCTCCAGGAACTAACATTCTGGACTTTGTAAGCAACCTACAAAGCACCCTCCGACACTCTTTAGCCCTTGCTAGAGAGAGCCTAAAGGATGCTCAGAAAGAGCAAAAGGCCTGGTATGACAGACATGCCAGAGAACGTTCTTTCAGGGTAGGAGACCAGGTTATGGTCTTGAAGGCGCAACAGGCCCGTAAGATGGAAGCATCATGGGAAGGGCCATTCACGGTCCAAGAGCGCCTGGGAGCTGTAAACTACCTCATAGCATTTCCCAATTCCTCACTAAAGCCTAAAGTATACCATGTTAATTCTCTCAAGCCTTTCTATTCCAGAGACTTACAGGTTTGTCAGTTTACAGTCCAGGGAGATGATGCTGAGTGGCCTGACGGTGTCTACTACGACGGGAAAAAAGACGGTGGCGTGGAAGAGGTGAACCTCTCAACCACCCTGGAACGTCTGCAGCGGCGACAAATCAAGGAGCTGTGCACTAGCTTCGCCCCATTGTTCTCAGCCACCCCAGGACGGACTGAACGGGCATACCACTCCATTGATACAGGTAATGCTCACCCAATCAGAACCCCACCCTACCGGGTGTCTCCTCATGCCCAAGCTGCTATAGAACGGGAGATCCAGAACATGCTACAGATGGGTATAATCCGCTCATCTACCAGTGCATGGGCATCTCCAGTGGTTCTGGTACCCAAACCAGATGGGGAAATACGCTTTTGCGTGGACTACCGTAAGCTAAATGCTGTAACTCGTCCGGACAACTATCCAATGCCACGCACTGATGAGCTATTGGAGAAGTTGGGACGTGCCCAGTTCATCTCTACAATAGACTTAACCAAAGGGTACTGGCAAGTACCGCTAGATGAACCTGCCAAGGAGAGGTCAGCATTCGTCACCCATGCGGGGGTGTATGAATTCAATGTCCTTCCTTTCGGCCTTCGAAATGCACCCGCCACCTTCCAGAGGCTGGTAGATGGTCTACTAGCTGGACTGGGAGAATTTGCAGTTGCCTACCTCGATGATGTGGCCATTTTTTCAGACTCCTGGCCCGAACACCTACTACACCTGGAAAAGGTCTTTCAGCGCATCAGGCAGGCAGGACTAACTGTTAAGGCCAAAAAGTGTCAAATAGGCCAAAACAGAGTGACCTACCTGGGGCACCAGGTGGGTCGAGGAACCATAAACCCCCTACAGGCCAAGGTGGATGCTATCCAAAAGTGGCCTGTCCCAAGGTCAAAAAAACAGGTCCAATCCTTCTTAGGCTTGGCCGGATACTACAGGCGATTTGTACCACACTACAGCCAAATCGCTGCCCCATTGACCGACCTAACCAAAAAGACCCAGCCAAATGCCGTTAAGTGGACTGATGAGTGTCAAAAAGCCTTTACCCAACTTAAGGCAACGCTCATATCTGACCCTGTGCTCAGGGCCCCGGACTTTGACAAGCCTTTCCTAGTAACCACAGATGCATCTGAGCGTGGTATAGGAGCAGAGCTCATGCAGGAAGCAACAGATCACAACTTCCATCCTGTCGTGTTTCTCAGCAAGAAACTGTCTGAGAGGGAAAGTCACTGGTCAGTCAGTGAAAAGGAATGCTATGCCATTGTGTACGCCCTGGAAAAGCTACGCCCATATGTTTGGGGACGGCGGTTCAAACTACAAACTGACCATGCTGCACTAAAGTGGCTTCATACTGCCAAGGGAAACAACAAGAAACTTCTTCGTTGGAGTTTAGCTCTCCAAGATTTTGATTTTGAAATTCAACACATCACAGAAGCTTCTAACAAAGTTGCTGATGCTCTCTCCCGTGAGAGTTTCCCAGAATTCAGTAGTTAAAAAGTGTTCTTAAAATGTAGAAATCTGTTAGTTACATACTTAGGAGTATATGTAAAGGTGCATGTGTTGTATAGGAGCAATGGTCTCAAGTTGCAGTGGGGGAGGTCTAGGTTGGATATTAGGAAACACTATTTCACTGGGAAGGTGGTGAAGCACTGGAATGGGTTCCCTAGGGAGGTGGTGGTATCTCTATCCTTAGAGGTTTTTAAGGTCAGTCTTGACAAAGCCCTGGCTGGGATGATTTAGTTGGGATTGGTCCTGCTTTGAGCAGGGGGTTGGACTAGAGGACGTCCTGAGGTCTCTTCCAACCCTGATATTCTATGATTCTATTTTAGCCATGGACCTAGCAGAGGTGTCAGCTGTATTCAGTAAGGTTTGCAGGCAAGTCTTTGTCACTAGCTTGTTCCTCTTTTACAATGTCCTTAAACGCCTGTCTAGCCTTGTGAGGCAGTTTGACTGATGAATAGCATCACTCTGTCCCATGTTAGAAAACTGCATTTGGCTAGTAGGGTTTGGAAATTAGTGACTTGTAGCTGGAGTGATGCAGAGGAATGGGACTTTCTCTCAAACAGCTCCAGTTGTTTGGGATCTTTATCTTTCAGTGGATCTTGGTCAAGTTGGGATTACTTGAGATCTGGGTTTGGGGAGGGGGGTGAATAAAAGTCCCCCCCAAAGTGGCACCTGCATGGACACAGATGACGACTTTCCTGCCTGGATGAATGATCTCAGACCACTGCTCGGTTCGCCTTCCTTTCTCCACTTGAACCAGAAATCACAGGACTCAAGCATCGCCTCCGACAACAATCTCTGAGAATGGTGTCGTGCCCAGAAGAGCCAGACTCGAACACCCCCATTCAGGTCAAAACCCGACCATCCAGCACTCTGTCCAGCAGATAGGCAACTCCAAGGCGTGGGCAGAGAAGTCAGCACCAAGTGAAGGAGTGCAGGTACAGACAGCCCATGCTACGGTTGTCAGCACACACCACACTGCTAGTTTCTATCCTGCTGGGAACCCGGGGGGGGGGGGCGTGGGCCTGCCCTGCCCTTTGTGCCCTTGTGGCAGTGCATGAGGAGCTGGGGGGGGGAGCAGGGGCGCATGCACAGCCTCATGGGTGCTGCTAAAGAATCTGTCCTCGCGCACTTGAGGCACACGTACACCAACACTGGGATCCACACGGACACATACTCAGAGAAGCAACCCCCACCCTTCCTTCCCTCAGCAGGGGCAGGATGGGAAGCCTCCTCTTCCACCAGCCCAGCCTTTGTCAGGCACCAAGAACTGCTGTTATAAACAAAGTGCAGACAAGGGGAAACATTCAGCTTGGCCTTAGCTGCATCCTCTGAGGAGTGAGGGAGAAGGAATGCAGCCAGCCTAGTGTGTGAGCTGCCTGCGGCCTGGCCCCAGCTCAGGCTGCTTTACCGCACAGACCTTTCCTCCAACTGCTTGTCCTTGGCCTCTGATAAACCCTTCAGGCAATTCTGGTCTGCCCAGTGATTCCCATCCTTGGGGCGGGGCTGCCCCTCCGAACGTGCATGCTGCAAAGGGCTCTGGGACACTGAATGCTGGAATCATTCACCCATGCAACCTTTAATGGCCTCAGTCAAGTCAGGCCTGAGAGTAGGATCCAAAGGACAGGTCTTTAGGGGTCTGCCAAGTGGTGAAGCACTGCCCTGCTCTCACATCCTGCCCCCAATATCCCAGTGAGCACTTTCCCACCACAGGAAGCCCTCATCTGGGACAGCAGCCCGCAGATTTCCTGAGGTGGAATTCACTTCTCTCACAGTATGTGCATGGGCCAACCACACAATCCCTTTGGAAGCCTGGGCTCCATTCTTCTGGCACCCACCATATTCTGCAGCACCAAGGAGACTCTCGAACCCACAGAACATGCGGCCTGACTGCTCATCTCCAGACCACGTGACCTAGCACGTGATCTAGCACAGTTTATGGGGAAGATGACCAGGGATGCTGCTAATACCAGCCTCCTGCCACTGCGCCATCCAGGCTTGGGCTTATCAAGGAGGCCTTTTAGGGGTCAGGGAGCCACCAAGAAGAGCAGAAGGTAGTTGTGTGAGATCAGAAAGGCCCGGCAATGGAAGAGAGTAAATTAATTTAGACTTAACTTCTGTTCTTCCCTCTCCACATCATACCATGCCTCTGACTTTGCCCTTGCCTTTGGCAGGCAGGATGGATTTGAGATAGAGGTCTAATGTAATCATCTCATGAAACTTCAAACTGTTCCGTCAAGTTTTGCATTCACCAATGCACCTGCAGAGCTTGTAAGACAAGCTTCCATCCCCATGCTGCAAATGTAACCCACACACCTCCTGGGTGTGGTGTGCTGTCCCATCTAGTGGCACCGAGACGTCTTAGAGAGAGATTAATGAGTCTGTGTTACAGCCTTAGCTAACAGCCAGAGATTTTTAGCTCTTGTGGTAAAGGCTCATGATTTAGCTCCAGAGGCCCCAAGTTCGATCCTGCCTGCCGACGAACAGGGTCTGTTAGTGTTACAAGTGGGGACTCATCCAGGATTTCAACTGGGGAGTCTCTGAAGCTTGGGACGTGCTTCCTCAGCTAGGAGAAGTATGTAACCCCACACTCCTTCTGGATGTGGTGTTCTGTCCCATCTAATGGCACCAAGACCACTTGGAAATAGATTGATGAGTCTGCTTTACAGCCTTAGCTAAGAGCCACATGGCTTTTGGCTCATGCATTTAGCTCCAGAGGTCCCAGTCTCAATCCCATTAACGGACTTAACCTCCATGAATTTATGTAGCTCTCTTTTAAACCCTGTTATGCACGTGTAACCTCCCCTCAATGAAGGAGCAAGGGCAGAGCATAGCCCGGGGTGGGGGAACACGCATGTGCAGAGACTGTCACCAAACAACCACCCTGTTTACTGCCACACAGCAACATCCTGGGCCACTTCCTCTTCACCCCTTCATGCTGGAGCCTGTTTCTGAATGTTTTTGTGTTCAGCAGCATTCACACACACACACCCCGAACACCTCTGGCTGCCAAGGCAATTCAGAGAGACGGCGTCTAAGCGGCGCCTACATCTGGAACAGCTTAACTGGAAGGGTCTGATTCTTTCTGGAATTTGAGAACTTCAATACACAGTGTTTGTACAACTGGGAAATAAACAGAACACGGGGTCATTTGCCTTTTACACTCGTCAAGGATTTTTAAATGTACATGGAAACTCATTTCTGCATCGGCGACCTCAGAAACTAACCTGCACCAAGCCCCCCATGGCAGCAGACTGTGTTTACGTCATAGCAAAGGAGCAAGAATTCTGGGCACTCAGGACTCCTGTACAATGTGCACGGCACCTGGCCTCCCCATGCCATTTGTTCCAACTCACTCCCCATGGGCCTCACCAACCCTCCAGGATCGTCCAGGAATTAAAGACTAATATTTAGTTAAATATTATATCATGTGATGAAACCTCCAGGAATACATCCAAACAAAATTGGCAACCCTACTCACCAGCCAGCTGCCATCACCCCCGAGGTTCGGGGCACTATGTTCTCAGACCTGGTTTCGTTGCATGGACTTGCCCAGAACAGAGAACTGGCTCTTTTTATGGTTGCAGATGAAGGGGCTGCATGACACATCAACACATGTAACTGTCCACAACATGAAGGACACATTATTCAGCAGAACACCAGCATTGCCATGGCCTGGAAGCCTCCTCTGCGCTGAAAGGCAGGACACCAGAACTCTGGTCCCTTGGGCTCCAAGCTAACTGCTCAAGGACTCTTCTATCCAACTGACACTGGTGCTGACTGTAAGGATGTGCCCACCACATCGGGCCTGGAGATTAGAAGAATTAGACCAGAGGAAAACTATGGGGTCTTCCCTCTATTCCCCATTGAAAATGTCTTTTCATGGGCACATATCTTCCCCTACTCAAAGCTCAGTGCTTTGTTTCCTTACCTTGTCGAAGAATTCGTACAGCCTGACTGTCTCTCCAATCCGACTTCTGGTGTCATCCAGTTGGGTGCAGAACTCCTCCAGCTCATTTCTATATGTCTGCAGCTTGAGTCCATAAACATGCAAGTCTGCAGAGGAAAAATCTTCCCACCTGTCCAGCTTCTTTAACACTTCCTGTCCCCTTCTACAATATTCCTGAAAGAAAATTGCAGTTGTGGATAAGTGTGCTGCACTGGAGACCTGGAAATACAGACCACAGGAGACTTCCAAAGCCCCTGGGAACCATTAGGACTAGCTAAACCCAGCGGCAGCTCCAGGCACCAGCGCACCATATACATGCCCGAGGTTGCAAGCCATGGGGGGTGCCCTGCCGGTCCCTGTGAGGGCGGCTGTCAGGCAGCCTTCAGCGGCTTGCCTACAGGAGGTCCGCCAGTCCTGCAGATTCGGCAGCAATTCGGCAGCAGGGACGCCGAATCTGCGGGACCGGGGGATCTCCCGCAGGCAAGCCGCCAAATCCACGGGACCAGGGACCTCCCACAGGCAAGCCGCCAAATCCACAGGACCGGGGACCTCCCATAGGGAAGCCGCTGAAGGCAGCCTGCCTGCCGTGCTTGGGACGGAAGAGATGCAAAACAGTAGCTCTCTCGGGCATTCATTCTTTATCAGCACCCCATTAAATTGGGAAGTTCAGATTAGATGCAGTGAATCTGTAGCTTCAGCATAAAATTTCTGCATAACAACAGGCTACTTAGGATGAAAGAAATGGAAGTGTTTCAAGAACCTAAAGTGAGTTCAAAAAATCCATGACACATCCCGGAAATGTCTGTAAACATTCCCGTCCCATGAACAGACATGTGACTCATCCACTGAGCTGTACACACAATAACTGTCTTGTAGACGGCTTGGAAGTGGTGAGCTTTCCAGAGGAATTTGCCTGAGGAGGCAGCCCCAGCTTGGAGAACCAGGACCAGGAAGGTGTTTTATACATGTAAGCAGGGTCTGAATGAGCTCTCTCCTGACACCTAGTGGTGAACTGGGGTGGGGAGCGGGGGAAGACTTCAGGAGAAGACTGTATTTGAACAGACAAACCTACTCTGCCAAAGTATCAATTTTGGCTGGTTTTGGGTTACAAGTCACTTCAGTTCTGATCGCAGGAGTAATGAAAAATTGTTATCTGGATTGTAAGAGTAAAGGGCAGCAGAACTGTACTTACCATGCCCTGATTGAGGGAGTCCCCTAAGCTGGACCCCACTGCTAAGCAAGGCATGGGGATGCCAAGTCTTGGTGAAAGTCAGAGGGGGCAGGGGCAGGGGTTGCTTCCTGGTGGCGTGAACTCTGCTTAATAAGCCCTGGGCACCATTTGACCCACCCCTCTCCAGTATTTAAAGACAGAGCTGATCAGGCTCAGGGGAGAGTCCTTGTTTCTGTTCAGTGATCACTCAAGCTGACAGCCCTGACAATCAGGTCTCAGGGCCAAGCCTTGTAGGCTATATCTACATGACAGAGTTAAGTCAACGCAAGTTACACTGACAATCATACACTGCTATAATTACATCGCTTATGCATGTTCACACAACGCTCCTTATGTGGGCGGACCTGGTGAGGGGACACTGTTGCAGGGAAAGACAACAGCACCAGCAGTGAGGTTCCCCGCTGCCTAGTGAAATCGCTAAGAGCCGGGCAGAGCGGCGGAACCCCAGAACACAATAGTGCACAGCTGGCAGCGAGCAGCAGCAATAACAACAGTGGCAGCAAGTGGCCAGCGGGGGCAGAGTACCTACGCGAATGCATCTCTGAACTCTTGGCCTTCGCTGACTGCAGACTACCAACCACGAGGGCCATCCCCAGCTATTCTGGGGCCCTATGCAGCCCTCCCCCCTCGCAGGGGGGGGGGCGGCCTCTGCTGGAGGGAGTTGGGGGGGCTGGTCTGAGGCCTCCACGGGGGGGGAGGACCCCAGGCCTCCGCAGGGGGGAACTACCACCCAGCACTCACCAGCAGCGTGTCTGGGGTTGGGTCGCTGCATTCCCGCCGCCGGTGAGTGCAGCTCTGGTCCTGCTGCAGAGCTCAGGGGAGTGGGGGCGGGGCGGGGCTGAGGCAGGGAAGGGGTGCGGGCGGAGCAGGCAGAGCAGGGGTGGGAAGAGGTGGAGCAGAGGCTGGAGCAGCACGCAGTTGCACAGGGCACGAGGAAATTTGGTGCCCCAAATTTCCTGGTGCCCTATGCAGCTGCGTACTTTGCACATGGGTAAGGGTGGCCCTGCAACCGTGAGTGGTGTATTGAAGGGACAGTCATTCATTGGACTTTCACACCGAAAGGTGGGAAACTGAGGCAAAAGACACTGCCCAATGTACTGTGGAGTGGGTGTTCACTTAAGGAGTACAAGCTTTTGAATCGGCATTGCAGTATTTTCCCAAATGAATGCCGTTTCCTCTCACTTCAATAAAAAGTTTTCTTTTGTCATACACAGAGCCAGTGCTTGCCAGCAGAGAAGTACTGCCTCCAAGAGGCACCCGGGGTGAAGTTTAGTTTTCTCAGATTACTGGGTGGAGGCTCGAGCCAATTCTGTTTTGTAATGTTAAGAGGACCCCTGGATATTGAACCCGGCCCTGGTTGCTGCTGAAACCGCTTAGCGGAAGGGTTACAAACATATGGACGGTATGGAAAAAGTCCTGGAGTGAGTGATGGGCAAAGGAAAGGAATGGGAAGGCGATGCGGGAGGCAGACATCGCTGGCAGTTTGGAGAGGGGACAGGGGAATGTGACAGGAGGCATCAGGAAGGTCCAGGTGGCGTTGTTCAGAGACACAGATGTAACTTACATAAAGTCTCTCTCTGAAACACGTGTTCAATGAAATCCTCAGCCCACGTAGGCAGAGACTAAGGCAGACTCCACTCCACAGCCTTCCAGGAGGAATAGCTCACTCAGCGCTATCCACAAATGTGTTGTGTCTCCAGCCTTGAGTGTACGGCTCACTCTGTCCCAGTGTAGGTCAGAGGTCGTTTAAGCCTGATCTGTGGGATGTGCCCCCAGCACGGTTTCAGCACACACTATGAATCAACCTGGCACGCGGCGCCCGCCAGCCAATTCCCCTATTGTGGCAAGCAGGGGTGTTCTTTCCCACCACAAACTGTTCTGCCCCTCTTTCCAATTCGAGAACACTTACACTGGCAACAAGATCAAATTCCCTGAACTGCTTTTGTGCTCGAAGCAGCAGCTCCAAAGAATCATCCAGGTCAATCATTTCCTTTAGCTGCTTCCCGCCAACGTTCTCGATCCAAATGCTGACCTAGGAGAAAAAGGGGAAAATAGTTGTGCTATTCGTCACTCAGTGCTGTTGTGCAAGGCAGGCCCTTGTGTGGAAAGAGCAGAGAGCTTCTCTGCTGAGGTTGGTCATTTAATCATTGGAAAGAATGCATGAGCATTTCTCTCCAAATCTCAGCATTTCAGTGTATGCCTCCTGCTTTACACATGGACCTTTTCCACATTAGGTCTCTGGATAATTGCTACGCTCCGCTGTTGCTCACAGGGCCTTAGGCATAAGCAAAGTGAGTGGCTGCTTGAGGTCTGTGCTTCTGGGCAAACAGCAGTCGGATGAAAGCTCTGCAACTCCTGGGCTGGTCCTATCTTCCTACTGCTCCTGCTGCCAAAGCTCCTTTTGCTGCCACATCTCCTGCGCCCCACTCCAACTTCTGCCCGGCAGAAGGATGAGGAGCAACGGCATTACCGTGAACACAGCAATGGAGTCGCACCTATGTGGTTATCTGGGGCCCTATATCTGCTGTTTTATTTCTGAACACAGTGCCCAATATAATCTCTGGTGTCCATGTTATTCCTAGCAGCTCCTCATCACAGGCCAATCACTGACACTGGGCTCATCTCCTCAGGGATAGTCAGACTTTGTCACCTGGCTAAGGACTGTGTTGATCTTCATCTGCCTTCCCTACAAACACCCTCCCTAATCCCGTTCCCACCTTGGGGGCTGAGATGGCTCTGCTCACTCTGAACGGATGGAACGAGCCCCCATTGGCCTCCTCTGACACAGGGGAAGGGTTCCTCAGCGGTACCTCCAGAAGAGTTTCTCTGCAGTGCACCATGGGAAACACCATGTGTTTGTGCTCCTGGCCAGGAGGCCTCTGCACTCTAAGGGAGTAATCTGATTTCCACCAGTGTGTATCAGAGGGAACCTTACTAACATTAATGGGGTTATACTAGGTCGAACTGGTATGAAGGTCACATGCTTGGGGCTGGACTTTCCGAAGTGCTGAGCATACAGAGTACCTGCTGACTTGGTGCTCAGCACATCTGAAAAGCTAGCCCCAAGTCTGTATGTCTCGTTAGCACAGGAATGCCGGGTCCCTGAATGCTATCAGGTGGGTAGTGCCCATCTCAACCTGGGCAGAAACTACTAAATGCCAAGTTGCTTATGGAGTGTTTTTGTGATCTGAAGGCATGTCCCTTTGGGACCCTTTCTGTGTTAATTTACTACCACCTGGTTCAAACCCTGACGTAAACTGGGATTAAATACTTGGCCACCTTTGTGGGACATGCAGTCAAGGCTAATCACTACAACCAATGACAAACTGGTCTTACCTCCCTAAAACCTTCTTCAAAAGCCTCGAATTCCATCACTAGCTCCAGCTCCTGGATGCGTTTGTTTGACAACATCACCAGTAGGTGGACACCCTCATCCACTCGGTTATAAAGTGTCCTAGCAGCATCTAGAGCATCTCTGAAAGGGAACACAAATCCAGTCAGCGTGTTTCACATTCTTATTCATATTTCATACCTATATATGACTTGGGTATTGGCAGCCCCTGAGGGTATGTCCACCCAGCAAAGAAAAACCGGTGGCTGGCGCCGACTTGTGCTGTGGGTCTTTGTAGACTTCTGGGCTCGGGCTTGAGACCTGACTCTAGGACCCTGCAGGGTGGGAGGGTCCCAGCCACAGGTTTTTCTTTGCTGTGTAGACATACCCTCAGTCACCCTTCATCTAGAAGTTTCTTGTCATACAAGAACAAAGTACATCACAATATATATTAGAGAACAGCAGGGCACTTTCACTGCTTCAGCTTACAGTACTAGCATTCCAATAGCCATGTCATTGCATTCTGTTCCGGAACAGAGAAAGAGATCCTACCAAGGAACCAGGGGTTCTTCACAGTACTTCATTCCAAAGCTTACGTGGTCTGCAAGGGGCACTCAATTTTTTGACCCAAAATTTAGACTTTGTACAAATGTGGAACCGAATCAAATGCCTTTCTGAAATCCAAGTAAATTATATCTATTGCACTTCTTTTGTCTAAAAAATCAGTTATCTTCTGAAAGAAAGAGAGCAGGTTGGTCTGGCACAATGTATCTTTTGTGAAACCATGTGTTTTATCCCAGTTCCTATTTACCTCTATGTCCTTAACTACTTTCTCTACAAAATTTGTTCTATAACCTTGAATGCAACTGAGGTCAAACTAACAGGCTGGATCACTTTTTTCCTTTTCTTAAAAATAGGTACTGTACTAACAACCCTTCAGCCACAGGGTACGACCCCTCAGTTTACAGATTCATTAAAAATCCTTGCTACTGGGTTTGCAATTTCATGCGCCAGTTCCATTAATATTCCTGGATGAAGATTATCCAGGTCTTCTGGATTTAGTACCATTAAGCTGTTTGAGTTTGACTTCAACCTCAGATGCAGTAATTTCTCTTTCCATATACTCATTTCCATTTGCTACCCTGCCATTATCCCTGAGATCCTCATTATCCTTATTAAAATCTGAGGCAAAGTATTCATTTATGTGTTGGGCCATGCCTAGATTATCTTTAATCTTCACTCTATCCTCAGTGCTTAGCAGTTCCACTTCTTTTTTCCTTGTTTTTTTTTTATTTATATGACTACAGAACCTTTAACTTCTTGTTTTAATTTCCTTTCCAAGGTTCAACTGTGATTGGCTTTTGGCAATTCTCACTTTTCCCCTATACTTTCTGACCTGCAAGATGTAGCTTTCTTTACTGATCCATCCCATCTTCCATTCCTTCGAGGCTTTCTGCTTTTTCTTAATAACCTGTTTGAGATGCTTGCTCATCCAACTCTGTAAGCCTTCCCTAACAATTTTTCCCTTTTACTTGGGATACAGGCTTCAGATAGCTTCTGTAACTCTGACTTAAAGTAGTTCCAAGTCTCTGTCACATTCAGATCCTTGAGTTCTTCAGTTCAGTCCTCTTCCCTAACTAATTCCTCTTTTATAGGGCCCTTAATCAGGGAAGCCCCACCCCTTAATCAGGGCTCTGCTGTAATTGATGCTGGAGCCTGAATATCAGTGGGTTCCTGCCTGCTTGCATCATCACCACCAGGAACAGAGGTTCTGGAGCTCTGCTAGAGATTGTAGAGGACCCACGTGTCAGGATGGAATCAAAGCTCATTCTTCCCTAGCGACAGAGGTTCACCTGGGAACCCCTTGTGTTTTAGTTATTGTGTGGTGTAACTGAATCGCTCAAATTTATTTATTTAACTATAGGTATAAAGAAGGAAAGACATGGAAGCAGAAAAGAAACAATGTGATATCTATCAGCCCTTACAAGAAATACTGTGATACCCTTCAGTGGTACTGCCAAGCACTGTCACTATAGTCTGTTCTCATAAGGGATGCAAACGGTCACTTTGGATCAGACATACATGTCCTCGTATGGTTATTACCTACCCATCTATTTTACAGATGCTTCAGATCATTTTTTTAGCTTGGTATTAGGTATCATTTTTATCCTACCAGGGCCAGGTGTCTTAGTCCAAGTGCACCAGGCACAGAGGAGTCTTATAACACTCTAAAAATTATCTCATTTTCTTTCCATAACATGACCACAATTTTAAGAGCAGCTCTATCTTGGGATATTCCAGGGCTAAAAGTGAATGTACTGCCCCACTGGAAAACTGGGAGTCTCCACTCCCCAACAGGATAAAGCTTCCTCTTCCAGCTGTGTGGGGTTGCAAGCTATCAGACCTTGTTGGTGGTTCAGGACTGAATGTTGCTTATCCTGGGCCTTCGGCAGGAGAAATTACTTTTTTTTGTTTGTTTTGCGGGGGTGGGGGGTAAGAGGGGAGGAAGATTCCATATTTGGAGGAAAAGCAGGGAATATTCTCTACAATAAAACCAGTGGTGGGTATTTGAGCTGCTTGGTTGTTCAGAATGTTAGGATAACCGGGGATGGGAGGAGAGAGACGGATTAATGGGCAGAGTGATGGTGAAATATCCAAGGTGTATGATACATTTTATTCGTCACTTCTCCCACAATCCATCACGTGATATCAGCTCCACATTTCTAGCATATCTATGCATATATTGACACTTCCTGGATTAAAAAAGCACAAGGAAAAATTTTCAAAAACACTTAAGTGACTTATGAGTCTAAGCAGAGGTGTAATCCTGATATTTTAAGAGCAGATAGGTACTCCATCTGCACCAGCCCCCTGGCTGTCATGGCCCCACCTTGACAGCATGCTCCCCTCTCCTCCCTGTCCCCACATTTTCAAAAGAGATGTAGGGACCAGATTTTGAAAGGATTTTAGGAACCTAAAGATACAGATACCCACCTAGTGGTATTTTCAGGAGTGTCAAGCCACTTGGCTCCACTGGCCTATCCACATCTTCGGCACAGAAACCTCTTTAAAAATCTGGCCCTTAACAGCCTAACTCTCAGGCTCCTACGTGACTGAGGAGCTTTTGAAACTGTTACCCCTAGGAAGTAAGTTATTAACATCGATCCTCAGCAGTCCAGGACCCAAGCACATCACTACCATAAATTACAGCCCTTTTGTCTATGAATGCTGGTACTTACTGGCAATCATCCTGCAATTTTTTATTTACTATCTAGCTGGCATGAAGCTGTGTGATAGCGCTGAACAACTAACTTGGCACAGCACAACTCCATAGAAAACTTCCATCCAAAGCGATGCCAGATACTCAGCAGCCAATTTTTAAGCCTCAGTCTCTTTCGGCACTTGTAACTTCGTTTGTTTTTTTCTCTTCAAAATACCATCAAACTGAATGGATTCCTCAATAGAGCAGCCAAGAGCAAAATCACTCCCGGACTGACACCTGGTACACTAGAGTTCAGAGGAGATGGGGTTTTGACAGCAACATTGCAAACTCTGGTGAAAAGATGTTAAAGGGAAATGCTGGTACTGCCTTTCACAGACCCTGGGTACGTCTACACTACGGGATTATTCCGATTTTACATAAACCAGTTTTATAAAACAGATTGTATAAAGTCGAGTGCACGCGGCCACACTAAGCACATTAATTCGGCGGTGTGCGTCCATTCTGGGTTGAGAGCCCAGTGGCTGATGGGGCAAAAATCATTGTCGCGGGTGGTTCTGGGTAAATGTCGTCACTCATTCCTTCCTCCGGGAAAGCAACGGCAGACAATCATTTCGTGCCCTTTTTCCCTGGATTGCCCTGGCAGACGCCATAGCATGGCAACCATGGAGCCTGTTCAGCTTTTTTTTTTTACAGTCACTGTATGTTTACTGGATGCCGCTGATAGAGATGATACTCCAGCGCTACACAGCAGCATTCATTTGCTTTTGCATGATAGCAGAGACGGTTATCAGTCATTCTGTACCACCTGCTGCTGGTGTAAATTGGCAATGAGATGACGGTTATCTGTCATTCTGTACTGTCTGCTGCTATCATGGGTGCCCCTGGCTGAGGTAGGCCGGGGGCGCAAAGGCAAAAATGGGAATGACTCCCTGAGTCAATCCCTCCTTTATGGTTTCTAAAAATAGAGTCAGTCCTGCCCAGGCTATGGGGCAAGTGTGCTAGAGAACCAGTATATCAGAGAGCACAGCTGCTCCATGCCAGATCCCGCAGAAAGGATGAGCTGCATGCCATTCAAGTGGGGTGCCCCTGCAACAACCCCACCTGTTGCTTCCCTCCTCCCCCAACTTTCCTGGGCTATCGTGGCAGTGTCCCGCCCATTTGTGTCATGAAGTTATAAAGAATGCAGGAATAAGAAACAGTGACTTGTTAGTGAGATAAAATGAGGGGGAGGCAGCCTCCCGCCGCGATGACAGTCCAGGCAGGACATTAAGCAGTGCGGGGGAGAGGAGCCTAGCATGCCACTGCTATGATAGTCCAGGCAGGACAGAATCTTTTCTTTACCTATGAAAGGGAGGGGGGTGATGGAACTCAGCCCCTAGTTGCTATGATGAGGACGGTTACTAGCCATTCTGTACCATCTACTGGGAATGACCGAGAATCATTCCTATTTTCACCCAGGTGCCCCCGGCCAGCCTCACCTGAAGCCAGCTAGGAGCACTCACGGGTTGATAACAAGGATGGCTACCAGTCCTACTGCACTGTCTGCCACCGGGCAGGGGAGAGGAGTGGATACTGCTCTTCACTGCCGCAGCATCGCGTCTACCAGCAGCATTCAGTAGACATAGGGTGACATTGAAAGAAGTCTAGAAAAGATTTCTTTCCCTTTTCTTTCATGGGGTGGTGGGGGGAGTAAATTGACGAGCTATTCCCTGAACCACACCGGATAATGTGTTTGAACCTACAGGCATTGGGAGCTCAGCCAAGAATGCAAATACTTTTCGGAGACTGCTGTGGACTGTGGGATAGCTGGAGTCCTCAGTACCCTCTCCCTTCCTCCATGAGCGTCCATTTGAGTCTCTGGCTTCCCGTTACGCTTGTCACGCAGCACTGTGTAGCCTGTAGATTGTTTTTTTTCAAATGCTTTGGCATTTCGTCTTTTGTAACGGAGCTTTGATAGAACAGATTTGTTTCCCCATACAGCGATCAGATACAGTATCTCCCGTACGGTCCATGCTGGAGCTCTTTTTGGATTTGGGACTGCATCGCCACGCCACCCGTGCTGATCAGAGCTCCATGCTGGGCAAACAGGAAATGAAAATCAAAATTTCGTGGGGCTTTTCCTGTTTATCTGGCCACTGCATCTGAGTTCAGATTGCTGTCCAGAGCGGTCACAGTGGTGCACTGTGGGATACCGCCCGGAGGCCAATACCGTCGATTTGCGGCCACACTAACCCTAATCCGATATGGTAATATCGATTTTAGTGCTACTCCTCTCGTTGGGGAGGAGTACAGAAAGTACAGAAACCGATTTAAAGAGCCCTTTATATCGATATAAAGGGCCTCGTAGTGTGGAAGGGTACAGCGTTAAATCGGTTTAACGCTGCAAAAATCGGTTTAAACGTGTAGTGTAGACCAAGCCCCTGAATAAAACCAGGTGATCGTGTACATGCTGTCTCCCAACTCTCCTGGTAGGTAGCAAAAAATCAGTGAAGGAAAAATTGGAGACTAGCATTGCTATTGGACAGAGTTAAGATTATTTGGGCATATTAACAGTGTTTTTCCTTACTTATAAATGTTGGGACTCCTTTTAGATTCAATCTTAACTGAATTTCCTGGGATTTTAATGCTTGTTATAACTAGAACAGTTGTGTAAGTTACTTTTTACCTTTTAACTCACTGATATGTGCCCTCAACCTTAACGCTAATCATTACTTAATGTCTAATCATTTCTGGATTCCTGCTGAGGACATGGCCTCAATGATATCTTGTGACAGGAATTTCTATAGGTTAATTATACATGTGTGTGTAAACCTTGAAAGAATGCATACAATATACGCATCCTTTTATGGGATGGACTCAGTACCTTTTTTCACCATCACTACCCTCTATGATTCTAAAAGCAGCTTGCAATGAAGAAAACAGATCTGACTCTCTGGTTTACCATTGTGTAGAAAAGATGGCTTCTATCTTGTTAACATAAGAAATCAAAAAAATGGTGGTTAAAAGCCTTTAACTGACTTCACTAGTGGCTTGTGCAACTCTCCCAATGAAAAGCAGGGGGCTGTCTGAAAACACCGAGAAATCTCATCCAGAGCTAAAGCTCAGATTTGCTTGAATCAGTCAGTTTCCCCTGCCCACGTGAGTGTGGTAGACAGCCTTTCACTGCATTCTTTCAGGGTCAAATCATTCACATTAAATTTGCAATACTGCAGAGTCAGTATAATTTATAACAAAAATGAGTAGCTTGATTTCAGCTTATATTTCCCTGAATCCTGTTTTCATTGGGCAATTATCGTTTGTGTGGAAAAGGTTCCAAGAGTCTTTAACAGTTTTCTGGTTCAGTGCCAGTACTGTTGTATAACTCTAGGGTAATTTTAGACATATAATTCAAGACTTTTTTCACTGCATTTTTTTTTCTGAAGATTCCTTTCCCAAAGCTAGAATTGGACTGTCATGGGGCACTCTCACTGCCAGATAGTGCCTCCTCCTGGCCATTCTGGGGATTAGTTTTGCAAGGTCGATGCCCCTTCCCGTGGTTTGACGCCATCTTTCTGTCTCTCTCCCTCTCTCAGTCTGCAGCCACTCTCTTGCTCCCTGAGCTGCTACTGCCTCTTTGTGCCTCAGCCCTCCGGCCAGGTCACTGGTACCCCTCAAAAGGGGAGACCATGTAAAGTCTTTCTCCAGCAATCCTAGGCAGTCTTCTCATTCACTGCCTCAGGTGCTACTCACTCAATATCAGGTAGGAGAACCCGGGCCCAGCCTCTACTCCAGGTTCCAGCTCAGGGGTCCTCACTTCAGCAGCCAAGGTCTGTCCTACCTCATCCCTTGCTGCTTTTCCCCTGAGCCTTTCCTGTCTTTCTAGCTTTCCCCCTGCTCTGGGTTTGCCAGCCCAAACTCCTTCCTCCCAGGGACTGACTGCAGACTACGTCCCTACAGCCCCCCCACCCCCACCCCCTTTGCTGCTCTCAACTCCTTGGGCTTTAGACAGGACCCTCCTGTTCCTGTCCAGCTAAGCCCTGTCTAATTAATCCCTGCTCCCTGGCTCCTCGTCCAGGTGCAGTCTGAGGGGTTCACTGCCCCCCTCAGCCACCTTAACTCCTTCAAGTCTTGTGTGGGGTGGACACCCCCATCAAATGGAGATTTAGGGATTCACTTTCCAGAGAGGGTTGTGTGTAAGAACATGGCCCCAGGAGAGGACCCTGTGGGCTGCCAAAAACAGGTGCCTGTGTCTTGTGCCTGTAGACCGAGGTGAAGAGCAAATGGAGTACTGATTTCTAACAGTAGCAGAAGAGTGATCCCGGCCATTACTGTCCTGTCGTCCAACTTTTAGCCTGACCAAATAATGGAACAAATATTAAGAGAAAATATCTCTAACCCACCAATCTAGAGGGATGTGGAAGTGTGACGGGCATGGGGAGCCAGCAAGAAACATCTTCCCAGACTAACAGGATAGGTTTACAAATAATACCGGTGGATGGAGGGGCACACTCTAACCTGGTGTTTATTAAAGCAGTTGATAGTGGGTCTTGTGAAAGTCAAATAGCTTGGGCAAGACAGCTGTTGGCATGTGGGACCTGGCCCAGGTCCTTAGTCCAGTCCTCTATGAGCTGAAGGAAGGCTGGATCCACCTGGGAGGAACGCTTGCCTTTCGTCTCCTCTCAAAAGTCCACTGTCTCCTACATGTGCAACTTAACGAGAGAGACGGGGGCAGGAGAAAGAGACACTTCCACCTGCTTGTGTTCACAGATCAACCAGTACGGATGGTACCCAGACTTCCAGGAGTCGGGGGTGGAATACAAATTCAGACCGAGAGACAATTAACAGTCTGGACTGCAACATCCCCTGTGTCTTAGTCCGTGAGCTGCATTGTTGCTGGAGATGAAAGCTCTGAGGCTGCCAGATGCACATTGACACCTGTCGTCCCAAGGCCCCCGGCAAGTGCTGTGACAAAGGATCCGCATCAAGAACTCTTCTGTGCTGACTCTCATGGACCTAGAGATTCCATAGCTTCTAGGGCTCCAAGGACACAGGCACAAGGACACTGCTGCAGTGGGCCAAGACGCAGATCACCACGGAAACAGTCTGCTGGGACATGATGTCAGTCACTAGGTCCCACTGTGTTCCAGGATCCATGGCCTTCCCTCTCTCAGCCTTGTGACCAGCACACGTACAGAGAGAATTATAACGCCCCTGGCAGTCTGTGTGAGGAGTCTGCCCGACTCTCCTCAGTGCTCAGAACTGTGAGGTGGGGCACAGGCAGGGTCAGCTCCAGGGTTTTTGCTGACCCAAGCCCCGGAAAAAAAAAAAAGGGCGATCTGCGGGAACTCTACCGCCACAAGTTCAGTCTTCAGTGGCAATTCGGTGGCAGGTCCTTCATTCCGAGAAGGAGTGACGAACCTGCCGCCGAAGAGCCGGATGTGCCGCCCCTTCCCCGTGGCCACCCCAAGCACCTGCTTGCTGGGCTGGTGCCGGCCCTGGGCACAGGAAGGGGCAGGAATGGGGTTATTAAAACATCCCGGGAACTCCGATCAAGTTCACCCCTTCACATCCCAAATACAGGAGCAGAAAACAAACTGTCTGGAAAATCAGCTTCCTAGCAGACAGCTTACGGCTTGCTAAGCACAGACCAGAGAGGGAGCAGTTATCTCCAAGTCATTATCTATACAGTCGGGGCATCCTACGACATTGCAGGGCTGCCGGTTTGATATCACTTGAGATGAATATCTGTGTACATTTCTGAAAAGATCAAAGGGAAGGAGACTTGAGAAAGCATGGCTTGATTAAAAATAACCAGCCTGGATTCAGCAAAGAGAAACCATGCTTAATTAACTGATGGGAATTCTCCAAGACTTGGGCTGGGATGCAGCTAGACAAGATGCAGAGCACAGTGTTTACTTAGCCATTCAGCAAGGCCTTGTCAGACTTCAGCCCAGAGGACTGTGTCTACAGGCAATATTTTCAAGCTAGCAAGAGAGGTGGCTTGAAGGTTGTCCTTTACAAGCAACTCCTGTCTCAGACCTGACAAACTCACTACATCTAATATATTGATTTCATAGTATTTATCCATAAAGAAGAGCATGTGAGGTCTCTACTGAAAGCTTGTAATGTATCAATATTCCTAATTGTTGCGAGATGTGTGTATGAGTAATACTTAAGAAGTAATGTGACAATATTGAAAATGACGCCTAATAGGCTTGGAGTACAAGTTAGTCAGCAGGGAAATGTGTGTGTCGCGGATAGCTATTCAAGCTGGAGGGAGTTGCCACTCCTCCCCGGTTAGCCAGTAACGCAATGCAAGGCTCAGCTGTCTACCCTTGCCCCCTCACAGAACTATCAACAGAAAACCATGAAAAATAACTGAAACCACTGAGAGGTAAAAAGGGGAAATTATACCAGACAGGTGATTGCAGGTCTCCGAATAGAGACAGTATCTCACAGGGTGGGGAAGAAGCGTCTGGTGGTGCAGGGGTGTTTCAGGAAAGCCTGGATCCTGATTCCTGGGAAGCCAGCCAGCTCTGCAACAGACTGAATTCTGGGAGGGGGGAAACCTTTTATATTAGCTAGAAAAGTTATAGGACTTATTACAGGAAAGGTAACTATTAACAAGTGTTGCCCCTAGTTCAAGTTTTATGGTTTGGTTTTGTATGTAGCCATTTGTTTCCATCACTTGCTCCTGTTTCTAGTGGAATCTCTATCTTACACCTTCTTTCGTTTTATTTTAAGTGCTCACCGGTGCTGTGCGGTTTACAGGAGTGGTGATTTAAGGTAAAGCTGATAAACTGGGGCACAGGCTCCTATGCAGGCAGAGGATCTGGGATCTCTGTGAGTAGCCAGTGCTAGGGGCTGGATGTCGGAGAGAAATCATTCAAGGGGACGTGGGAACTGGGGTGCACCTCTTGTTAGCCTGCAAAGCAAAAGCAGGGTTGGCCCAGTGTGAGTGGCTAACACTCAGCTAGCACAGGCAGGACTTTCTCTCACTAGAGGCAGAGGGTAACAAGGTGACTCAGTCCTGGGCACCCCAAAAACTGTCAAACACCTTTAAACGGGAAGGCCAGAGGGAAAGGGCTTCTCTCCGCATCCACCCGCAACACAGGAGACTCCGAGGAGGGTGAAGTGGCCCATTCCTGTCAATGTGATAGTCTCATTGAATGAGAACAGCCCCTGGAAATGATACAGCCTGAAACAAGAGCTCTGAGCCATGTGAACCAACACATTCCTCTCAGTAGCCCCTCCTGCCTGCCTCAGCGCCTGCATCATATCCTGCATGCGGGATGGGTGTGAAGCGTACCAGTTCTCAGCTCCCCACTCGTAGGGGCAGGCCTTCCCAGATCCTCCCTCACGTGGGGGCAGAGAATGGCCTGAGACTCTCCCAAAAGGACAAGCCCCCCAGAACCTGGCTCACATGAAGTGAGTAGGGGTCCTAGGGATGCCACCAGTCTCTTATTAGAAGGAACGTCCTTCGTTCCTTCGTGGCTGTGCAGCAGGAACTCCCCCAGGGAATGCCGGTGAGTAGTGCTCATTAACGATTGTGATAATAATAAAATATCAGGAAGAGAGGGAAGTGGGGGTGCTAAGAAAACAGTCTCATTTTTGAAATACAGTGTTGGCAGCCATAGGTCCAACTCCCCTAGAGGGGCAAGAGCCTCTAGACCCAGACCCCCCCTCCCACACCAGCAAGAGGGACTCTGGCACTCCCAGATCGGCAAGGCCTCCATAAACCAGACCATATGAGGGGGGCAGGGAGGGGACTCAGACCCCCCTAGAGGAGCAAGAGTGCCCCAGATCTGGGAACATGCAGAATGTGGAGCTGACAGATGTCCTTGTCACTATTCCCCCCAGGACTCCCGAAACTCACCCTCACATCTCTAGTCCACTGTCCCACCCCTCCACCCCCTAACTCCCAAGCCTCCCTCACCTTAGCCCCCAACCACTCCCCCTCCCCTACCACCCATCCCGAATTTATCCCCTCCCCATAACCCCACTCCTCTTGCTGCAGCCCCAAACCTCTAGTCCCCCACTCCTGCACCCCCAATCGCCCTCTTCTCTCCCAGGAAGCATTCACATGTCTACATTTTTTTACCCAAAGACTTCGAGCGGTCCAGGGGGGTTGAGGTTCACTGGAAAATCTGGAGAGTGCAGGGGGTAGTATACAGTGTTGGGGTGCACTGGCAGAGCTGTGGGGTGCATTGGAAGAGCTGGGGGTCTCATGCCTGAATCCCCACTCTCTCTCAGCTCCCCTACCATCCATCCCCATTATCCCACTCCCTACAGCACAAAACCCTCTTCGCACACTCCTCCACCCCAGTGCCCCTCCCCTACAAGGAAGCATTCACATGTCTAGCTTCCCTACTCAAATATTTTGATTACATTCCCCCCAAAATAAAACTGCCACCCATGACACTCAAACTGTAGCCAGTTACTCAGTCCAAAACGCCTTTTGTCTTAGGTGGGGGCTTACGGTTAACTGATCCTTAGCTATGATGAAAGAGGGTGAGTTCGCTGCCATTAATCTCAAGGTGTTGTGTCGTTCATCCAGTGATTCGTACCTCAGAGTTTAACAGCACAAGGCAGTGCAAGGAAACAGTGTTTGGGGGGATGTTGCTATAATACTCCCAAGTCAGACTCAGATGGATTTTGAAATCTCAGTGAGATCAACAAAAGAAGCTACATGGGAATACAACTGGATAATACAATCTACCTATAGGGATAATTGTACTTCATGTTTGTAAGTGGCTTTACAAGCACTGCCTAGCATGAGAAGACCGGTACCTAGTTCTACATTCATATTAACTGTTATTTGATTTGCATTGAGCTCTGGGTTATCCAGCTGGTTTGTGTTCTCCGAGTAAGAATTAAAAGACTCAGCACCACACACAGATCTACAGGGACAATCCTCATTTATAAATCACGTCCCCCAATTCTGCACACGCGCCCCATATCCTCATCTAGACAATCCATTACTTCACACTATATATAGTGACTGTGGCTATACCATTAAATCTGTACCAATGTTAGAATAGTTCCCCCAAGGCGAGCTGAATGCTCCCAAGCTTCATCCATATGAGCAGCTAGGCCTGTGGGAAGAAGCAGGCTGACCCAGAAGCAACTAGGTAGCAGAACTGGTGTCTAGCATGGACAACACAGGGTTTTAAAAACTCAACATGTGCAGCATGTAACTAAGCACCCAACAAGCACGTGGCATAATGCAAATACTGAACAAAAATTAGCCAGAACCTTGAATTCTTCCTCATATAAAACTGTCATTGACTCAATTAGACTTTTGCATGAGCAAGTACATAGTAAGTGAATAGCAGCGACAGCAGCTTCTGTTGGCTACAAGCTGGGATTCAGTAGCTTGCCCTTTCTGTCACTGTAAATCCTGCCATGTATGCTATTTTCCATCTCCGGGAACGTTGTCCCATGGAAGAATGTCACCTTTCCGGACTGTGAAGCACTGCCTACCTTCACTACAGAACCGGGGACCCAAGGAGTCACCTCAAGGCGCAATCAAAACTTACCTAAAAAGGCCTTGACCTCCTCTGCTGGTCTTTGAGAAGCTCAGGAACTGCAGCCTTCATAACACACCTTTGGAATGGCTGTGCACTCCCTTATGTACAGAGCACCAGGGTTTGTTTAACTGTGATGTGAGTACTCTTCACCAGGCTCAAACCACCAGGTAAACACAAAGAACAGGTTGGACTGTCCAAAAACGACAGCCTGGAGTGAAGGTATGTGACTGGATAGAAATGTCGCTGTGTGCGTCTTTGCATTTTGCACTACACCTCACACAAATGGAGGAAAACTTGGAGCAATTATCTGCTCACCGGGGAGAGATCAGAATGCATTCTTTCGAGAGAAACTGACAAAATATAACATGACCTCCCTTCATAGATTCTAAGGCCAGAAGGGACCAGTATGTAATAATAATGGTCAAATCCTGAGGTCCTTAACCAGATTTGCAGAACGACTGAGGCCATGTATACACAACAAACTTTGGTTGACGCAAGTTACGTAGATATAAAACTGTCACAGTTAGTATATCGCTTGCGGGCAGGCATAACTGGCTGCTTGCCTTGGTGCTACACATACTCACTAGGAGTGTTTGTGCTGATGCAAAGTGCAGTGCACTATGGGTAGGTGTCCCAGTGGGCCACACGCCATCCTCCAGTGCAATGCCTTCTGGGGAATTTTTGCAATGCATTGTGGGGCACACATGAGCTGCACAGGGGTCAAGTTCCCATCATGCAATTTTCTCCATCCCTATCTCAGCATTTTCACACAATCTTTTTTAAACCCCGCAAACCTGCGCAGCACTTTTTGCTGTCCACCATCCGACAGAAGCACGGCGTCTCCACAGTTCTGCACTGTTCTCGTGAACGTTTCCGAGCCACGGGAAGAACCACAACAAAGAGGGGTAGGACAATTTCTTTGAGGACAGATTGCTAAAGTCATAGCAAAAAAAAACACCAATTCCAGGTTGCTGGTGGTGTTCACGGAGCAGCTGCTTTGGAGAAATGAGCACTGACTGGGAGAACTGGTACATCAGTGGCGCTGCAGCGCTGTACGTATAGACATGGCCTTACTCAGAGTCTTCGCTTACAAGAAGCTAGAAGCCTGAATGCCAAGAAATGTGGATTCTGGCAAACTCATAGGGGTCAGAGCTATCTTGGGCTTCCATCTTCAATGGCAACCATTTAGGGACGGTCAACAACACAACTCAGCTTATCTCAGCCACCATACTGCTGTATAGGCAGAGAGGAGAGGAGGTTCCCAAACCACATAATGTCTTTATAAAATACAACCAACATGCTGAAACTGCACCTGGAAATACTGGGAAGCGAGTGCTGCACATGTCGCACAAGAGGTATAATCCTTTTGATCCTCTTAAATAACTTCTCTCCTTCCTTGGCACTAGTGCCATTTACACACCTAGTTCTTAAGTTTTCCGGACACGGAACCACTCCTTTGACCTCCTGCATAGTGCACCCCATGAAACATGGCTGAGTAAGGCATCTCTAGGGTATATTGTGTAGACTGACTTTCAATTTTGATTTAAACACTTCAAGTGATAAATACATCATGTCCCTTGGTGAGTTGTCCCAAAGGTTAATTACACCTCTCTGAAAAAAGGGAGTCTCATCTGAAGTCTGAATTTGTCTAATTTCAGCCCCTGGCTTCCATTCTGCCTTTGTCTGCTATATTAAAGAGGCCTCTGCATCAGAAATCTTCTCCCCATGTAGGAGCTGATGGACTTTACCAGGTAAAGGTAACATTGCCTCTCTCCTGGGTAAGGCACTTGTAGTTAGGGTTCCTATGGGTGGGCCTCCCCACCCTAGTGCTGTGCTTCCTATGAAGCAGGCATTTGGAGTTAGGGTTCCTATGGGCAGGGCCCCTGGAGTTAGGGTTAGGATTCCTATCGGTAGGGCACTTGGAGCTAGTGTTTGGGTTCCTATAGGTAGGGCTCCCCACCCTAGGGTTAGGGTTCCTATGGGTATGGCTCCCCTTAGGGGTAAGGTTCCTGTGAGCAGATCAGTTGGACTTAGAGTTAGGGATCCTAAGAGAAGGGTTCTTGAAGTTAGGGTTAGGATTCCTATGCGTAAGGCTCCCCACCATAGGGTTCCTATGTGTAGGACTCCCTCCTAGGATAAGTGTTCCTAAGGCACATGGAGTTAGGGTTAGGGTTTCTATGGGTAGGGCTCCCCACTCCAGGGTTAAGGTTCGTATAGATAGAGCTCCCTGCCCTAGGGTTAGGGCCCTGGAGTTAGGGTTCCTATGCATATGGCTCCCCACACATTGACTGGGGTTCTCATGGTAAGGGCTTCCTGCCCTAGGGTTAGGGTTCCTATGGGTAGGGAACAGGGCCGGCGCTTCCATTAGGTGACCCTAGGTGGTCGCCTAGGGCTCCAAGATTCGGGGGGCGGCATTTTGTATGCTCCCCACGGGGCGCACAGGAGCTTCCGGTTCCGCTTCCATCGCGCTGCCAAAGAAGGACCTTCTGCCGACGTGCCACGGAAAACAGCGGCAGGCAACTGAGCAGCTCAATGACTGCTGCTGTCACCTGTGGCATTTCAGCGAAGGGTCGTTCTTCGGCGGCGTGATGGGAGTGGAACCAGAAGCTCCCGCACGCCCCATGGGGAGCGCACAAAATGCTGCCCCCTGAATTCTGCCTAGGGTGCCAGAAACCCTAGCACCGCTCCTGGTAGGGAACACGGAGTTAGGGTTATCATTCTTGTGGGTTAGGGGAGTAACTAATCTCAGTCTGGCTGGTCATATACAAATTAAGAATTGTATGGTTCACAAGAGATGCCCATTTACAATATTAACAAGATCTCAATCAATAGTTGCTAGGGGCTGGAGGGAAAAACAAAACCAGCAGGAGTTACCCTTTTTAGGAGTTCGACGATATATTCTGAAACTATATCTTGGGTACAGATGAAACCTCAGGTATTCAAGAGAAACATCCAACGTAACAAGAGAGACTTGGTGGGTCAGGTAATACTCACCCACCTTCTACTGGACCAACTTCTGTAGGTGAGAGAGACAAGCTGTTGAGCTACACTGAGCTCTTCTTTAGGTCTGACCTGAAGCTGGTCTAATAAAAGTTATTACCTCACCCACCTCGTCTCTCTAATATCCTGGGACCAACACGGCTACCACAACACTGCATACAGCATAACAAGTCGTGCTCAATAAAGATGAACCTTACTACATATATATTATCTGGGTACACATATATTATCTGTCACACATTTGATGTAATTCTAAGATAATGTCTATACTATATATATATATCTCTATATATAAAGAGAGTGTAAGCTTGTGGACAAAAATATAGTGCTCAGTGGAGTTTGTAGCCCACTCAGCGTATAGCAAATTCAGAGAGAATGTTGCTAAAGAAGAAAACTGTTCCTCAAAAAGCCTTAGAAGCATCTTTTGTTGTGGCCATGCACACTGCAAAATGCAACCCAGCATACACTGTAGAAGACCTTCTACTTCCAGCAGCAAGAGACATATAGAGCATTATGATTGGGGAACCGCCCTGGCACTAAAAACCATTCCAAGTCAAATAATGCCATCTGTCAATACATTGTAGAAAACATGCAGAACCAACTGACAGAACTAGTGAAGAAGAGTCAATATTTTGCACTGCAGCATGATAAAGCCACAGACGGGCCAATATGGCTCAGCTTCTGTGTTATGGGACGGTCGTCAAAGCAGGTACAATAGCTGAAGAAGGCCCATTCTTCTCATGGAAATGTTAGGCTGAATCTGAACATGCCAAAAAAATTGATATTTTCAAATGATAGCTTTAAAATCCCAATTAGATCCGATGATATAATTAAACTGTATGTGGTTGAATATAGTCACAAAACCATCCAAACTCTGGTAACCCTCCTCTTCAATCTAATGTACTTGGTTGGGTTATTTTGTGTTTTTTAAAAAAAACACATAGTATTTGGCTATGGGGAGCCACCAAGTTTTAAAATATCCGTAAGGAAGCCACAGTACTAAAAAGTTTGGGATCTCTGGTGCTAGACTAAACGGACTCAGAGCACACATTGATCACACGGTGATTAAAAGATCAGCAGCCACTGGGCACCTCATCTGTGTTAGAGCTCCCAGCTTTTCCACACTGCTGTAGCAGCAATAATGGAAGTGCAATGATAAGAAATTTTAAGATAGAGACTAGGTTTTAGTGACTCACCTCCACTCCCTCCCTAGCACCCAGATCGCATTCTTTCATAAGGACTCACACTGATGCTGCCTCGCCTCAGCTGGCTTTTCAGTGCTTAAGATGAGAGTCTACAGAAAAGGTGTCTACATCCCCCACAAACTAAGTAGTGAACTAGAATATTTACCACAACTAATGTCACAAAGAATTTGTTCTGAGCTGGTATGCAAAATAAAATGCTTCTTAAATGCATATAATTTACCTGCCAGAGGAGTTCACTTGTTTGAAATGGCACTGAGGAATTTCACGGCCAGTAGCAGTGTCTGCTATTGCAGGCAGAGTCCATCATTTTTATGCTGCTATTATTTATCTACATTATTTGTCTGCTCTTTGGCTAATGGCAACAGCAGGACTTGCTGAGATTCCTAGATTTGCATTTCAACACAGCCATACCAAATCTACTACAACAAAGGATCTATACAGTAGAACGTGGAGGCTTCCATTGTCCATGCTAATGATCCTGAGTTTAGTATGGCAAGTATAGCAAGCTGAAATCTTGGGTACAAACACAGATGTACGGTACTTGCAGCTGAAAACACTGCCCCCCAAGGACTCTATTCAGCAGAAATTACATGCTGGCTACCATGTCACGGAGGGCTACGGAAGGTCCCAAGTAGGTGCTGCCAGCCTCAGCACTCAACAAGACACTTTTTTTGGACTGTGAGACTTTTATTAGACAAGATTCCCCCATAGGCTAGACTGGGACAGAAATCCTTTCATTTCCTTGATTTGATCCGTGCCTGATTGGCCAAGACCATCTTCTACATCTGGCCATTATTGTGGCAGGAGGAAGAGCAGGCTTAGGGGCTCCATGTACACTGAAAATGGAGAGCGAGCAGATCTGTACTATGTTAAGGGTGGATTAGAGTACAAGACAGCTGGGGAACATCCAGCGAGGGTACCAACAGACAGCTACACTGCAGTTGTCTATAGGCCTAGGTGAAACTTCAAGATTTTGTCTGAAACACAGACTTACATGCCACACCATGCTCTTCCTAACTAACAACATCTCTTACACTGACGGTGTCATTGTCAATTTCTGAGACAAGCCACTTACCCTTCAGGTTTAGAAACTCAGAATGCTCCGGGTCAGGTCCCTGGCTGTCACATACAGGGAGATTGCTTTACGTGCCATGGAAAGCACAGAATGGTAAACAAGCATGCTAGAGAGGGTGGGGAGGAGGGCAGGGAGCCAAAACTAACAGCTGGGGCATGGGGCAGGATGGGGGATGTCTCATTATTAAAGAATGACTGAAGTGAGGTTTTTTGCAATGTATTTCCAAAAGTGTTTGTCAGATAATATTCTATTACAGGGAGTACAAGCCTGTTTCCTTTCCTTTCCGATGTGGGCTCCTACATATTTTAGTGCATTGGTCACGAATCTGAAAGAAGGCATTAATTAAATGTTTTCCATTGGGTTTGTTTTGCTCTGTATTCCCACTTTATGACTTGAATTTTCTGTCACATTAAGCCACGAGCTAGCAAGGGAAATTAGGCCTTCAGAGCCAGCAAGTGTACTGGGGTTATCCTTCGTAAGAGTCTTGCTTAGTGTGGTTTAGTACAGCCTTTCACTCACGGCATCCAAATGAGAACGATTATAAACTGTATCAGTCCTTTCTATGCCTTATCAATGAACGTTATCCAAGTGACAGGATCAACTGAAAAGCCACCCTGCAGTCTGACATGGCTTAGTTACTATGAATACAAGTACTGACTGTCACCATGACAGCTTAGAGAAATCTATTATTTCCTCCATTGTTTCTGTTTGATTGCGTTGTGTCTTTGACTACACCTTGTGTACAGTCATTCTCACTACCTCCTAGCACCAGCCAAATGCAGCGAATCACATTCCCCTGTTTATGTCAGGCTTCCACACAGCAACGGGAGACAGAACAGCATTTTAAATAACAGGAAAGTGTGACTCAAGTGACAAAACATTGGCAGGGGGACCCGAGAGTAAAATGTAAAACTGTGTTTAACTCTTTTGTAAAAAATTTGATTTCAAGTCCTTTTAAATACAAAAATTATCCAATGACTGAGAAAATTGTACAATCCACACCTAAAAGTTAGGAAACGCAAAAGCTAAGGTTGTGCACAAGAGTGCCTCTGCCCGTGTGTATCTACAAGTCACAGAGCCAAATTCTGCTATTTTGCCCCAGTATAAATCTGCAGCTACTTCAGTACTAGTTCTAAAGGTCAAACAGACATAAGTAGAGGTTACTGGCTTTCTGCAATAACTGCAATCTTTTGAACTGTGTCCCACTATGGCTGCTCCACTTAGGGTGACCAGACAGCAAATGTGAAAAACTGAGACAGGGTGGGGGAGTAGTAGGAGCCTATATAAGGAAAAGGCCCAAAAATGAGGATTGTCCCTATAAAATCGGGACATCTGGTCACCCTAGCGCCACTTCAGGTGCACATGTGCCTCTCGTGCCCGTCATTAGAGGTTTTTCTTCTAGCAGTGCCCATTCAGCCTACACATGCGCCTTTGCCTCCTACTGCCAAACTCTAAAGCTACACAGGGATGCCCGGGTGAACTGCCCTGGGTTTCTTTTCTACCCAAATGTCTCCACAGAGAACAGTCCAAAGCAGAGGGAAAGGGAAGGCAGGTATCCTATCGATAAACTATCCCTAGTCTCTGAGCAGAAATCATAGATTCCTGGAATATATCTGCGAAGAAGATGAACAACCTGGCTGATCTTCAAAATTGCTTGGTCCTATCCAAGTAGAAGGCCAGAGCCCTTCTGACACATAGGGTATGCAAATAGGACTCCTACAAAGAATTGTGTGGCTCCAGCAAAAACATTGTAGATGAATAGATTGGTTAAGGTGGAACTCTGAAAGAATCTTAGCTGAGAATGTAGGATGTGGGTGTAAAGAAACCTTATCCTTGAAAAATACAGTGAAGGGTGGGGGGGATCTGCCATCACATCACCGATCTCCCCAGCTCTGTGGGCCGACGAGATGACTAATAAAATGGTCTACTTCACAGATAAATGGAGTAGAGAACAGATTGCTGTAAGAGTGAATGGATGTTTCATAAGGTAACTGAATACCAGGTTGAGATCCCTGCTTGGTGTGGGTCTCTAGTCTGGGGGTAGAAATGTCCAAAATCCTCAATAAACCTAGATGCTGCAGGATGAGCAAATATGGAAATAGTCAGGTGAAAGTCTGATACTGCAGACAAATAGAGCTAACTGCCCTAACTGATAACCCTGATGTCTTCAGATCCAGCAGATAATGCAGGATGACTGAAAGAGGCACAGATCCAGGCAGCAAGCAGTAATGACAGCACCAATGGAAGAATCTCTTCCAACCCTGCAGGTTAATCATATGGGTTGACTTCTTCCTATGAGTCAGTAACATCTGTTGCACTTCCTTAGAGCTGGAGGATTCTAGCCCCATGATCCATCGCAGAACCATGTCCAGGGATGGAAAACTCCCAGACTGAGGTGAAGCATGCAACCCACATCCCAAGAGAGGAGATAAGGGGTGGTTGGGAGCTTTAGCAGTAGATGGATGCGTAGATGAAGCAGGTAACTGTACCTGGCTTGTCTTGGCCAGGTTAATACTATAAGGATAACTCTGGCCCTGTCCTGTCTGATTTTGTTCATCACCCTTAGTATCAGTGGACTTGAAGGAAACACAGAGCAGACCCTTCTTCTAGGGCAGAAGAAAGGTGTCCCCCAAACAGTGGTGGCCCAGAGGAGAGACTGACAGGAAGCACTTGGTATTGGAAATGATCCTGGCCTATAGTGAATTGTAAATATTTCCTATGCAAAGGGTGTATCGTTATATGTAAATAGGCATCTTGTAGATTGAGAGTGGAAAATCAATCTCTCTTGTCCAGTGAAGGAATTATAGATGCCAGAGTCACCACTCTCAACTTCTGAGGCTTTATGAACTTGTTCATAAAAGTCTTAGATCTAAGAATGGTCACCACCCTCAATCCTTCTTTGGTACAAGGCAATACTTCAAGTAAAATCCTTTGCCCCTGTGAGGGGCAGGGATTGGCTCTGTTGTTCCTAATCGGAAGATAGAGTCCACTGCTTGTTAGTACAAGCTCATGAGATAAGGGGAGTTGAAAGGAGGGAGACACAAAATGGATGGAATAGCTCTATGTAATGATGTTTATGATCCTCTTGTCTGTAGTAATCCGCTTCCAGGCATGTTGGAAATGGAAAAGGCAGTTCTCAAATGGAAAGTGATGGGCATTTGGAGAGGCTATGAAACCAGAGATGTGGAGGATTCAAACCCTCAACCAGCCCATCAATATTGCTGCTTAGAAGATGGTTAGGTAGTTGTGAAAGGCAGGTGAGAGGCCCTCTTTCTCTGAAACTTATGTCTTTTCCTGGGGGTGGGGGCAACAGGGGACCTGTGAAATCCAGAGAACTGAGAAGGACATGATCTCTGGGCAGTTTGTGACCTACTGTCTCTTATTTGTAGGTGTACATATGCCCAGGAAATGTAAAGTGGCACTAGAGTCCTTCAGTGTATGCAAGGATTCATCTGTGGTCTTCAAGAAAAGCCTATGACTGCTGAAGGGGAGGTCCTCAATGATGTTCTGTATTTCTTTTGGAATCCTCAAGGGCTGGAGCCATGATGCCTGCACATAACTACCGCTGCTGAGATGGACCTAGCGGCAGTGTCCACAGCATTCGATGATACTTGAAAAACAGTCCTGGCCAATAACTGGCCCTCTGAAACAATGCACTGGAATTGCTCCCTGTGTTCCTGTGGCAGGTGTTCAATAAAGGCCATCAATCTATTCCAGTCTATGAAATTGTATTTGGCCTTGACCGCCTGATAATTCACGATCCTGAACTGCAGGGTTGCTGAAGAACAAACAGATCCACGCTCTTTTGGTCCTCATCATGTGGAGTAGATCTGGAGAAATGCTGCCTGCCCCGCTCGTTTACTGTACCCATTAGTAGGGAGCAGTAGCGTAGCTAGCGGGGTGCAGGGGAGGCAGCCGCTTCCCCTCAACACATTTTTCAAATGCGGCGCCTGAGCGGGGCGTCTTGGAGCTGCCAGAGCTCTGAGTCCCTGTGCAGTGTGGCGCGGCTCGGCAGCGGGAAGCTGCTGTGGCGGCAGCTCAAGACATTCCGGCACTAGGCAGAGTGCTGGCGCTTCACGGCGTGGAGGGGCTGCAGTGGGGCGCCCAGCTCGGAGCGCGGGAGAAGAAAGTGAGGGACAGGAGGAGGCACTGCCGCTGCTTGGGCACAGGTGCTGCTGCTGCTCCACTCTCCGGGCGGTGGGGTGCAAAGTGCCCCCTGAGCAGCGCCGCCGCAGGGGGATGTACCGGCTGCTTCGCGGGTGCAGGGACCAGCAGCAGCGAGGACTGCAGCGACCGCTGTGGTGGGTGAGCGATGGAGCACGGGGCTCCTCCCCCTCTCCCCAGCAGCACTAATGTGTGCACATGGCTGGGGGTGTGCGAGTGGCGAGTCTCCCTCCCAGCTCCTCTCCATGGGCACAGCCAGAGCCACGAGTTGCAGGACTCCAGTGCACCCGCCCGTGCCTGGCCAGAAGGGCTGCGCGCTGCCAAATGGGGCAAACGCGCCCTGCACGGCTGCTGCGGGAAGTCTGGCCACAAAGAGGGGATTAGCTGCAGCTGCCTCCCTCACCTCCCCGTTCCCGCTCTCCCGCCAGCGCTGGACGGCCAGAGCGCGGGCACTTCAAGGTAAAGATGGTGTTGTTTGCCACCCTTGTAAACAGGTGGCATGCGGGGTGCTGCATTCTGCCCCTGGCAAGCGGGAGGGACTTGGTCTCCATTCCCCGTGGGGAGCCGGCTGCTAGGTTGCGCCGGACTCAGAGGGAACCAGCAGGAGCTGGGTGCCCTGGCGCTGTGGGGCAGGAGGAGGTAGCTCATCAGAGGCACCTGGGCAGCCAGGTAAGCACGGACCCAATGAGCGGGGTGTCTGGGAGGGGGGGTGTGCAGCATGGCTGCAGCGTGGCCGGAGGATCCAAGGGGGGAGGTACCGTGGCACGGCCGGAGGAGCGGGGGGAGGGCGTGGAGCGGCCAGAGGAGGACCCAAGGGGGGGCATGGCCAGAGCAGGAGCCAAAGGGGGGGGCGCCTTTTTTATGTTTGCTCCTCCTGGACTTAGAACCTGTCTACGCCACTGGTAGGGAGTTAAGTGGAGGGTGGGAGAACAAGAAATCAGAGTCTCTAGGAAGGAAGATAATACTTTTTATCAGTCATTTACATGTTGGTGGAAGAGTAGCAGGTGTTTGACTCACAGTCTTAGCTGGACGGAGGAGCACCTGGTTGATGAGTATCGCCACCCTGGTAGGTGTTGCTGACTGTCGGAAATCCAACAGCTTGTGTTGTGAATCCCTGACCTCTTCTTGTGGAATATGAAGAGTGTCAGCTCCCTCTTTAGGACATCTTGAAATTGTTGAAAATCGCTAGCCATGGAAGGTAGTGGAGGCATAACCACTTTGTCTGAATATAAGGAGAATATGGCTGTTTGAGGGGTGGCCTCTTTATCCATCCAGCCCCCTGTTCCTCAAATGTCTCCTCCTGTAGAGGTGACTGGCTGGGAAGAAGAGGACTGATCAACCCTAGTCTCCCTTTGAGATGGCACTGGTGGTCTGGAGGAGAATTGCCGTCTGTAAGCAGTCCAGGGATCCCTGTATGGCCACTGCGGAGGCCCCATAGAAAAGGGTGGAGAGTCCTGTAATGCCAGTGGACGGTAGCAGCCTAGAGACCGAGATCTTGGTACCAAAAGGCGTTCGGTATCCATGAGGAGCAGGGATTCCAACTTATCCATTATGAACAAGTCCCTTACATATCTAACCTCCTGCTGTATCGAGTAGGGAACTGGTACCGATGCAGTAGCCAAAGCTGATGGTATCACTGATAGTGGGCATACTGATGTAGGTGCCAAATAGGTAGGTGCTGACAGCAGGACTGAGTCTGGCGGCATGGGACCTGGGGGCTCATCTTTGCCCTCCTTGTCCCGGACAGAGAGTAACAAAGCCCCATTGGAACCATGTCTTTTCTTGGAGCTCCAGGGCTTTCCAGCTCCCTGAGTCCTGGAGGAGGAATCCTTCAACTCAACAGTAGCAAAACAAGAGGTCAAGGCTTTGAAGATCTAGATCTCGCAGGGGATCTGGGCATTGTAAGAGCAGGTTACTTCAGATGATAGTCTGTACTTGGGAGCCCTCTCAGAAGCCGCCAATGACCTCCCCTTCTTAGGGGAAGCCTGAGCCAAAGTGGAAGGGGCACTGGATCTGTCCAGAGACAGATGTAAGGTGGGGTCCCCTGAGCTAACTCAGAGGGCTCCATCACTAACAGGCTGATCTTAACTTTCCTGCTCTTCCTTGCCCTCGACTTGAGGGCCAGGCAGACACTGCACTTCCGGGAGATGTGGGACTCCCCCAAACTATGGACACGCTTAGAGCGGCCATCACTCACAGGTATAGCCTCTTGGCAGGAGAGGCAGAGTCTGAAGCTTGGAGAGCCAGGCATGCCCTGCCAGGAAGACAAGGCTCCTCAAGGAAAAAGAGTACAGAAAAAAAGAAAGAACTGTCCTCTCACTGCTAACACTTACTAAGTAACTATAACTACTACTAACAACTAGCTATACTAACAAAACAAACTATCAGACGACGAAATAGCCCAGGCACTCTCAAGGCAGGCGCCGTAGAGCTCTGTCTCAAGCTGAGGTAGTGGAGAAGGAATTGAGGGTGGCTCACCCACACATCCTGATATAGCCCTGGTGTCCTGCATAAGGAGACACTGGGCACGTGTGCAGGCTGAACAGGCACTGCTAGCGGAAAAACCTCTGACCAAGGGCTTGAGAGGCACATGTACATCTGAAGTGGAGCATCCATAGGGGCACCACTCAAAGAACAACCAGCTTTCTTCAAACCTGATTGAAGTGTATGTCTCAGTGGGGCCGGCAATACAAGCCCAGTTTGAGTAAAATTAGTCCTGTAGTTTTAAGACCAGGAGTGTCTACAATCAGCAAACCAGTGTGAGAACATGCACTCACCCAGCTGGGCATGAATAAGCAGGATGTCTGCAAGGGGCTAAAACGTGCACTACCTGTGTGGTGGGTCCCCTAGCAGAAAAACGAGTGAGGTTCCCCCATTTAAAGGGGTGGGGTTCAAACAGTCCACAGCTACAGGATGGGAACGGAGCTGTCTGAATTCTCTGCTCCTCTGCCCTGCAGTGGAACACGTAAGGCTCGTGGGCAGCTCCTTCAGCCAACACACTATGTGGTTTGTAGCTTCAGCAATCACTCTATGCCAGGGGTCTCAAAGTCCCGGCCCACAACCATCTGCCACCCGAGAACCTCTCCACTGTGGCCCGCAGAGGAGAAACGCAGGTGGCCATGCTGCCAGCAATGTCTGCTGCAGGCGCTACCTCCCACAGCTCCCATTGGCTGGGGGGGAGGGACAGAGATATGATCACTAGTCGCTGGGCAGAGTCAGCCATGGAGGAGGCATCGTTAGTTGCGGGGCAGAGTCAGCTTCATGTTTTTCCCCACAATGAATATAAACAAGTCAAAATACCGAACACAACTATCTGACGCACACCTTGCTGCAATCCTGAAGGTTTCAGCTGCTCAGTCACTGAGGCCAAACATCAACAAACTGACAGAACTGAAGTGTTGCCAGGTGTCTGGCAAACACTAAAAACTCTCTGGTAGGTGAAGAATTGTATAAAGTTGTATGGCAGCTTTATTATTTCTAAGACATTCAAAATAAAAAATACAATATAAACATTTTATTTTCTGAGCACCATCTTCAGTGACGTTATTGGCCCGCTGGGAGGATTTCAGGACCGGCACTGGCCTTAAGGTAAATTGAGTTTGAGACCCCTGCTCTACGGTTTGGAGGAGTAGGAGGTCTTCCCTCATCCACAGATGTCGATGCTTAGCCAAGCTTCTCAGGCTTGGACCCACTGACTTCAGTAGGCACTGGATCAACCCTTACTGAACAAGCAGAAAAAACACCTACTACACGTGTTCTGCACGCACTATACAAGCACACAGAACTTTGTCCAGTCAAAGCAGTTTGTTTTCCAAAGCAAAGAAAGGGGCTGGTTCTCCAAAAGGCCTCTGCTCACATTATGTTTCAGAGTCAGTCATTTTCCTATAACTTTGTCTATGTGAGTGTAGTTAGGATTTTTTGTGGGAGAAATAGTTTCCCCACCCTCTCTGAACTCCCAAATGGCTAAACTATCCATGTCCAATGCTGCTTTTAGAGAGAGGCTCCGTTGCTTCCCTCCCCCCCGACCCAACTAGTTTGAGCATTTATTTTCTTTGCTAAAGTGACATGTTCCAGTACACGCCAGATAGCATTTTATTAACCCCATTAAAAATTATAAATGGGATATTCTTTTCCCTAAATTTCCCATTGGCTCCATTTTCCTTTCCTTCCTCTCCTCTATAGCTCACATCACTCTACCTGCTCCTCTTCCCCTCTCCACTCCAATCTCCCCCTCTTCCCACAAGCACAATCTAGGTCCCACACCCTTCATTTCCTTACTTCTGAAGGACCAACCCTGGCCCTCTCTCCAAACCCAACCTCTCCCCCTCCTGTCCCCTCTCACGTCACCATTCCTAACTTCACACCTTTCTCCCTCCTTGCCTCTGCAGTTCCCCTTTTCTTGCTACTCCATCTCCACAAAAATCTCAGCCATCCATGACCTCTTCATCTTTCTCTCTCTGCAGCTCATTTGCAAAATATTGAATTTCATCTTCCATTTTATCCTTCAGTCAAGTGATATCCCTTGTAACTCTTCGCAGTTAGCTTTAAATGACAGCTGTCGATTAATAGCAGTTAAGTCACGCAATTAACTCAAAAAATTAATCACGATTACAAAAAATGTATTGCGATTAATCACAGCTTTAATCGCACTGTTAAATTTATAAAATATTTTTGATGTTTTTCTACATTTTCAAATACAACAGAGAATACAAAGAGTGTAGTATGCACTATATTACTTTTATTACAAATATTTGCACTGTAAAAATGATAAACAAAAGAAATAGTATTTTTCAGTTCACTTCATACAAGTACTGTAGTGCAATCTCTTTATCGTGAAAACTCAACTTACAAATGTAGATTTTTTTGGTTACATAACTGCACTCAAAAACAAAACATTATAAAACTTCAGAGCCTACAAGTCCACTCAGTCCTACTTCTTATTCATCCAATCGCTAAGACAAACAAGTTTGTTTACATTTATGGGAGATGTGCTGCCCGCTTCTTATTTACAATGTCACCTGACAGTGAGAACAGGCATTTGCATGGCACTTTTGTAGCTGGCGTTGCAAGGTATTTACATGCCAGATATGCTAAACATTCGTATGCCCCTTCATGCTTTGGCCACCATTCCAGAGGACATGCTGATGATGCTAGTTACAAAAACATCGTATTAATTAAATTTGTGACTGAAGTCCTTGGGGGAGAATTGCATGTCTCCTGCTCTGTGTTTTACCCACATTCTGCCATATATTTCATGTTATGGGAGTCTGAGATGATGACCCAGCACATGTTGTTCATTTTAAGAACACTTTCACTGCTGATTTGACAAAACACAAAGAAGGTATCAATGTGAGATTTCTCAAGATGCTACAGCACTCGACCCAAGATTTAAAAATCTGGAGAGACTTCCAAAATCTGATCGGGATGGGGTATGGAGCATGCTTTTAGAAGTCTTAAAAGAGCAACACTCTGATGCAGAAACTACAGAACCCAAACCACTGAAAAAGAAAATCAACCTTCTGCTGGTGGCATCTGACTCAGATAATGAAAATGAATGTGTGTTGGTCTGCACTGCTTTGGATCGTTATCGAGCAGAATCCATCATCAGCATGGACGCATGTCCACTGGAAGGGTGGTTGAAGAATGAAGGGACATATGAATCTTCAGTGCATCTGGCATGTAAATATTTTGCAATGCCAGCTACAATAGTGCCATGAGAATGTCGCTTCTCACTTTCAGGTGACTTTGTAAACAAGAAGCAGGCAGCATTACCTCCTGCAAATGTAAATAAACTTGTTTGTCTAAGCGATTGGCTGAACAAGAAGTAGGACTGAGTGGAGTTGTAAGCTCTAAAGTTTTACATTGTTTTATTTTTGAATGCAGTTTTTTTGTACATAATTCTAGATTTGTAAGTTCAACTTTCATGATAAAGAGATTGCACTACAGGACTTGTATTAAGTGAATTGAAAAATACTATTTCTTTTATTTTTACAGTGCAAATATTTATAATAAGTAAGTATAAAGTGAGCACTGTACACTTTGTATTCTGTGTTGTAATGGATATCAATATATTTGAAAAAGTGGAAAACATCCAAAAATATTTATATAAATAGTATTCTATTATAGTTTAACAGTGCGATTATTCGCGATTAATTTTTTTAATCGTTTGACAGCCCTGCTTTGAACTAAGCTAGTCTTGAGTAATTTTGTATTGTCTGCAAATTTTGCCATCCCACTGTTTACTCCTTTTTCCAGAGTATGTTGACCAGCACTGGTCCCTGTACAGACAGCTGGGGGACACCACTATTTACCTCTCTCCACTGTGAAAACTGGTCATTTATTCCTACCCTTTGTTTAGTATCTTTTAACCAGTTACTGATCCATGAGAGAACCTTCCTTCTTATCCCATGACTGCTTATTTTGCTTATGAGCCTTTGGTGAGGGACTTTCTCAAATGCTTTCTGAAAGTTCAAGTACACTGTATCCACTGAAATCGCCCCTGCCGTGTTTGTTGACCCCCTCAAAGAATTCTGATTGGTGAGGCATAATTTCCCTTTACAAAAGCCAATGATGCCAAGTAACTTGATTCCTGCCTGCAATCGCCCCATGATACCAGGCTCCACAGTCCACTTGTTAGATTTTCAAACAAGTACCTTCATGCTTCCTCCTTTGCTGCCCTTCACACTTGGGACGAGCTCCCATAAACATCCACATAACTAACTCATTAACATCTTTAAAACTCTTTGTTATGATGCCTACAAAACATTTGGTTACTATCGTCTCATTGTTTCCTCCCGCATCTGTTTTGTCTGTATCTAGCTGTTGTCTCTTGTCTTTCACTTTAATTGTAAATTCTTGGGGGCAGGAGGCATGCCTCTGTTCTGTTTGTACAGCACCTAGCACAACAGAGTCCCGGTCCAGGACTTGGGCTCCTAGGTAAGACAGTAATACAGAGAATCTATATGATACGTTTCCAGGACTGTCACTCTGAAGCCTAGAATGTCTGTACAGTCAATAGCAACCAAGAGTCCTGTGGCACCTTATAGACTAAGACGTATTGGAGCATGAGCTTTCATGGGTGAATACCCACTTCGTCAGACACATGGAATGGAAATTTCCAGAGGCAGGTATACAGTGAATGTAAAGCATGAAAACAGCACGGTTTGGAGCGCTTTTCCTTCAGAATATCACCAGGTTGTGGCATCACTGGGACTCATGGCCTGTTACTGTCCCATTTTTAAGGTTTCAGCCATTTTGACTTTACGAATTACACTCATGCGGTGTACAGCTACAGTAGGGCATGAATCTGTGCCATGCCAAGAGTCCTAGATCACTGTGACATCAGAGGCAACTCAACTAATGTCAACCCTTACTCTGCAGCTAATCTGCATGCCACAATTTCACTAGTTGCATGAGGGAGACTGCACAGAGCGGATTGCTTGGCCCGACTGTCAAACCCGGGGCCACAGCTCAGACTTTCAGCTACTAGTGAACAATAATAATGCAAAAGAGAGGTGCAAATCTGAGAGAACTGCAACTACTGACATTTGCGCCACAACTGATTTCATGATTCACTCATGCAAGGAACATCACTTATGGGTGCAAACTGCAGCTACAGCCAAGGAGACCAGAGCTCGGCACAGCGCAAAATATACCATTATATATAGGCCAGAAAATCTCTCTGTAAAAGAAGCTGTTTTAGTTTAGTTTGAAGCTGTGTTAATTTAACATATAAACACTGCTGGGATCACCGCTTAAGGCAATTTTGCAAGACATTTGTGGTATGCAGATGAAATCCAAGCATAATTCTGGACAGGAGCAGTCCACCCCTGCACAGGAAAGGGTTTGGTTTTAAAATGGAGATCAGTGTTATCTAGAGGAATCTACCCTGCAGGTCAGTAGGAATTTTAAAGAGACAAGACGGTTCTTGGTATTTGAAAAAAAAATCAGAAAAAAGTATATTCATCACATTATTAATTTCTGCTGTTTTCCCCAAACACCCGTCAAAGCGGGAATTGCACGGGGACTTTTTGCTTGTAGAGCTTTTTAACCTTTTTCCACAAACAGTCTCTGTCTGCCTTTGTTTGACTTCCTCTCCTTCTTCCCTGCCTTCCCACGGACTCACCTGTAGTCCTCAGTGACAGTAACACAGGACTCCTCCTTCCTCAGCCTAGCCAGAAGAGCTCCACCCTCCAGCTGCAGTTTAACCAGCCGCGTGTCATCAAGGACGTTCTTCATTAATTGCCTATAATTCCTCAACAAAACACCGGCCTCCTGAGGAGTTAGAAGAGCAAAGCAAATACAGTAATTTAGCTGTTACAATGTACGGGCATTAGCAGAACAAAGAAAACATATCCTGTCCCAATGGTACATCTCAACCCTACCCTTGAAAAGCCTCCTCTCTAAACGCTGGAGGGGGAAATTCAGTCCCCATTGCCCTTTCAGTCCACCGCCTGTCTGTCCAGGCTGCCAAGAACAATGTTATAGTGGTGTTTTGCTCACAGCGTTCGTTTGACTGATTTGGCTCTACAAAGAGAAGCCTTCCAGCTCATCCTCATTTTGCTACCCAAAGCCATTGCATGATAGCCCATCATCTCCAAGTGATGGACCTCACTGCACCCCAAGTACTGGCAACAGGTTCATCTCTGATGGCACATGGTCAGGGGCGGCTCTAGGTATTTTGCTGCCCCAAGCACGGCAGGCAGGCTGCCTTCGGCGGTTTGCCTGTGGGAGGTTCCCGATCCCGCGGATTTGGCAGCATGCCTGTGCGGGACCAGCAGACCCTCCGCAGGCATGCCACCGAAGGCAACCTGCCTGCCGCCCTCGTGGCGACCAGCAGAGTGTCACCGTGGCTTGCCGCCCCAGGCACATACTTGGCATGCTGGTGCCTGGAGCCGCCCCTGCACATGGTGTTGGTGGATGCGCATGCAGGAGGAGGAAAGATCTGGTACAGCATCTTTGACACTCTCTGCTGGAGGACAGGATGCCTGGCAGTACATTTTAGCTGCTTGCACAATGACAGGGTTACATAATTGGTATAACTCATGTGTACCTTGGAAATACATTTTGGGCTTAGTAAGAGAAAGCTACACTGCAGTCATACTGATGTAGGGCTTTTTACAGCTGCAGAATTACACTCAAGAGAAGGAGGGAGATTTTTTCAGTGTCCATTTTACCAGCGTCAAACCCCACAAGCTCTTGTACAAACAAGCCTTAGAGGAGGCTGCCTCCTAGGCAGGATTTTGCAGTTTTAGATGTCAACCGCCATGACAATAAATCTTGGGAACAAGTGACAGGCACAGTGCTGTAATTAAAGGCTCTTTGTTTCACGTTTGCCTTCTGGCAAGGCCTGATCTTTCCTCACTCTAAACTAGCTTCCATTTGACTGGCATGGTTAATTGAAAATCTAAGCTACTGAATGGTAACTGCAGAGAGAACAATTTGTCCTGTTCTCCTTGCCTTCCTTTTATCGTACTCCTGCTACCCCCTCTCTCTGTGCTTGAAAGCACAGACTGGAAAGGATATGGACTGTACGGCACTGCTTTCTTTCCCACTGAAATCAATATCTCATCAGTTAACTCCTTTCCTCTGGTCAGGCAGCAGGCTCTTCGGAAAGACCAATGAGATGACACCCCTCAGAACAATGCCCTTCCCTGAGGGGTTTCTAATAATGACAGCACCAAGGCACTTATTGCAGACAAATCAGTACTCTCTTTGGACATGAAGATGGTCATCAGAGACTCACTTTACTCAAATGTATGAACCTTTAACAGCTAGAAATCCCATTACAAACCACACTGGCATATCATCGCAAAGCTGATTGAGTGGAAATCTCCCCCAGCACTGGGACAATGACAAGGTTACATAGATGGGAGTAATACCAACTAACTCGTGGCCAGACACCAGACTGGGTCTGCTTATTGTAACAGGGAAAAGAACAATAAGAATGAGCTTTTAAGCAAAAGTGCATCCAGAGAGGAATGAAAAGAAAGCTAGAAATTAACCCTGGAAAAGCCTTCATGATGCTCCACTGCTGGGTTTCTCTCTTTCTTCAATGTCCTCTTCCATGGCAGCATGGAGATCTTAGTCTCTTTTGGCATTTCCTTTTCACAACACTGGATTTTTTCTCTATATGCGTCTAGTCTCGCCCAGTTCTTTTCTGTACTTGTTCTCGTTAGAAATCTGAGCCCCAGAACAAACATTAGAATAGCCAGCTCACTGCTAGAGAGGGAGGGGCCTCGGATTAGGGCCAGGATGCAGAGAGCTAACCTATGTCAATGTGACTTTACTTTGATGGTAAAATTTAATTGCTCTTTTTAATCCATTTTTCTCTAATCCAGATATGAAGTCCCATCTTCCCAATCTCCATACAAACACTTAGCCATTTGGACACCAGTTGTTTAACTTTAAGATCTTTGCTCTGCCCTAATTTACTGAGAATTTGAGTATTCATTTTTTTTAAAATGCAACATTTAGCATGAGATGCCATTATAGCATTAAAATTTCAGCCTGGCAGCCCCTGTCTAGCATCCTGTTTGTTGTGCCTTTGTCTGGCACTAGAAGACAACACTTACCTCAGCTCTTTCTGGTAATCTACAGGACTCCACCCTCTGAATGGCCCCCTGCAGGAAAGCACAAGCACCCTGACATCCTTGTAGCAAATGCTCCAGTTTCTGAAGGGGAAAGGAACAAGGCAAAGGTTACTGTCAGCATGGTTTTCTTCGGGGCAGAAGAGAAATAGCAGCTTGCAGGGAGCTCTAGGGAGTGGTGGAAATCTCGAGTGGAGCGATGGCATGGTGTATGATGGGTTCAGGGCTCTGTCTGTGAAACTTACGAATTCTGGTTAATACGACAAAGTTGCTCTTATGAAAACTGTTGGATCATGGAAAGCTGGGCTGAAAGACTCCAAGAGGAAGAAGCAACCCAACAAGTATAATCCTCATGAGTCAGAGGACCCTGCCTGCCTTCCTGAACCACCAATGGTCCCCCAGGACTCCCCAGAGAAGGGCAAGCTATTGAGGGGCACTGCAGTTAGGGTTGGTTGTGCTGTATATGAGCTGTACTGCTTGTGCTTTAGCTGTCAAGTAAGTGAGCAATGATGCTAGATTCCGGTGAGAAGTCTCTGTGTGTTATATGCCCCATGCCTCCCGCAACATTTCAGCTGTAACCCAGGAGGCTCACTCCTTCGTTGTGTTAAACTATGGGGGAGCCTGAAGGGTCAGCAGTGAACCAAGGGTTGAGCAGCAAGTTCTCAGTGCGGGGTGACAGATACAGGGTCTGCACCCTGAGGCTGTGCCTATGGACCCCAAAGACTGGGACAATGGTTGGGCTCCATTTAGGCTCCAGAGGTTTAAAACACCCAGGATCCAGAGGCTTGGGTTCCCTCACAGCAGTCCAGTGGTAGCCTGAAGGGGGTGTTCGAATGGGACCTGTGACAGCATGGTATTAGAGAGATAAGGTGGGTGAGGTAATATCTTCAGGTCAGACCTGGAGATCTCCGTGTAATAGATTCATAGACTCTAGGAGTGGAAGGGATCTCGAGAGGTCATCGAGTCCAGTCCCCTGCCCTCGTGGCAGGACCAAATACTGTCTAGACCATCCCAGACAGACATTTATCTAACCTACTCTTAAATATCTCCAGAGATGGAGATTCCACAACCTCCCTAGGCAATTTATTCCAGTGCTTAACCACCCTGACAGTTAGGAACTTTTTCCTAATGTCCAACCTATATCTCCCTTGCTGCAGTTTAAGCCCATTGCTTCTTGTTCTATCATTTAGAGGCTAAGGTGAACAAGTTTTCTCCCTCCTCCTTATGACACCCTTTCAGATACCTGAAAACTGCTATCATGTCCCCTCTCAGTCTTCTCTTTTCCAAACTAAACAAACCCAATTCTTTCAGTCTTCCTTCGCAGGTCATGTTCTCAAGACCTTTAATCATTCTTGTTGCTCTTCTCTGGACCCTCTCCAATTTCTCCACAGCTTTCTTGAAATGCGGTGCCCAGAACTGGACATAATACTCCAATTGAGGCCTGACCAGCGCAGAGTAGAGTGGAAGAATGACTTCTCGCGTCTTGCTCACAACACACCTGTTAATGCATCCCAGAATCACATTTGCTTTTTTTGCAACAGCATCACACTGTTGACTCATATTTAGCTTGTGGTCCACTATAATCCCTAGATCCCTTTCTGCCGTACTCCTTCCTAGACAGTCTCTTCCCATTCTGTATGTGTGAAACTGATTTTTCCTTCCTAAGTGGAGCACTTTGCATTTGTCTTTATTAAACTTCATCCAGTTTACCTCAGACCATTTTTCCAATTTGTCCAGATCATTCTGAATTATGACCCTGTCCTCCAAAGCAGTTGCAATCCCTCCCAGTTTGGTATCACGTGCAAACTTAATAAGCGTACTTTCTATGCCAATATCTAAGTCATTGATCAGAGGGTAGCCGTGTTAGTCTGGATCTGTAAAAGCAGCAAAGAATCCTGTGGCACCTTATAGACTAACAGACGTTTTGGAGCATGAGCTTTCGTGGGTGAATACCCACTTCCTCAGATGCATGTAATGGAAATATCCAGGGGCAGGTATATATATGTGTGCTAGCAAGCAAGCTAGAGATAACGAGGTCAGCTCAATCAGGGAGGATGAGGCCCTGTTCTAGCAGTTGAGGTGTGAAAACCAAGAGAGGAGAAACTGGTTCTGTAATTGGCAAGCCATTCACAGTCTTTGTTCAATCCTGAGCTGATGGTGTCAAATTTGCAGATGAACTGAAGCTCAGCAGTTTCTCTTTGAAGTCTGGTCCTGAAGTTTTTTTGCTGCAGGATGGCCACCTTAAGGTCTGCTATAGTGTGGCCAGGGAGGTTGAAGTGCTCTCCTACAGGTTTTTGTATATTGCCATTCCTAATGTCTGATTTGTGTCCATTTATCCTTTTCCGTAGAGACTGTCCAGTTTGGCCGATGTACATAGCAGAGGGGCATTGCTGGCATATGATGGCGTATATTACATTGGTGGATATGCAGGTGAATGAACCAGTGATGGTGTGGCTGATCTGGTTAGGTCCTGTGATGGACCTACATCTGCTTACAACCGCATCTGCTCTAACCCCTCAGACAGAGACCAACACCTACAAAATCTCCACCAAGCATTCTCAAAACTACAATACCCGCACGAGGAAATAAGGAAACAGATCAACAGAGCCAGACGTGTACCCAGAAGCCTCCTACTGCAAGACAAACTCAAGAGAGAAACCAACAGGACTCCACTGGCCATCACATACAGCCCCCAGCTAAAACCCCTCCAACGCATCATCAAGGATCTACAACCCATCCTGGACAATGATCCCACACTTTCACAGGCCTTGGGTGGCAGGCCAATCCTTGCCCACAGACAACCTGCCAACCTGAAACATATTCTCACCAGTAACTGCACACCACACCATAATAACTCTTGCTCAGGAACCAATCCATGCAACAAACCTCGATGCCAACTCTGCCCACATATCTACACCAGCGACACCATCACAGGACCTAACCAGATCAGCCACACCATCACTGGTTCATTCACCTGCATATCCACCAATGTAATATACGCCATCATATGCCAGCAATGCCCCTCTGCTATGTACATCGGCCAAACTGGACAGTCTCTACGGAAAAGGATAAATGGACACAAATCAGACATTAGGAATGGCAATATACAAAAACCTGTAGGAGAGCACTTCAACCTCCCTGGCCACACTATAGCAGACCTTAAGGTGGCCATCCTGCAGCAAAAAAACTTCAGGACCAGACTTCAAAGAGAAACTGCTGAGCTTCAGTTCATCTGCAAATTTGACACCATCAGCTCAGGATTGAACAAAGACTGTGAATGGCTTGCCAATTACAGAACCAGTTTCTCCTCTCTTGGTTTTCACACCTCAACTGCTAGAACAGGGCCTCATCCTCCCTGATTGAACTGACCTCGTTATCTCTAGCTTGCTTGCTAGCACACATATATATACCTGCCCCTGGATATTTCCATTACATGCATCTGAGGAAGTGGGTATTCACCCACGAAAGCTCATGCTCCAAAACGTCTGTTAGTCTATAAGGTGCCACAGGATTCTTTGCTGCTAAGTCATTGATGAAGATATTGAACAGAGCCGGTCCCAAAACAGACCCCTGCGGGACCCCACTTGTTACACCTTTCCAGCAGGATTGGGAACCATTAACAACTATTCTCTGAGTACAGTTATCCAGCCAGTTATGCACCCACCTTATAGTAGCCCCATCTAAATTGTATTTGCCTAGTTTATCGATAAGAATATCATGCGAGACCGTATCAAATGCCTTACTAAAGTCTAGGCATACCACATCCATCGCTTCTTTCTTATCCACAAGACTCGTTATCCTATCAAAGAAAGCTATCAGATTGGTTTGACACAATTTGTTCTTTACAAATCCATGCTGGTTATTCCCTATCACCTTACCACCTTCCAAGTGTTTGCAGATGATTTCCTTAATTACTTGCTCCATTATCTTCCCTGGCACAGAAGTTAAACTAACTGGTCTGCAGTTTCCTGGGTTGTTTTTATTTCCCTTTTTTATAGATGGACACTATATTTGCCCTTTTCCAGTCTTCTGGAATCTCTCCCATCTCCCATGATTTTCCAAAGATAATAGCTAGAGGCTCAGATACCTCCTCTATTAGCTCCTTGAGTATTCTAGGATGCATTTCATCAGGCCCTAATCTCGAAAGCTTGTCTCTCTCACCAACAGAAATTGATCCAATAGAAGATATTATCTCACCCATCTTGTCTCTCTAGTGTCCTGGGACCAACATGGCTACAACAACACCACATACAAGTAAGGTATTAAGCTTTTCATGTCTTGAGTATGGGATGGCCGCATTAGCCACAAGTGAACAAACCAGGAATTGAAATAGGTCATCCCACAGCAGGTCCAATACAAACCTAATTTATTCCCACCCCAAGCTACTATGGATTTTGTTTGTGCCACGGTTTAGAGAAGAGGGATTTTAGTAACATTCTTTTAAGATCTGGATTTGTTTCAGAATGAATAGTTTTCATATCCTTCCACTGGGAAAGCTAAATTGCCTCAGTTATAATGTATGGACCCTGGAGTGATAGAAAAAATAGAATACACATTTAAGACTTCTATACAAGTCGTAAGTTAGCTATTCTACACATCAGGGTGATACAACTTTAAGGCCTGACACCTGGCAAACTTCCAGAACTAGATTCAAATGATTTATACCATAGAAAACCTGCATTCTCAGCTCTCCTCTGGGACAATGGTGGTTCATGAGATATCGCCCCTTAAAAGTGTCATTGATCCAGGTCTGAATACTGTTGTCGTCAGCCTATAACCAGTGAAAACTGGGGGCAAATTCCACATTCACAGGCAGATTCTTATTTTTGTAAAGAACGAGGACCTGTTTGAAGCTGCTCCCAGGTTTGGAACGTTGTGAGCAGCCCCGCTGGAGACGGAGACGGATTAGTGAGCAGGAAGCAGGTGAGCTCATCAGAGATGTTAAATAAATAGTGTTTGACATGTGGTTGCAGAGCTACAGACATTTATCACTTGGGTCATGGTCACATTCAGTGCATCGATTAGCGGCTCTGTGCCGTCAAATTCCTTTATGAACTCCCCCCTCAGCTACAGCTTTGGGAAAGATACTGACTTAAAACGTAAGAAATGTGAAACAAGAGGTGGCCCTGAAATCCTGTATTCTTCCCCAGATTCTTTATTTCCCTAGCTACTCCTCACCATCTCTCATACCCAAAGCGTTCTTGGAACTTACTGGGGACAATTTTCTGTTTCAGAAGGTGGAGGAGATAATGAGGGAGACAACCATTTTAGACATGCTTCTAACAGGGAGGAATTGGTGGGGAATCTGAAGGTAGAAGACAATTTGAATGAAAATGATCATGAAATAATAGATTTCATCCTTCTAAGGAAAGGAAGGAGTGAGAGCAGCAGAATAAGGACAATGGACTTAAAAAAACCAACAGACTAACAAACTCAGAGATCTGGTAGGAACAGTCCTATGGGAAGAAAATCTGAGCGATAAAGAAGTTCAAGAGAGCTAGAAATTTCTCAGGGAGACAATATTAAAGGCACAAGAGCAAATTATCCCAACACAAAGGATAGGAAGAATAGTAAGAGGCCAATATGGCTCCATCAGGAGCTCTTTAGTGACCTGAAAATCAAAAAGGAATCCTACAAAAAGTGGAAACATGGACAAGTTTGCTGAAGAGGAGTATAAAGAATAGCACAAACATGTAGGGACAAAATCAGAAAGGCCAAGGCACAAAATGAGTTACACCTAGCAAGAGAAATAAAAGGTAATAAGAAAAGTGTATTTCTCTTGCTCCTAATGTATTTAAATAACAAGGAAAGGAGTCCTCTCCAAAGCAGGGAAGAAGAGTTACTAACTGATAAAAATCAAGACGGCCGAGGTGTTTAATATTCTAGTCTGTAATTTTCACTCCGTACATCTGAAGAAGTGAGGTTTTTTACCCAAGAAAGCTTATGCCCAAATAAATCTGTTAGTCTTTAAGGTGCTACGGGACTCCTTGTTGTTTTTGTGGATACAAACTAACACAGCTACCCCTGATATTTTGATAAGGCTTTGGATACAGCCCCACATGACATTTTCATAATGAAACTAGAGAAATTTGTTCTACAAGACATTACTATAATGTGGGAATACAACTGATAAAGACTGTACTCAAAGAGTAGTTCTCAATGGCTCGCTGTCAAACTGGGAGGGTGTATCTAGTGGGATCCTTGAAGGGGTCAGTCCTGGGTCCAGAACCATTCAATATTTTCACTCATAACTGGCATAATAGAGTGGAGAGTGTGCTTATCAAACCTGCAGACGATGCCAAGCTGGGAGGGAACTCTGGAGGTCAGCATTAGAATTCAAAACAACCCTGACAATTTAGAGAACTGGTCTGAAAGCACGTGATGAAATTCAATAAAGACAAGTGCACAGTTCTGCATGCAGGAAGAAAAACAAAATCAAAAGCACAATTACAGAGCAGGGAGTAAGGGGCTGGTGGTGGCACTGCTGTAAAGGTTCTGGGGGTTATTTTGGATCGCAAATTCAGTATGCAGTTGCAAAAAAAGATGAATATCATTCTGGCATAGATGGAGAGGAGTGTTGTACATTGTGACGTTGCACCCCATAATGCTTTATAGAAATATGCTTATGAATGTAAATATGACATAACTGGAATATGTTTGATGATACATATGCCAGGTAACATCTCAGTAACATATCTACTGAATGTATTCATCCTATTTGTATGCATGCATCATTTATATATATATATATATATTTTATAATGCTCTATGCTTGAATTTAAAGTGTTTGCTGTAGAAAGCACCTAAGGCAGATTTGGTCAACATAGCGTAAAGAGATTATTCAAATAATTGGAAGTACTTGGCCAACGAAAGACCTTGATAGACACCAATCCACATCTGAGCTTTCCTGGGAACGTTCAGGCTAACATGGCGTCGGTCTGTAAAGAACTGAGTCATGCATGGACATGTGACTTGCCCATGTGATTCCAGAACTCTATCTTGTAGCTCTAATTCTACACAGGGGAGAGAGGGGTGTCCACCCACAAGAGGGAGGCTACATAAGCCCCTGAGAAACCCCTCCATTTTGTCTTCAGCTAGCTCAAGAAACAGCCTCTCCACCCCAAAAGATGCCTGAAAGAAACTGGAATAAAGGACACTAACTACAGGGATGAGAGTGATTGCTGGACCCAGACTAGAAGGAGGTTAGTCAGTCAAAGAAGTTTTATTTAGTTTCCTACTGTGTTAGGCTTAGACTTGCGTGTTTTATTTTATTTTACTTAGTAATTCACTTTGTTCTGTCTGTTACTACTTGGAACCACTTAAATCCTATTTTCTGTATTTAATAAAATCACTTTTTACTTATTAATTAACCCAGAGTCTGTATTAATACCTGAGTGGGGGAGAACAGCCATGCATCTCTCCCCATCAGTGTTACAGAGGGCGAACAATTTATGAGTTTACCCTGTATATGCTTTATATAGGGTAAAACAGAATTTTTGGGGGGTTGGACCCCATTGGGAGCTGGGTATCTGAGTGCTGGAGACAGGACCATTTCTTAAGTTGTTTTCAGTTAAGCCTGCAGCTTGTGGGGGACGTGGTTCAGACTTGGATCTGTGTTTATAGCAGGCTAGCGTGTCTGGCTCAAACATGGCAGGGTACTGAAGTTCAAAGCTGGCAGGGAAAATGGGCTCAGAGGTAGTCTAGGCACATCAGGTGGCAGTCCCACAGGGGTTTCTGTGATCCAACCCGTGACATATATAAGACCTAGGAGATAATTATATGACACTACTTGGCATTGGTGAGGCCTCAGCTGGAGTACTGTGTCCAATTCTGGGCACCACACATGTACAAATTAAGAGTCCAGAGGAGAGTAACAAAAATGAGAAAAGGTTCAGAAAACCTGATTTCTGAGGAAAGGGTAAAATAAAACTGGGCATGTTTAGTCTTGAGGAAAGAAGACTGAGGGTGGATCTAGTAACAGCCTTCAAATATGCTAAGGACTATTACAAAGAGGATAGTGACCAATTGTTCTCCATGTCTACTGAAGGTAGGACAAGACGGAATGGGTTTAATCTGCAGCAAGGCAGATTTAGATACTAGAAAAAACTTTCTAACTCTCAGGGCAGTTAAGCTCTGGAACAGGGCAGCTGTGGAATCCCCATCATTGGTGGTTTTAAGAACAGGTTGGACAAACACCTGCCAGGGACAGTCTAGGTTTAATTGGCTCAGCCACCGTGCATGGGGCAGAACTAGACGACCTCTTGAAGGCCCTTCCAGCCCTACAGTTCCATGATTTCATGATTCTATATGGGGAGGGAAGAGAACTTTAATGATGATGTTTCTGATCGCCTTATATTTGAAGTAAGTTGAAATGAAGAGAGACAGCCTCAGAGACACAGCAATATCATCTGTGACATCTTGATAGACAGCTCAGCATTTAGGCATTGCTACATTGTGCCCTGCCCAATAACATCAGGGCAGAAACAAGGCTGAAACCCCTGGAAGCAGAAACCATGAAATTGATGCCATCCCAAACACAGTTCGGCAAATCAAACGCAAATGGAGACACTGCCCATTTGTGCATGCTGCCGATGATCCTTGCAGGGAGTCGCAGATAAAAGGAAATGAACCCCCCCATACCTGAAAGTGCTGAATCACACCTAACGGTACTACTACAGATGTGGCTCTTATTGATACAGGAATACCCTGAAGCATGTGGCACAAAGGAACTGAAGCTCCTTGCTTGGCTTCTGAGGTGGAATGTGGTGGCAAGTTTGGTACAATCTGTAAATCACCAGTGCTGGAGGACAGGGGTGTTTTCAGCCAATTCAGGCATTTCCTCCAAGAACTCCAGCACCTGCATTCTAAAGCTTTACAAATGCCAGGAGCATAGTCCTCAATGGGCAGTTTTTTATATATTCCAGGAAATCTGGCTCCAAAATAACAGAATTCTAACTAATTCTGATCACTTTGAAATGTTTATTATTCAAATTATTATTTGTTAAGTGGTGACATTATTCTAATCACTGATGAATGAGACAAACTTCAAGAGAGTTCCTGCCCTGGAGACCTGGGAGTGTACAAGAAGGAAGGAGTCTGTCTCCCCTCCCCGCAGAGGGCTGCAATGATCCTGCTCCCTCCTGTCAGGGTCAGTCTGTGGGCGGCCCATGTGCCCTGGTCAGCTGCTAAGTTGCGACTGAGAGAGAAGTCGCAGGGTCAGGATCCCAGGAAGTCGGGATCAGGCACCAAGCTACAGACAGCAGTCAAATAGCAAAGGCAAGGACAAACCAGGGCCAGAAGCTGGAGTTTGGGGTTTATAGCAAGCAAGGCCTGGAGCAGAAGCAGGCAAGCAGTCAGTGTTGTTGCTCAGATAGCTCCCTATCACGGCTTATATACTAGTACTGGCCAACCAGTGGGCAGTGAGGGGCCGCCACTCAGGCCCTGCCACGTCTAGCTTCACAGGGTCCTCTTGTGGCTGCCTAACCTAAGCCTCTAGTGGCAATGCGGAGGCATCAATAGCCCAGTTCCTCCCAGGGCCTAGCCCTGCAGATTCTCATGCATCCACTGCTCCCTCTGGCAATTACATTCTTAAACATACACAAATTAAGACATTCAAGGTTATGGTTCCCATAGCCATGCTGATCTGGACACTTGGCACATCCATCAACACCAACACGAGACAAATACGGCCATGCAGACATGCACAGGGCAGATGAGACATGGCTATCAGGGGAACCGGAACTTCACCTCTCCCGTCTTTGGTAAGTTTCATATTTATTTGCTGCTAGATCTTGCACTAACCCAGTTAATTATAAGTTTCTGCTCTACGGTGTATGGGAAATCTGGCCATAATCCTAGAAGCAGCAAATTTAAAGACTGTTTCACGTCTCACTCACCATGCGAAAGCTTAACCAGTCCCGATGGCAGTAAGGGAAGGCTCCATCCAATTCCAGTGGCAGCTGTGTGCTGTCTATGTGCTTGTGGAGGGACTTCATTGAGTGGAGAAGTTCAATCTGAGAAGAAAAAAAGCACATCTGCATCACGTCTGCCTGCAGAAAGGAGCACTGACGAATCGAGAGTGTCATGTCTACACTGCCAGAAAAGGAATGTTCTTAGCTCGGGTTAGATAACATGCATTGAAACAGCAGTGATGACACAGCATCTCAGCTTTTAACTCAGTTTAGTAGCTCGAGTTCAACCCCAGGCTTCCCTTTTAGGCATCAGCTGAGGATAAAAGCCAAGTTGCTCTTGTCTTCAGTGCTATTTTAACCTGAGTTAGAACAGAAGAACGGCCATACTGCGTCAGACCAAAGTGGCCAATGCCAGGTGCTTCAGAGGGAATGAACAGAACAGGGAATCATCAAGTGATCCATCCCCTGTCACCCAATCCCAGCTTCTGGCAAACGGAGGCTAGAGACACCATCCCTGCCCATCCGGGCTAATAGCCATTGATGGTTGGCTAACCTGAGTCAAGAACACACCTTTTTTTGCAGTGTAGGCATACAATATGAGGGGAAGGGAATAAGTAAGGTGAATGTCTCCCTAGTGATCCACTTTCCAGCAGGGCTAACAAGAAATCCCAGCTCTCTATGACAGCCTGAATCTCTACACACACAGGGGAGTTACGTGAAATCCAATCACAATACGAAGGAAAAAACAAAAGCTCAGCAATCTTAGAATAATTCACTAGCTTCCCGTTCTATAGTTCAATGAGCAAACTGGAAGCAAAGCAGTGTGAAACGGAAGCTTGAAAGGAGCCAGGAATTCCTCCAAAGCCAAAAATTATCTGGTGGCGACAGAGCAAATCTCTGCCTTCCATGGTCACATGGCATAGTATGATTCATGCATGTTTATAAAGTTTCTGCGGGACTGTAAAACTGGCCACAGGCTTCCCAAAGTAATGCCCGGCGAAGCATCCTAACACAGCAGATCTTCTCTGCTCCAATCCCAGTGCGCCTCTGATCTATGCCAGGAGTCATTTGCCACTTAGAGGGTACCCAAGATCCAATACACCCCAGCTTGCTCCGGTTAGAGGCTGCAGCTGAGCTGCGCCATCCAAGGAACATAATACCCACAGAGAAAATGGACAAGAGCTGCTGAGAGAGCCTGCAGTGCTGGGCTGGGAGTGAGAAATTCAGACACAAACATCCAACATTCCTCTAGAGTTGCAAAGTTTCCATTTTCTCATTAAAACTGTGACTTTCCCTTTGATTCTGCTGTATGCCAATTTCTTTATTAATCTCTGTTCTGCACCTTCCTGATCCCCTTGGATTTGGCAGCTTTCACTTGTCTAAAAAACTTTTTTTCCATCCATTACTTTGGTTGTTTTCACTCACACAGATATACCTCCCTAGCCCTTGCTCTGTGTCCCCCGCACCCACACACACACAAATGCCCCCTTACGTGTGAATGACTGGTAACAAATGCCTCTGGCTTGTCACCTTTGCTCATTCTCTTTGTAACCAGAGATGGCAACACTCTGCACACACAGCCACATTAAAACAATTTCTCCCCAAATGAACCTCAGAACATTCAGGACCTTTTTCTGAAGGGATCCTGGGTGAAATCTTGGCTCCACTGAAGTCAGTGGGAACTTTGATTTCAAAGGGGCTACTGCTTCACCCCAGGTTTCCTGGCTCCTTACACATTTACAACTGAGGTGGTGTCTGACCCGAGTGCTGACAACATGTCGAGTCCAATACTCCACTCACTCACCTGCCGGCAATTCAGAGAGCGTCTTCCACACTCAGATTGTGAGCTCTTTGGAGCAGAGATTGTCCTGCTATCTCATGTATCTACAGTGTCCAGCACAGGGGCCCTGTGAAGGGGTACGCAGCAAACCCCGTGCTGGGCAACACAGGTTAACAGGATAACGTGGGCTCCGCCCCATCACATTTGTGAGAGCTTAAAAGGGAGAAACCCAGCTCAGATGATGGGACACCAGACCAGACCTGACCTGATCTCCAGTCCTCAGCTCCTGGAGAGAGGGCTGGCTGAAGGCAGGAGCTCCTCAATGAACCCTCCCTGAGGGAAAGGAGACCCCAATGCTGACTCACCTGGAGAGGGAACCATTCCCCTCTATTACCTGTGAAGTCATTTTAGGACTGCAGCCCAACGAGCGCCCTCCGAAGGAGGAGAGCCTAAGATCAGCTTTGGGATGATTCCGTTGTGTTATTTCCCTTGTTGTTCTGTTCACTGACAACCCCAGAAGGGGCCGACTACCTGGGGCCCAATCAGATGGCTCAGAACTGCAGTGGGAAAAATGCCCAGACATCAAAGAGCACAGAGTGGTCCAGGTGAGTGCTTAGCCCCTGACCAGAGCCTTAGGGAGTCCCTGGGGAGGGAACTCTGGTGACAGAGCCCCACCCCTGACTGGGCCCTCTAGGTGTTGCTACCACCCTACAAATAATATACTTTTGGAGGCTGCTCTATCAATTTTGACTCACTGAAGTCATGCGGCAGTTGCAAGGTCAGAACTACAGGTGAGAGGGGACGCAGAAGTTAAGCTTCCAACAGCCACACTAACTTAGCCACGCTGTGCATCTTCTGCATTTTGAGGTTTACATTTTGCAACTATCAGTAATATATTAAGCTACTCCTTTAACACGCCTCTCCCTTCATTGGACCTTTCTGTGCTGAGCTTCCTGGAGTCACAGAACTGCACCTCTGCCACAGAGTTCAAGGCCAGGAGGGGCTGCATCTAATCCAGTGTTTCTCAAATGCTGCCACATGCGGCCACCAGGGCCTTTCCTTGCGGCCACAGTCACCTGGCCTGTGATAGGGGGGCGCAAAGCAGTGGCTCCTCTCCCAGGTTCACAAGCATTCAGGACTTAAATTTGTCCCAGGGCTTGCCGAGGTTGAGTAAGTCTGCTGCGAAAATGGTATTAACAAACATACAAATATCACTTTTCACAGCAGAAGACTTACCAGCTAGCAAGTCTTAGAAGAAGAAAAAAATTGTAATCAAAAATGCAAAAGAAACAACAACAAAAAGACAACAACATGCAAAGCACCTTATTTGTGTTTCTATTCTGTTTAGGTCCAGTAAAGGATAGCGACAACTGTAAATTATTTTTATTACTGAGTCTGAAAAAACCCTACCAAGAGTCGATGGCCGCACTCTGAGGCCACCAAAATTTTTGTTGTGAGAACCCCATGTCTGACCTCTTGCATAATACAGCCAGAGAATTCCACCCTGTGATTCCAGTGTCAACCCCTGATTTGGGGCTGAGAACATGACTTGGCCATTAAAATTACTCATTTTCTACCTCCGTGTGATGAAATCATGAGGCCTTTTCCTAAAGCCCTCACTCAGCCCACGCCCAGGTCAAAGTGTCAGGGAAGCCACTGGGGAGTCCTGTGGTCACTGGGCCCAGCTGAAGGGGCCTGTATTTCCTCTGGGACAGCAGGAGTACAGGGGAGTGGCATTAGTGGAGGAAGTGCCTCCCAACTTCCCAACATCCCAACGCGAGTGCCAGCTGGGGAGGTAGCACCCCCCGGAGACACCAAAGCCAGACAACAGTTCTGAAACATAGTCATCAGCAGCCAGGACTTCCAGGCCTTAGGTCTGACGATTCCCCACCACTTGGGCAGTCAGAACTGGCAGGGAAGAGAACAGACACTCCACCACTGAAAAGGGTGTTGATGTTCCCCATCCTTGGTGTCCTCTCTTCCCCTTGTAGGAGTGCTCAGCTGAGCACAACAACAATGCTGCCCCATTGGGGGATTTAGCCTGTTGTTGACAACAGGGCCTGAAAAGTTCTCAAGTCAGTGTTCATTGTGCACAACTCCCCACTGTATCCTTCCTGCTAGAGTCTTATCAAAGAGCTTTCTGGTATCCTGACATTCATGGGCATATGTGAGAGTGATGGACTTGGCAATAAACGATCTACTCAATTCGTAAACATTTATAGCCCCTTAAATATCACACCGGAAAGAGAGACCATCACCATAAAACAGAGAGCAGCACTACAGAGATTTCAAGTGAGAATGAACGTACATTAGTGCACAGAGAGCTCACTGTTCAGAGGGTTAACACAAGTCTCAGGCGCTCCCCAACAGTTCCTGCATGCATGCTTCCATTACCTGCACTGCTGTTGGCTTCTCCATCCGAAAAGTGAGATCTCTTTCAACAAGCAGCAGAACTCCGTGAATACAGTGAGGAACCATGTCCTGTAACAGAGAACAGAGCACAGATCTCTTACGAGCTGGATGGATTGCTTAGGAGTATGTACCATTAGTTTTATTTCAACACAAGAGATTGCAATGCCTTCTTCAAAGATAGTTGCAACTGCAAACTGAAGGGCACAGTCTCCCCCGAAGGGGCAGGCAGTCATATCTGTTGGTGAGGATCTGCCCTAAAGGGAACATGCTCTCCAAGCTGTTAGCCCTGGGAAACACTGCACAGAGTCAGGGTACCTGGATGCAGTAAAAAAGCTGCTTTCTCACCGGGCACTGCCCCTAACTGAAAAGTAGCATTTTCCCCACAATGCCAGCAAATTTGTGTTCTTTACTTAACTGCTCCCAGCCCAACACCAAGGATGTGCCTCCAGCCACTAGCGTTAATGGACAGAAGCACCAAATTCAAGGATGTCCTGGCAGCTGTGGCCTCAAACTCTCTCTTTCCTGCTCCAGCAGGAGGCCTCCACAGGGAGAACATTCCACAGGGAAGTTAGAGACAGGCCCAAAGAGCTAAGACAGGAGTAAAGAAAACAGACTATGTGAATAGCGGAGTCACTATGGCTTGGTTTGGGCAGCAGGGAAGGCTTCATATTTTAGCAAACGTTCTAATAATAGGTGCTCTTCCAATAAAAGGCTACAGGCAAGTCTCATCTTACGCGGGGGGTCCGTTCTGCGGTTAGCGCATACAGCAAAAACCGCGTATAGCGAAACTCACTGAGTTGAATGGCGGGCGGAATCACCCGCACCACAGATGCAGTTTTTATATTGTTATTTTTCTTTTTTTCCCCGTTTTTGCCGACTGTGCAAAGCTGAATTCGCGCATCTTTAATGCAACTAAGATGCGACTTGCCTGTATAGAAAAGCCTTTGCCCAAGCTAAGTTGTGAGGGGTTTTGGACTGGTAAAGCCAAAAGACCAGAAGTAAAATTATAAGCACAAGAATGGAAAGGTTAAGGTGGCGAGGGGGGCCAATTAACTGCCCAGGCTGCACCTGGAGGAGGAGCCAGGGAGCAGGGATTAATTAGACAGGGTCAGCTGGACAGAACAGGAGGGGCCTGTCTAAAGCCCAGGGGCTGAGCGCAGCAGAGGGGCTGCAGGGAAGCAGTCTGCAGTCACTCCCTGGGAGAAGTGAGGTGTGTTTGGGGCTGTAGATATAGGTAGCCTACAGCTACTCCCTGGGAGCAGGGAGTCTGGCCTGGCAAACCCAGAGCTGGGAGAGCTGAGAAGGTAGGAAAAGCAGCAACGTATGGGGTAGGGCAGACCTTGGCCACTGAGAGGGTCCCTGAGCTGGAAACTGGTGTAGAGGGTGGGTGCAGGTTTCTCTACCAGCCACCGGGGAAGCAGTACGGACCAGACAGCAGTGAATGGACCGCCTGGGACAATTCACCTTGGAAGACTTCGATACCCCAGAAGGGGAGGACAGTAGTGACCTGGGTGGGAGGGTCAAGTTCATGAACAAGAAGCTGCAGCTGCTGGGGCAAGAGAAGCAACAGGGTCAGAGAAGATAGGTGAAGGGACTGCTAGAGGAGGGTGCAGCACGTGGAAAGAGTTTATCCCCAGAGCAGCCAGGAGGAGGCGCCCTGGTGATGAGTGAAACCCCCGACAGCAAATACTCTTTTTTTTGTATAGCTTCAGCTGCAATCTGTCCAGAACAAATGCAATTGACCAGCAAGCCTTTGACAGGAGAACTCTGTAACTGTATTCTCCAATGACCTTTAAGGACATAACACCCAGAGTGAGCAGCAGCACAAGCAGACAAAGTAGGCAATCACTGGAAAACACAGGGGATGATGAACTCCAGCAAATAGCACTGCAGATTGCTTTAACAGTCTCCCATTTCTACCCCATAGGCTGAACTTGACTCTGCATTAATGACTTGAGAGCCAGCTCTAAGAACACACTTCTGCCTCAACTCACTGCGAAAGGTGGAAGGGGTGGTCCAAGCCTGATGTCTTGAGTTCTAAAGGTGCTTCCCCTTAACTGAGCTAGTTCTTGGTCTTTCTTTTGATTGAGAAATAAAGGCCACTGTGCAGAGGCCCAATTCAGGATTCTACAAATATAAGGGCCAAAACCGCAATGGAGATCTTTGGGCAAGGAAACAGACTTTTTCTTATGCTAAAGAAGGATCTCTCCTCACTCCACCCCCTTGGTCTCCTTGTATGAGTGGGATACAATTCTAACAATTGTCCCTTCTAAGCATACAGGGGTTTTTCTGAATCTTTTATTCACCTTTTCATTTGATCACTGACAAATGTCAGGAAAAGGCCAGAACAGCACAACAAGTTCAGAATTACTGGGGTAAAAACTGGAGATCACCAGGGAGGGGACGGGACAGGGAGAGAAACAGAGATCACAGCTGTACAGACATCCTGGAATTTGACTGGTGTCTCTGCTGGATAATGCAGGTGGAGGAAGATGAACCATCATTTCAAGACAGGTGGTGGCACTGAACATTTATGTTTAATTAAGTTCCCCGCCACCGCCCTTCTTCTCCTCCTCCTACCTGCTTGCGTAATAGGGTCACAATGCTAATGTTCTGACAACCCAATAATTTCTGAGAACACACGGTGAGGCTGTAAAATTGGAATTATGATTACAGATAATCAGAAAGTGTGCATGGGGAGGAGGGTTCCTGTGGAAATTTTCATTGAAAAATTTAAAAAATTTTATCCAAAAACTGTCAGAGACTGAAATTTTTTTAGTTTTCCAGAAAAGAAAATGTCAGAAGACAGGATTGTCGGTGGCCAGGCCTAGTGGCCAGAGCAGGAGTCAGGCCTAGTGGTCAGCATCTAGACACCAGAACCCCGGGTTGAGATAGGGCCAAAGCCAGGAAGCAGGGCCAAAGATCAGAATCAGAGTCAGAATTCAAATGCCAGAGCCAAAGGTGCAGGTGGAGTCAGGAATCAGAGCTGAGAGTCAGAACTGGATCACCAGGAATCAGGGAAGGCAGGACGGGAACACGGCTGGGTGCAGGGCAGGATGTGGGCTGGAGCCGTGGAGGAGCACAGCAGGAGCAGGGCTTGGGGAGACAAGCACAGGAAGGCAGAGTGTCGGTGAGCATGTGCATTGAACAGCCAGCAAGCTGTCGCTGCTGCTAGGTTTAAGAACTGGCCTGCGGGCTTCTTCAGCCAATCAGGTTTCCGAGGGCATCAGGAGTACTGAACGGGCGCAGCTGAGGGCCATACTCCTGACAGAATATGGAATATTTCGAAGAAAAGCAGACACTTTCCACACCAGTTGTTGTTTAGTCAGAAGCTCAATGATCAGTTGGAAAAAAGTTAACAGAACAACGTTGACCAGACCAAATTCCGACTTGCAGGTTGAATGAGGCAGAAGGAGGAACTGGCTCACAAGAGGTTAGAAAGGGAAGGACACAATCTGAGCAAGTAAGAGGCTGGCAAAGGAAACTTCCCATAGCTCACAATCGATTTTTGACAGGTTTCAGAGTAGCAGCCGTGTTAGTCTGTATCCGCAAAAAGAACAGGGGTACTTGTGGCACCTTAGAGACTAACAAATTTATTTCAGCATGAGCTTTCGTGAGCAACCGAAGAAGTGAGCTGTAGCTCACGAAAGCTCATGCTGAAATAAATTTGTTAGTCTCTAAGGTGCCACAAGTACTCCTAATCGATTTTTGGTCTCTTGCTTGCTGTGTTGCTGTAGTCGCATTGGTCCCAGGATATGAGAGAGACAAGCTGGGTGAGCAGGCTAATAAAAACTAAAAAAGAGCTACCGTTGCTTAACAATCATGTAAAAGAAGCAGTGAGAGATAAAAAGGCATCTTTTAAAAAGTGGAAGACAAATCTTAAATAGAAAGGAGTATAAACACTGCCAAATTAAGTGTAAAAATGTAAGAAAAGCCAAAAAGGAGTTTGAAAAACAGCTAGCCAAAATGTAATAACAATGTTTTTTAAGTACATCAGAAGCAGGAAGCCTGCTAAACAACCGTGGGGCCCCTGGACGATCAAGATACAAAAGGAGCACTTAAAGATGATAAAGTAATTGAGGAGAAACTAAATTAATTCTTTGCTTCAGTTTCCGTGGCTGAGGATGTTAGGGAGATTCCTAAACCTGAGCTGGCTTTTGTAGGTGACAAACCTGAGGAATTGTCACAGATTGAGGTGTCATTAGAGGAGATTTTGGAATTAATTGATAAACTTAACAGTAACAAGTCACTGGGACCAGATAGCATTCACCCAAGAATTTTGAAAGAACTCAAATGTGAAATTGTGGAACTATTAACTAGGGTTTGTAACCTGTCCTTTAAATCGGCTTCTGTACCTAATGACTGGAAGATAGCTAATGTAACACCAATATTTAAAAAGGGCTCTAGAGGTGATCCTGGCAATTACAGACCAGTAAGTCTTAACGTCAGTACTGGGCAAATTAGCTGAAACAATAGTAAAGAATAAAATTGTCAGACACATAGAAGAACATAAATTCTTGGGCAAAAGTCAACATGGTTTCTGTAAAGGGAAATTGTGTCTTACTAATCTATTAGAGTTCTTTGAAGGAGTCAACAAACATGTGGACAAGGGGGATCCATTGGACACAGTGTACTTAAGATTTCCAGAAAGCCTTTGACAAGGTCCCTCACCAAAGGCTCTTACGTAAATTAAGTTGTCATGGGATAAAAGGGACGGTCCTTTCATGGACTGAGAATCGGTTAAAAGACAAGGAACAAAGGATAGGAATAAATGGTAAATTCTCAGAATAGAGAGGGTTAACTAGTGGTCCAAGGGTCAGTCCTAGGACCATTCCTATTCAATTTATTCATAAATGATCTGGAGAAAGGGGTAAAAAGTGAAGTGGCAAAGTCTGCAGACTGCTCAAGATAGTTAAGACAAAAGCAGACTGAACTTCAAAATGATCTCACAAAACTAAGTGATTGGGCAAAAAAATGGCAAATGAAATTTAATGTGGATAAATGTAAAGTAATTCACCTTGGAAAAAATAACCCAACTATACATACAATATGATGGGGGCTAATTTAGCTACAACGAATCAGGGAAAAGATCTTGGAGTCATGGATAATTCTCTGAAGACGTCTACGTAATTTGCAGCAGCAGTCAAAAAAGCAAATAGGATGTTAGGAATCATTCAAAAGGGGATAGAAAATAAGATGGAGAGTATCTTATTGCCCTTATATAAATCCATGGGACACCCACATCTTGAATACTTGTGTACAGATGTGGTCTTCTCATCTCAAAAAAGATGTACTGGCACTAGAAAAGGTTCAGAGAAGGGAAACTTAAATGATTAGGGGGTTGGAACTGGTCCCATATGAGGGGAGATTAAAGAGGCTAGGACTCTTCAGCTTGGAAAAGAAGAGACTAAGGGGGGATATGATAGAGGTATATAAAATCATGAGTGATGTGGAGAAAGTAAATAAGGAAAAGTTATTTACTTGTTCCCATAATACAAGAACTAGGGGCCACCAAATGAAATTAATGGGCAGCAGGTTTAAAACAAATAAAAGGAAGTTCTTATTCACACAGTGCACAGTCAACTTGTGGAACTCCTTACCTGAGGAGGTTGTGAAGGCTAGAACTATAACAGGGTTTAAAAGAGAACTGGATAAATTCATGGAGGTTAAGTCCATTAATGGCTATTAGCCAGGATGGGTAAGGAATGGTGTTCCTAGACTATGTTTGTCGGGAGGGGAGATGGATGGCAGGAGAGTGATCACTTGATCATTGCCTGTTAGGTTCACTCCCTCTGGGGCACCTGGCATTGGCCACTGTCGGTAGACAGGATACTGGGCTAGAAGGACTTTTGGTCTGACCCAGTATGGCCATTCTTATGTTCTTAGCTGAGGGAACTGGGCTTAGTTAGTCTGCAGAAGAGAAGAGTGAGGGGGGATTTGATAGCAGCCTTCAACTACTTGAAGGGGGATTGCAAAGAGGATAGAGCTCGGTTGTTTAGTGGTGGCAGATGACAGAACAAGAAGCAATGGTCTCAAGTTGCAGTGAGGAAGGTCTAGGCTGGATATTAAGAAACACTATTTCACTAGGAGAGTGGTGAAGCACTGGAATGGTTTACCTAGGGAGGTGGTGGAATCTCCATCCTTAGAGGTTTTTAAGGTCTGGCTTGACAAAGCCCTGGCTGGGATGATTTAGTTGGGGTTGGTCCTGCTTTGAGAAGGGGATTGGACAAAATGACCTCCTGAGGTCTCTTCCAACCGTAATCTTCTATGATCTTTTCTTCTGGCACAAACAGGAGTATATAACCATTCATCCCCTGAGATACATTGGGATTTGAACACCAAAACATATTCTAGTCTATACTCTACAGTCTAGGTAATAGGGCCTTAAGGCTAGGGTACTGACCTAGGACTCAAGAGTACAGGGTTTTATTCCTAGCTCTGCCATTGGCCTGCCGGGTAAGAAAGTCACTTTAATTTCTCTGTGCCTCACTTTCTCCATCTGTAAAATGGGGATAATGATACCGACCTCCTTTGTAGAGTGCGTTGAGATCTTCTAATTCACAGATTCCAAGATCAGAAGGGACCATTCTGAGCATCTAATCTGAACTCCTGCATGACACAGGCCACAGAACACCCCCAAAATAATTCCTAGAGCATAACATTTAGAAAAACATCCAATCTTGGCTTAAAAATAGTCAATGATGGAGACACCACCACAACCCTTGGAAAATTGTTCCCAGTAGGAGGAGTGGGGAGAAGAAACCCAACTGGTTTGAAGAAGGAGCTTGATAAATGTATTAACAGTATGATACAATGGGGTACCATGATACCAGGGAACTGGACTCAATGACTCAAGAGGGAGGCCCGTTCTAGTCCTATGTTCTGATCACCCCAGCTCCCTAAGATCGTTGCTGATTTCTAGGAAGTCTGTCATCTGAAACATAGCTATGTAGCCTACAGAACCCAGCGCCTCTGCAACACCTCAGAGCCCCGAGCCAGGCACCAAGGAGCGACACTATGGGCTTGGCTACACTTGTGAGGTACAGCGCATGAAAGGAGCCCCGGGTGCACTAGCTCACTGGCAAGCGCTCTGACTCCACGGCTACAGTGCTGCTGGTTCTCCACCTTGGCGAGAGGAATAACATTTGATGCGCCCCTACTGGAGCGCCGCGGCATCAGTGTGAACGAGGTGTTGCATTACTGCGCTCTAATCAGCCTCCGGAAACATCCCATAATCCCCTTAAGTCAAGTGGCCACTCTTGCCATTGTTTTGGATATGCCCTTTGAAAGCTCCGTTTGACAGCCGGTTGCTTATCTGCTCCAAGACAAAGCAACCATTACTGTGGAATGCTGTGTGTGTGTGAGAGAGGCGGGGGGAGGTCTGCTGCTGTCTGAACTTACAAGACAGTATGGTGACATGCTCTCAGCCCCCCAAAAACCCACTCTCTCCCCCCACATACAAACAACACACTGTCACACTCCACCCCAGCCCCCATTTGAAAAGCACGTTGCATCCACTTGCATGCTGGGATAGCTACCACAATGCACTGCTCTCTGTGGCTGTTGCAAGAGCTGCTAATGTGGCCACGCCAGTGCGCTGTCAGCTGTCAGTGTGGACAGACTGCAGTGCTTTCTCTACTGCACTCTACGAAGGCTGGTTTAATTCACTGCGCTCTCCAAGTGTAGCCATGCCCTATGAAATGAAAGACACTCCCTTTCCCAGGAGCTGTGAATGTTACCCCTGCAGCACTGGGAGCAAGAGCACAGCACGGTCACCATGAGATACTCCCTTGCCCCAGGGGCTAAGCATGCTGCCTGAGCACAGCTCCCAACTCCACCCAGCTCTGGAAGGAAGAGAGGGAACCCATGACTCAGCCCTAGCTCTCTGATGTGGCAGAGCAAAGCACCACCCACCCAGCCAAGCGGCCTCTCTGTATGCACAAGTGTCACTAAAATCTCATCCTGGGTTCATTCAGTCTGTTTGAGTGGACACCCTGAGGGGCCAAAAGGCCAGTGCAAAGAGGCACCTGCTTAGCCATGATTAGTTGCAACTACAACTCATTATCTTGTTTGGATTTCTAACAACAGATGGGAAATAAGTTCTGATCAATGTCAACACAATGCACTTCATTTCCAGCTGACTGACATGAAAGCCTTTGACCTGAAACAAGATTAAGTTACAGCATGTCTGCTTCCAATCATTCTCGCCCTCCCCACCCCCCCACCGATCAGCAGCAGGACGGGTTCCTCAGAAGACCACTGACATAAAGCACCGCCCTCCTCTTTCAGAGACAGTCCCGCCAGCCACGGCCACAGCACTGGCGTTTCTGCTTCACTTTTAATTCGTCTTTGAAAGTGACGGTCTACTGAATATTTCATGCAGCTGATGAATGAAAACAAAATCTTGATGCCAACAGAGACACTCGCCAGAAATGTGGCAGCACATTCTGAGCAGAATTCCGTGGACAGCACTTACGAGCCTGGGGACAAGGCTCTCAGCAGTGGCTGAAAGGAGTGCAGCTGTTCTTCCCCCAAAGTCAGGACTCTGGCTTTTCCTGAGGGCTGGTAAGTACAGGCAGGGGGGTCCCCCTGAAACAGGCCAGCGCTCCACCTCCTGAAAGCAGCCAAAACCTGGGATGGCATGGATGGATTTCAGGAAGCCAGAACACAGCAACCACGCCAAAGAGCCTGGGGCCAAAAGACTGGGGCTGCTTCTACAGGCTCACCTGCAGTAAATTGAAAGCCTTAAAAAGGGCAGGAACTGGTGAACAGCGACGAGCATCTACCAGAATGGTTAGGCCCAAAGCTCGGCACTCTGCTCTGTGAGGAAAAGAAAAGACGAGTTAGTGTGTCATTGCCACAGTGCAGCACGAGCTATTCATGCGGTACTGTTAGATAACATGGTGTACCGTGCTGGGCATGCCCGATACAGCTTTGTAAACGGAAGCCACTAACTGGCCTTACTTTGTTAGCCACAATATCTTCTTCCCTTTGAGGTTGCCTAGGCTGCTCCTTCTTCTTCCCTTGTACTGCTAAGTAAATTCCTGATGCCTTACCTACCACTCCTCCCATGACACTGTAATTCCAGCTATGCTGCTCCACTCCCCAGACCCCAGCAGCAAATCCTCTGACAACACAGACTATCACATCTCTCTGGAGGCAGGTAGTGAGGAGGGAAGCCATGGGGAGTGCCAGCACTCACTGACTGTGCCCGAGGGCTGGAACGCAGCATCACTTACATCCTTTCGGCTGCACTGACAACAAAGCTCACACTTGGAACTAATCGTATTTTTCAAAGTATTACAAAACGCAGACCAGGAGCTAAGACCCAACGGAGTCTGTGAGTAGGGTGACCAGACAGCAAATGTGAAAAATTGAGACAGGGGGTGGAGGGTAATAGGAGCCTATATAAGAAAAAAGACCCAAAAATCAGGACTGTCCCTATAAAATCGGAACATCTGGTCACCCTATCTGTGAGGATCTGGAAGAAGCCCCATGGCAGCAGCAGTTGGGGTTGAAAACTACAGAGCACACGACAGACTGATACATTCTGAATGCGTTTAGCTCTACCAGGCAAACTGTATCACATCCGTGATGCCAATACGTCACTCGTCCAGCTGAGGTACACTTGCTCAGCCTCTGCAGCCGCCTTCAGCACTGGAGGACAGGCTGTCAGGAAGATTGTTTCCTAGATCTATATGACAGGGCTGTTGCATGAGTTGCTGGGCTACCCCAGAATTGTCAACGTCATGTTTTCTAAGCCCTATTTTCTGAGTTAATGCAGAAGAGTGAGAAATGGTTTGGATTCATGGCAATGCTTGGAAACGTAGAACAATATACACATAGCACTACTGCTTAGCATGTGTATACTGCAAGCTGCATGGCCAAAGCCAGCAGATCTGTGGCTTGTGCAGATTCTGAGCTGTTTGGGGCCATCTCCTCATGCTGCCAAAGGCAGCCAGCTCCATCCAGCTCCAAACTAGGTGCCAGTAGAGATTGCCCTGTCCTGCCTGTCTGACACCCTGCCCAGCCTGGAAATGGCACCAACCTTGGGATGCTGTGCAAGTACAGGAGGAGGCGCACCAGCTCGCTGGTGTTGCAGTGAGGGTTTAGCCAAATCGTGTTCCTTGTGGTGATTATGGCCACTGCACGTCCACACTTGTCTCTGGTGCCTGAAAATGAGAATTTATTTTAACATCTGCAGTTTGTCAGAGCCTTGAAGGATTCCCCCACAGATTACCTCCAGGGCAGCCCAGCTCACCCACGGCCCTTGTGATTCTCCCTGTAAATTACAGCCTTGCTGTTGGGACCAAATGCTCTTCCCCTACTTTCCACCCCCACAGAATTGAGTACACATCCTCCACGACACACCAGTGCCCACCAGGAGAAGACCAGGACTTGCCATTGAAGCAGTGCCATGGCCACTGAGAGGCACAGACAATGCTCGCTGTTTGCACGGTTTCTGTTGCAGTTACTGGAAACAGCGATTCAGGCCCACACTCAGCACCGCAGAAAGTAATAAAACTCAGGCTTGAAGGGTCTAAAGCCCTCTTGGCCCTCAAGCAGCACGATTACTTTTGCAGCTGATTGCTTATTTAAAGAGCTTTGAAGAACCGTGTGCAGCCTAATCAAATTCAGCACTAGTATTCCAGGCGGAGGGAGGAAAGCCTAGTCTCCCAGCACACAAAGCAGCAGGCTCCTCTTCAGAACAAATCTACAGAGAGGGAACCCGCAGCTCTCACTCCAGGGTCAACACAAGATGGAGGCATCAGAAGCATGGCTTTCCCCTCACTGTGGAGGAGCCCACCACGCTATGGCAGCCCTAAAGGGACAATGGGTGCTGGGCACACATTGTTAACCTTGCAGGAGGTTTGGAGTCCTTCTGCAGGGGATGCCTATGGGTTAAGGTGTGAACAAAGAGAGCATTCACAATGCAGCTGACTCCCCCACCTAAAGCAAGCTGAATTCCCCAGGGCTCTATGCATGGAGCAGATGAAAGACCTTTGCTTTAGCCAAACACCTCAGGTCTTGCCAGCCAGGAAAGGAGAGCTGAAGGCAGTTGTGGCTCTCTCCTTCATGACAAAAATTCCAGTGGCAGAAGTTGAGGGGGTATTTAAGAGGTTATGCAGCATTACACCAGGAATGTGTGATATGTGTTAATTGGCATTCAACAATCCTCCTTGCTTGGCTCGGGACTGCTTGGCTCTGCACTGAGAACAAGGAAGCGAAGGACAGGGGTGGCTCTATGTATTTTGCCGCTCCAAGTACGGCAGGCAGGCGGCTTTCGGCGGCGCACCTGTGGGAGGTCTGCTGGTGCCACAGATTCGGCGGCATGCCTGCAGGAGGTCCACTGGTCCCGTGCCTTCGGCGTACCCGCCGCCAAATTGCCGCCGAAGCCAGACCGTTGGCTGCCGAAGGCTGCCTGACTGCCACCCTCCTGGCGACCAGCAGGCCGCCCCCCGTGCCTTGCCACCCCAGGCACATGGTTGGTGCGCTGATGCCTGGAGCCACCCTGGCAAAGGACCCAACAGGGCAGTACAACTGCACCCGACCGGTGTGTTTCAAAGTTCTACATTTCACCTCAGAGATCCACACCTGGTCTTTTCTAGTCAACAAACCTGGCAGGGGCCCCAGGCAAGGGCAAGTTACCAGGATTGTTGTACCCCACAATCTCATTGTTCTGAGGAGACCGCTCATCTATACAAGCTGGGAACACATGTATCTTGTTTGTTGTAAAAATGGCATGACATGATTAAAAACATCCCAAGAAACCTAAAAAAAGCAGAATTCTAAAAAAAAATAAAATTAAAATTACACTTTTCTGTATCTTGCCCACTTGACCCCTGCTGTCCCCTTGGAGGGAACGTGAATAGAAATAGAGCAAAGTAAATAAGTGGTTTCAGTGAGGGCACAAAGGGCCCCAGATAAACAGATCTGCCCTGCTAGGAGCAAATCTCTCAGTGGAGTTTGGTAATGAGAGCCAGGGCCGCAAGCAGGCATTATTTCAAACAGAGGGGAAATCACAAGTAGGGTTAACCCCTTTTCAGGGAGGAGGACCATTAAATGGTCTTTGTTCTTCTAAAGTCAGGTCTAAACGGGAGATTAAATAAATCAGGAGCCCTGTTACTGCACCTGGAATATTGTGTTCTGTTCAGGGCAGTACAAGACCAAAAAATGGTGCTAAAATAGAAAGAGTTCATTAATACTATATGGAGCTCTGTGAGTTAAGAGAGAAGCCATCAAAACTCTCATGCTCCAGGGCATCAGCTGAGTGCCAGAGAGATCAGGATGGAATCCTCTCTTTATGGACAAGATGATACAATGGTCAAGTTTAGTAGGGGTTGTTTTCACCTTTTATTGAAGCACCAGTTATTGTCCTCTGAATTATTAACTGCAAAAACTGGATTAAACTTTCCTCTGGCTCCCACATAGGAGTATAGAAATTACCTGACCAGCTCAGACAAGGGGTCTGTCTCCATCAGTGGCTGGGACTGGATAATTCACAGGAAACTGCAAGTGCCACAACTGACTAATGAAACATCCTGCCCAGAGGAAAGCTTCTTTTGAACCTCCACTGTTAGTTCCTACCCCTTATAAAACCGTTTTTACTCTCTTCACTGTAACCACAGTGTTCCCATAACCCCTACCCACGTCTAATACCCCATTAGAGGGGCGTGTCTGTGTGTGTTTGAGCACATGCACGTGTCCTCCCCAGTTCACACTCCTCCTAGTATTATGCTGGGCACACCCACTTCCCAGGGATGAGTTGGATGCATTTAGTGCTTCTGATGTTGCTCCTCCCTCAGATGAAGGTTCTCTTCAAGCATTGCTGGAAGGCTGCCCCTGTGTTCACATGTTATGTGCATGTGACAATTTTGGTTTGAATTTTTCATAGATTCATAGAGTTTAAGGGCAGAAGGGACCATCAGATCACCTGGTCTGACCTCCTATACAACACAGGCCAGAGACCTTCACCCAGTTACCCCTGTGTGGAGCCCAACAACTTGTGCCTGGATAAAGGATATCTTCCAGAAAGGCATCCAGACTTGATTTGGTAGTTTGTTCCAATGGTTAATCATCCTCACAGTTAAAAAAACTGGGCCTTATTTCTAATTTGTCTGGTTTCAGTTTCCAGCCACTGGTTTGTGTTCTGCTTTCCTCAGCTAGATTAAAGAGGCTTTTAGTAGGTGTTATTTTCTCCCCATGAAGGTCTTTCTGTAACCAAGTCACCCCTCAGTCTTCTACACGTTGAGCTCCTGAAGTCGCTCATTGTAAGGCATTTTTGCTAGCCCTTGAGTCATTTTTGTGGCTCTTTTCTGCATTCTCTCCAATTTTTCAACATCCTTTTTAAAATGTGGACTCCAGATCTGGATGCAGTATCCTAGTATTGGTCTCACCAGTGCCATAGGCAGAGTTAAAATCACCTCCCTATAGGGTGACCAGACAGTAAGTGTGAAAAATCGGGACGGGGGTAATAGGATCCTGTATAAGAAAAAGACCCCAAAATCGGGACTGTCCCTATAAAATCGGAACATCTGATCACCCTACCTCCCTACTCTGCCCACTAATCCCCTTTAGATAGCCACGGATTGCATTAGCCCTTTTTGCCACTAGGTTGTACTGGGAGCTCTACTGAGTTGCTGGTCCACTATGACCCTTTTCCTACATTGATCAGAACTCTGTCCTAGATTCCTGAGCTCTCTGTCTAGATGTTGTGCACATTGGGCACATGGGTCCCCGTGGTCAATATACCCTTGTTTTACCTCTCTCCTTATCTTTCTCCATGCTGGTTTTCTACATTCATCCCTCTGTAAATAAATATTTCCCTTTCCTATATTCATTGTACTGTTCCAGTGTGTATGTATTTACGTTGGGGGTTGGAACAGGTGCCCCTGGGGTAGAAGGGGAGCACCTTTCCTTGACCGCAGCCATCCCGCAGAGTGGATTCCATCTTGGCCACAAGGATGCTATAGTTACATTAGGACTCCTGGATGCAAATTATCTAGTCCTTCTTGAGCGCAAGGTCCTGTTTGCTGCCAGTCTCCGACTCGGCTTGAAAGCTCCAAGAGTTGGCCAGGGATTTGAGGACCGAACTTCAGAAATGTTTATAGTGAAAGGAATACGGCACACACAGACCTCCTGCCCCACGGGAAAGTCTAAAATGCATCCCTATGAGCAGCACACCTAAAACAGCCCTTTTGCAGCATAAAGCTTCCTGCCCATCCCTCTGCCTCACTCACTCACCTGGCAGACAGGCAACTCCACTCCTGAGCACGTCGAGGTTCACTTCCTTCGCTGTGACGGGTGCAGTCTGTAAACTTCTGGGTACCACATAAGATGGAGGTTCCTGGTGAATAACAGCTGCTGAGCCTTCCTTTGGGGAACAGAGTCGACCTGCTGGCTCCCACGAATCTGTGCACATTTCTTCTTTTATCTTTTCTCCCCCTTTCAGCCGTGTTCCTGTAAAATAAAATAATCCCACTGGTGTCAGGAGCCTGGGGGCAGATCCCATCCCCAGTCAGAGGTGTCAGCTAACAAACTCCAGACACATGAGACTTGCTAGGACTGCACTGACCTCTGGCACCCCAAACCTCTTCAACAACTACTAAGCCTACGTCCACACTACAGCTTTAAATCGATATTAGTAAAATCGATTTTATAAAACAGGTTTTATAAAATCGATTTTACACGTCCACACTAGGGCACATTACTTCGGTGGTGTGCGTCCATGGTGACAGGGTACCATCGATTTCCGGAGCGGTGCACTCTGGGTAGCTCAGTAAAAGAATAGGACCAATAACTTCGATATCCGTCCACACTAACCCTAAATCGATTTAGTAATATCGATTTTAGGGTTACTCCTTTCGTTTAGCTGGAGTACAGAAATCGATTTTAAGAGCCCTTAAAATCGATTTTAAGTGCCTGGTAATGTGGACGGTTACAGAGTTAAATCGATTTAACGCTGTTTAAATCGATTTAACACTGTAGTGTGGACCTGGCCTAAGTAAACTGCTGCATCAACAGCTGCTGTCACTATGCAGCTTATTTACAAACAGAGACACATTTGGAGCTACTTAGTTAAACAGCTGTACCCAGAAAGCTGGGTCTCTTCAACTGTGGCTTGAAGTGGGATCCCTGGGAACTGTAGGAGTGAATGCTGCTGTTTATAGGTTGATGCCCATCCCATGCTATTTGCAAGCTCCCTTTGCCCAGCTTAAAAAAAAATGTTTTACACTGTGTTTGTGCCCTACAAGAACAGGTCTGAGAATCACAGATACATTAAAGAGTTTGCTGGTTATCTTATGAGGACATCATTCTCTGATGGAGTCCAACTCAGGATAAACTGGCCTACCCCAGATAAGGGAAAGGAAGGATGCCTTGTGCTTGGACCATGTACAGGAGGCAGGAGATTAGGGTTTCATAGATTCCAAAGCCAGTGTGGACCAGTGTTATCAACTAGTCTGATCTCCCCTATGACATAGGATCATAGAAGAGGAGGGTTGGAAGAGACCTCAGGAGGTCATCTAGTCCAACCCCTTGCTCAAAGCAGGGCTAATCCCCAGACAGATTTCTACCCTGTTCCCTAAACGGCCCCCTCAAAGATTGAACTCACAAACCTGGGTTTAGCAGGCCAATGCTCAAACCACTGAGTCATCCCTCTCCCATAGGCCAGAGAACTTCTCCAAAACAATTCCTGGAACAGATCTTTTAGAAAACCAGCCTATCTTGATTTAAAAATGGTAATTGAAGGAGAATCCACCACAATCCTTGTAAATTGTTCCAGTCGTTAATTACCCTCAAAAATTTATACCTTCTTTCCAGTCTGATTTTGTCTAGCTTCAATTTCCAGCCATCAGATCATGTTACACCTTTCTCTGCTAGACTGAAGAGCCCATTACTAAATATTTGTTCCCCATGTAGCTACTTAAAGACTGTAAACAAGTAACCCCTTAACCTTCCCTTTGTTAAAATAAGTAGATTGAGCCTTCTGAGTCCATCACTTTTTAATCCTTTAATCTTTCTCGTGCCTCTTCTCTGAAGCCTCTTCAATTTAACAATGTCCTTCTTGAATTGTGGACACCAGAACTGGACACAGCAGCAGTCACACCAGTGCCAAATACAGAGGTAAAAGAACCTTTCTACTTCTACTCAAGATTCCCCTGTTTATGCATGATTTTATGTTTTCTTCCTGGTCATGATAAAAATGTTAAATAACATAGGACCAAGACCCAATCCCTGTGGGACCCCACTGGAAACGCACCCATTCAATGATAATTCCACTTTACAAT